>NC_092454.1:28886395-29239318 GCF_036169615.1 Heliangelus exortis | reverse complement strand
TGAGGAAGAGGACGAGGACCGGAGGAAGAGGAGATGAAGGAGGAGGAAGAGGAGGAGGAGGCAGAGGAGGCAGAGGAGGAGGAGGCGGAGGATGCGGAGAAGGAGGAGGCGGAGGAGAAGAGGCAGAGGAGGAGGAGGCAGAGGAGGAGGAGGCAGAGGAGGCGGTGGAGGAGGAGGCAGAGGAGGACGAGGCGGAGGAGGCAGGGGATGCGGGAAAGGAGGAGGCGGAGGAGAAGGAGGCAGAGGAGGAGGAGGCGGAGGAGGCCGAGGCGGAGGAGGAGGAGGCAGAGAAGGAGAAGGTGGAGGAGGAGGTGGAGAAGGAGGAAGAAAGCGGAGGAGGCGGTGGAGGATGTGGACGACAATGCACGGGAGGCGGAGGAGGTGGAGGAGGTGGAAAGGCCTCGGGAAGCAAGACGGAGGAGGATGTGGAGGAGGAGGAAGAGACAAAAGAGGAGGCGGTGGAGGAGCAGAAGAATTGGACTTGGAAGTAGAACATTACTGCATTACAGAACGCAGAGGAGAAAAGTGAAGACGACATCAGATCTGGAGACCAAAACATGCACCTACTACTCGTGATGCTCTAAGTCTATTCTTTTCTTCCTCTGCCTCCTCCTCCTCTGCCTCCTCCTCCTCCGCCTCCTCCTCCTCCTCCTTCGCCTCCTCCACCTAAGAATGAGGACGATGCGACAACAGGTAAGTACATGTGAGGGGAAGGAGGCAGAAGGTAAGTAAATCACAAGGAAAAGAATTAAGGAAGAAAAGAATAGATAAAAGCAGGTAGCAAAAGACAGCTGAATGATGAGAATGCCCAGAAGAAAAGCAAGGATGAGATGGGAGCCTGAAAAGAAACCATCCAGGAGAGGATGAGGCAACGAAGGAAGTAGAGCCGAGGCACAGGAGAAAGAGGAAGCCCCTGAGGAAGAGGCGGAGGACGAGGCGGACGAAGAAGAGGAGGAGGAAGAGGAGGAGAAGGAGGCTGAAAAGGCTGAGGCGGCCGCGGAAGAGGAGGATGTGGAGAAGGAGGGGTAGAAAAACATCAACTTTGAAAGAAGAACATCAGGAATAATTATTCAAAACGGAAGATCCTAAAGATGATGAAGATGATGATGATCGTATAAGCAGGATTCGTAAAGAAAAAAGAAAGGAGAAAATGAAGGAGGAAGCAAGGGAGGCAAAAGAAAAGGAATGATGAGAATGCCAAGATGAAAACTGAGGATGAGATCGGAGCCCGAGAAAAAAACATGCAGAAGAGGAGGAAGAAGAGGAATAGGTGAAGAGGAGGTGGAGGCAGAGGAGGGGAGAAGGCAAAGGCAGAGGAAGAGAAAATGGAGAAGGAGGAGGCCGCAGAAAAGGAGGCGAAGGAGGACGAGAGGAGAGAAAGAGGTGGAGGAAGAGGAGGCGGAGGAGGAGGAGGCGCAGAAAGCAGAGGATGTGGAGAAAGAGGAGGCGGAGGAGGAGGAGGAAGAGGACGAGGACCGGAGGAAGAGGAGGTGAAGGAGGAGTCAGAGGAGGAGGAGACGGAGGAGGCAGGGATGCGGAGAAGGAGGAGGCGGAGGAGGAAGAGGACGAGGACCGGAGAAGAGGAGATGAAGGAGGAGGAAGAGGAGGAGGAGGCAGAGGAGGCAGAGGAGGAGGAGGCGGAGGATGCGGAGAAGGAGGAGGCGGAGGAGAAAGAGGCAGAGGAGAGGAGGCAGAGGAGGAGGAGGCAGAGGGAGGGCGGTGAGGAGGAGGCAGAGGAGGACGAGCGGAGGAGGCAGGGGATGCGGAGAAGGAGGAGGCGGAGGAGGAAGAGGACGAGGACCGGAGGAAGAGGAGATGAAGGAGGAGGAAGAGGAGGAGGAGGCAGAGGAGGCAGAGGAGGAGGAGGCGGAGGATGCAGAGAAGGAGGAGGCGGAGGAGAAAGAGGGCAGAGGAGGAGGAGGCAGAGGAGGAGGAGGCAGAGGAAGCGGTGGAGGAGGAGGTAGAGGAGGACGAGGCGGAGGAGAGGCAGGGGATGCGGAGAAGGAGGAGGCGGAGGAGGAAGAGGACGAAGACCGGAGGAAGAGGAGATGAAGGAGGAGGAAGAGGAGGAGGAGGCAGAGGAGGAGGAGGCGGAGGATGCGGAGAGGAGGATGCGGAGAGAGGAGGCAGAGGAGGAGAAGGAGGCAGAGGAGGAGGAGGCGGAGGAGGCCTAGGAGGAGGCGGGAGGAGGAGGAGGCAGAGAAGGAGAAGGTGGAGGAGGAGGTGGAGGAGGAGGTGGAGAAGGAGGAGAAAGCGGAGGAGGCAGTGGAGGATGTGGACGACAATGCACGGGAGGCGGAGGAGGTGGAGGAGGTGGAAAGGCCTCGGGAAGCAAGACGGAGGAGGATGTGGAGGAGGAGGAAGAGACAAAAGAGGAGGCGGTGGAGGAGCAGAAGAATTGGACTTGGAAGTAGAACATTACTGCATTACAGAACGCAGAGGAGAAAAGTGAAGACGACATCAGATCTGGAGACCAAAACATGCACCTACTACTCGTGATGCTCTAAGTCTATTCTTTCTTCCTCTGCCTCCTCCTCCTCTGCCTCCTTCTCCTCCGCCTCCCTCCTCCTCCTTCGCCTCCTCCACCTAAGAATGAGGACGATGCGACAACAGGTAAGTACATGTGAGGGGAAGGAGGCAGAAGGTAAGTAAATCACAAGGAAAAGAATTAAGGAAGAAAAGAATAGATAAAAGCAGGTAGCAAAAGACAGCTGAATGATGAGAATGCCCAGAAGAAAAGCAAGGATGAGATGGGAGCCTGAAAAGAAACCATCCAGGAGAGGATGAGGCAACGAAGGAAGTAGAGCCGGAGGCACAGGAGAAAGAGGAAGCCCCTGAGGAAGAGGCGGAGGACGAGGCGGACGAAGAAGAGGAGGAGGAAGAGGAGGAGAAGGAGGCTGAAAAGGCTGAGGCGGCCGCGGAAGAGGAGGATGTGGAGAAGGAGGGGTAGAAAAACATCAACTTTGAAAGAAGAACATCAGGAATAATTATTCAAAATGGAAGATCCTAAAGATGATGAAGATGATGATGATCGTATAAGCAAGATTCGTAAAGAAAAAAGAAAGGAGAAAATGAAGGAGGAAGCAAGGGAGGCAAAAGAAAAGGAATGATGAGAATGCCAAGATGAGAACTGAGGATGAGATCGGAGCCCGAGAGGAAAACATGCAGAAGAGGAGGAAGAAGAGGAAGAGGTGAAGAAGGAGGTGGAGGCAGAGGAGGGGAGAAGGCAAAGGCAGAGGAAGAGAAAATGGAGAAGGAGGAGGCCGCAGAAAAGGAGGCGAAGGAGGACGAGAGGAGAGAAAGAGGTGGAGGAAGAAGAAGGCGGAGGAGGAGGAGGCGGAGGAGGAGGAGGCGCAGAAAGCAGAGGATGTGGAGAAAGAGGAGGCGGAGGAGGAGGAGGAAGAGGACGAGAACCGGAGGAAGAGGAGGTGAAGGAGGAGTCAGAGGAGGAGGAGGCGGAGGAGGCAGGGGATGCGGAGAAGGAGGAGGCGGAGGAGGAAGAGGACGAGGACCGGAGGAAGAGGAGATGAAGGAGGAGGAAGAGGAGGAGGAGGCAGAGGAGGCAGAGGAGGAGGAGGCGGAGGATGCGGAGAAGGAGGAGGCGGAGGAGAAAGAGGCAGAGGAGGAGGAGGCAGAGGAGGAGGAGGCAGAGGAGGCGGTGGAGGAGGAGCAGAGGAGGACGAGGCGGAGGAGGCAGGGGATGCGGAGAAGGAGGAGGCGGAGGAGGAAGAGGACGAGGACCGGAGGAAGAGGAGATGAAGGAGGAGGAAGAGGAGGAGGAGGCAGAGGAGGAGGAGGCGGAGGATGCGGAGAAGGAGGAGGCGGAGGAGAAGGAGGCAGAGGAGGAGGAGGCGGAGGATGCGGAGAAGAAGGAGGCAGAGGAGGAGGAGGCGGAGGAGCCAAGGAGGAGGAGGCGGAGGAGGAGGAGGCAGAGAAGGAGAAGGTGGAGGAGGAGGTGGAGGAGGAGGTGGAGAAGGAGGAGAAAGCGGAGGAGGCGGTGGAGGATGTGGACGACAATGCACGGGAGGCGGAGGAGGTGGAGGAGGTGGAAAGGCCTCGGGAAGCAAGACGGAGGAGGATGTGGAGGAGGAGGAAGAGACAAAAGAGGAGGCGGTGGAGGAGCAGAAGAATTGGACTTGGAAGTAGAACATTACTGCATTACAGAACGCAGAGGAGAAAAGTGAAGACGACATCAGATCTGGAGACCAAAACATGCACCTACTACTCGTGATGCTCTAAGTCTATTCTTTTCTTCCTCTGCCTCCTCCTCCTCTGCCTCCTCCTCCTTCCGCCTCCTCCTCCTCCTTCGCCTCCTCCGCCTAAGAATGAGGACGATGCGACAACAGGTAAGTACATGTCAGGGGAAGGAGGCAGAAGGTAAGTAAATCACAAGGAAAAGAATTAAGGAAGAAAAGAATAGATAAAAGCAGGTAGCAAAAGACAGCTGAATGATGAGAATGCCCGGAAGAAAAGCAAGGATGAGATGGGAGCCTGAAAAGAAACCATCCAGGAGAGGATGAGGCAACGAAGGAAGTAGAGCCGGAGGCACAGGAGAAAGAGGAAGCCCCTGAGGAAGAGGCGGAGGACGAGGCGGACGAAGAAGAGGAGGAGGAAGAGGAGGAGAAGGAGGCTGAAAAGGCTGAGGCGGCCGCGGAAGAGGAGGATGTGGAGAACGAGGGGTAGAAAAAAATCAACTTTGAAAGAAGAACATCAGGAATAATTATTCAAAACGGAAGATCCTAAAGATGATGAAGATGATGATGATCGTATAAGCAAGATTCGTAAAGAAAAAAGAAAGGAGAAAAATGAAGGAGGAAGCAAGGGAGGCAAAAGAAAAGGAATGATGAGAATGCCAAGATGAGAACTGAGGATGAGATCGGAGCCCGAGAGGAAAACATGCAGAAGAGGAGGAAGAAGAGGAAGAGGTGAAGAAGGAGGTGGAGGCAGAGGAGGGGAGAAGGCAAAGGCAGAGGAAGAGAAAATGGAGAAGGAGGAGGCCGCAGAAAAGGAGGCGAAGGAGGACGAGAGGAGAGAAAGAGGTGGAGGAGGAGGAGGCGGAGGAGGAGGAGGCGCAGAAAGCAGAGGATGTGGAGAAAGAGGAGGCGGAGGAGGAGGAGGAAGAGGACGAGGACCGGAGGAAGAGGAGGTGAAGGAGGAGTCAGAGGAGGAGGAGGCGGAGGAGGCAGGGGATGCGGAGAAGGAGGAGGCGGAGGAGGAAGAGGACGAGGACCGGAGGAAGAGGAGATGAAGGAGGAGGAAGAGGAGGAGGAGGCAGAGGAGGCAGAGGAGGAGGAGGCGGAGGATGCAGACAAGGAGGAGGCGGAGGAGAAAGAGGCAGAGGAGGAGGAGGCAGAGGAGGAGGAGGCAGAGGAGGCGGTGGAGGAGGAGGCAGAGGAGGACGAGGCGGAGGAGGCAGGGGATGCGGAGAAGGAGGAGGCGGAGGAGGAAGAGGACGAGGACCGAGGAAGAGGAGATAGAGGAGGAGGAAGAGGAGGAGGAGGCAGAGGAGGAGGAGGCGGAGGATGCGGAGAAGGAGGAGGCGGAGGAGAAGGAGGCAGAGGAGGAGGAGGCGGAGGAGGCCGAGGAGGAGGAGGCGGAGGAGGAGGAGGCAGAGAAGGAGAAGGTGGAGGAGGAGGTGGAGGAGGAGGTGGAGAAGGAGGAGAAAGCGGAGGAGGCGGTGGAGGATGTGGACGACAATGCACGGGAGGCGGAGGAGGTGGAGGAGGTGGAAAGGCCTCGGGAAGCAAGACGGAGGAGGATGTGGAGGAGGAGGAAGAGACAAAAGAGGAGGCGGTGGAGGAGCAGAAGAATTGGACTTGGAAGTAGAACATTACTGCATTACAGAACGCAGAGGAGAAAAGTGAAGACGACATCAGATCTGGAGACCAAAACATGCACCTACTACTCGTGATGCTCTAAGTCTATTCTTTTCTTCCTCTGCCTCCTCCTCCTCTGCCTCCTCCTCCTCCGCCTCCTCCTCCTCCTTCACCTCCTCCACCTAAGAATGAGGACGATGCGACAACAGGTAAGTACATGTGAGGGGAAGGAGGCAGAAGGTAAGTAAATCACAAGAAAAGAATTAAGGAAGAAAAGAATAGATAAAAGCAGGTAGCAAAAGACAGCTGAATGATGAGAATGCCAGAAGAAAAGCAAGGATGAGATGGGAGCCTGAAAAGAAACCATCCAGGAGAGGATGAGGCAACGAAGGAAGTAGAGCCGGAGGCACAGGAGAAAGAGGAAGCCCCTGAGGAAGAGGCGGAGGACGAGGCGGACGAAGAAGAGGAGGAGGAAGAGGAGGAGAAGGAGGCTGAAAAGGCTGAGGCGGCCGCGGAAGAGGAGGATGTGGAGAAGGAGGGGTAGAAAACATCAACTTTGAAAGAAGAACATCAGGAATAATTATTCAAAACGGAAGATCCTAAAGATGATGAAGATGATGATGATCGTATAAGCAAGATTCGTAAAGAAAAAAGAAAGGAGAAAATGAAGGAGGAAGCAAGGGAGGCAAAAGAAAAGGAATGATGAGAATGCCAAGATGAAAACTGAGCATGAGATCGGAGACCGAGAGGAAAACATGCAGAAGAGGAGGAAGAAGAGGAAGAGGTGAAGAAGGAGGTGGAGGCAGAGGAGGGGAGAAGGCAAAGGCAGAGGAAGAGAAAATGGAGAAGGAGGAGGCCGCAGAAAAGGAGGCGAAGGAGGACGAGAGGAGAGAAAGAGGTGGAGGAAGAGGAGGCGGAGGAGGAGGAGGCGGAGGAGGAGGAGCCCCAGAAAGCAGAGGATGTGGAGAAAGAGGAGGCGGAGGAGGAGGAGGAAGAGGACGAGGACCGGAGGAAGAGGAGGTGAAGGAGGAGTCAGAGGAGGAGGAGGCGGAGGAGGCAGGGGATGCGGAGAAGGAGGAGGCGGAGGAGGAAGAGGACGAGGACCGGAGGAAGAGGAGATGAAGGAGGAGGAAGAGGAGGAGGAGGCAGAGGAGGCAGAGGAGGAGGAGGCGGAGGATGCGGAGAAGGAGGAGGCGGAGGAGAAAGAGGCAGAGGAGGAGGAGGCAGAGAAGGAGGAGGCAGAGGAGGCGGTGGAGGAGGAGGCAGAGGAGGACGAGGCGGAGGAGGCAGGGGATGCGGAGAAGGAGGAGGCGGAGGAGGAAGAGGACGAGGACCGGAGGAAGAGGAGATGAAGGAGGAGGAAGCGGAGGAGGAGGGCAGAGGAGGAGGAGGCGGAGGATGCGGAGAAGGAGGAGGCGGAGGAGAAAGGAGGCAGAGGAGGAGGAGGCGGAGGATGCGGAGAAGAAGGAGGCAGAGGAGGAGGAGGCGGAGGAGGCCAAGGAGGAGGAGGCGGAGGAGGAGGAGGCAGAGAAGGAGAAGGTGGAGGAGGAGGTGGAGGAGGAGGTCGAGAAGGAGAGAAAGCGGAGGAGGCGGTGGAGGATGTGGACGACAATGCACGGGAGGCGGAGGAGGTGGAGGAGGTGGAAAGGCCTCGGGAAGCAAGACGGAGGAGGATGTGGAGGAGGAGGAAGAGACAAAAGAGGAGGCGGTGGAGGAGCAGAAGAATTGGACTTGGAAGTAGAACATTACTGCATTACAGAACGCAGAGGAGAAAAGTGAAGACGACATCAGATCTGGAGACCAAAACATGCACCTACTACTCGTGATGCTCTAAGTCTATTCTATTCTTCTTCCTCTGCCTCCTCCTCCTCTGCCTCCTCCTCCTCCGCCTCCTCCTCCTCCTTCGCCTCCTCCACCTAAGAATGAGGACGATGCGACAACAGGTAAGTACATGTGAGGGGAAGGAGGCAGAAGGTAAGTAAATCACAAGGAAAAGAATTAAGGAAGAAAAGAATAGATAAAAGCAGGTAGCAAAAGACAGCTGAATGATGAGAATGCCAGAAGAAAAGCAAGGATGAGATGGGAGCCTGAAAAGAAACCATCCAGGAGAGGATGAGGCAACGAAGGAAGTAGAGCCGGAGGCACAGGAGAAAGAGGAAGCCCCTGAGGAAGAGGCGAGGACGAGGCGGACAAAGAAGAGGAGGAGGAAGAGGAGGAGAAGGAGGCTGAAAAGGCTGAGGCGGCCGCGGAAGAGGAGGATGTGGAGAACGAGGGGTAGAAAAAAATCAACTTTGAAAGAAGAACATCAGAATAATTATTCAAAACGGAAGATCCTAAAGATGATGAAGATGATGATGATCGTATAAGCAAGATTCGTAAAGAAAAAAGAAAGGTGAAAATGAAGGAGGAAGCAAGGGAGGCAAAAGAAAAGGAATGATGAGAATGCCAAGATGAAAACTGAGGATGAGATTGGAGCCCGAGAAAAAAACATGCAGAAGAGGAGGAAGAAGAGGAATAGGTGAAGAAGGAGGTGGAGGCAGAGGAGGGGAGAAGGCAAAGGCAGAGGAAGAGAAAATGGAGAAGGAGGAGGCCGCAGAAAAGGAGGCGAAGGAGGACGAGAGGAGAGAAAGAGGTGGAGGAGGAGGAGGCGGAGGAGGAGGAGGCGCAGAAAGCAGAGGATGTGGAGAAAGAGGAGGAGGAGGAAGAGGACAAGGACCGGAGGAAGAGGAGGTGAAGGAGGAGTCAGAGGAGGAGGAGGCGGAGGAGGCAGGGGATGCGGAGAAGGAGGAGGCGGAGGAGGAAGAGGACGAGGACGCCGGAGGAAGAGGAGATGAAGGAGGAGGAAGAGGAGGAGGAGGGCAGAGGAGGCAGAGGAGGAGGAGGCGGAGGATGGAGAGAAGGAGGAGGCGGAGGAGAAAGAGGCAGAGGAGGAGGAGGCAGAGGAGGAGGAGGCAGAGGAGGCGGTGGAGGAGGAGGCAGAGGAGGACGAGGCGGAGGAGGCAGGGGATGCGGAGAAGGAGGAGGCGGAGGAGGAAGAGGACGAGGACCGGAGGAAGAGGAGATGAAGGAGGAGGAAGAGGAGGAGGAGGCAGAGGAGGCAGAGGAGGAGGAGGACGGAGGATGCGGAGAAGGAGGAGGCGGAGGAGAAAGAGGCAGAGGAGGAGGAGGCAGAGGAGGAGGAGGCAGAGGAGGCGGTGGAGGAGGAGGCAGAGGAGGACGAGGCGGAGGAGGCAGGGGATGCGGAGAAGGAGGAGGCGGAGGAGAAGGAGGCAGAGGAGGAGGAGGCGGAGGAGGCGAGGCGGAGGAGGAGGAGGCAGAGAAGGAGAAGGTGGAGGAGGAGGTGGAGGAGGAGGTGGAGAAGGAGGAGAAAGCGGAGGAGGCGGTGGAGGATGTGGACGACAATGCACGGGAGGCGGAGGAGGTGGAGGAGGTGGAAAGGCCTCGGAAGCAAGACGGAGGAGGATGTGGAGGAGGAGGAAGAGACAAAAGAGGAGGCGGTGGAGGAGCAGAAGAATTGGACTTGGAAGTAGAACATTACTGCATTACAGAACGCAGAGGAGAAAAGTGAAGACGACATCAGATCTGGAGACCAAAACATGCACCTACTACTCGTGATGCTCTAAGTCTATTCTTTTCTTCCTCTGCCTCCTCCTCCTCTGCCTCCTCCTCCTCCGCCTCCTCCTCCTCCTTCGCCTCCTCCACCTAAGAATGAGGACGATGCGACAACAGGTAAGTACATGTGAGGGGAAGGAGGCAGAAGGTAAGTAAATCACAAGGAAAAGAATTAAGGAAGAAAAGAATAGATAAAAGCAGGTAGCAAAAGACAGCTGAATGATAGAATGCCCAGAAGAAAAGCAAGGATGAGATGGGAGCCTGAAAAGAAACCATCCAGGAGAGGATGAGGCAACGAAGGAAGTAGAGCCGGAGGCACAGGAGAAAGAGGAAGCCCCTGAGGAAGAGGCGGAGGACGAGGCGGACAAAGAAGAGGAGGAGGAAGAGGAGGAGAAGGAGGCTGAAAAGGCTGAGGCGGCCGCGGAAGAGGAGGATGTGGAGAACGAGGGGTAGAAAAAAATCAATTTTGAAAGAAGAACATCAGGAATAATTATTCAAAACGGAAGATCCTAAAGATGATGAAGATGATGATGATCGTATAAGCAAGATTCGTAAAGAAAAAAGAAAGGAGAAAATGAAGGAGGAAGCAAGGGAGGCAAAAGAAAAGGAATGCTGAGAATGCCAAGATGAAAACTGAGGATGAGATTGGAGCCCGAGAAAAAAACATGCAGAAGAGGAGGAAGAAGAGGAAGAGGTGAAGAAGGAGGTGGAGGCAGAGGAGGGGAGAAGGCAAAGGCAGAGGAAGAGAAAATGGAGAAGGAGGAGGCCGCAGAAAAGGAGGCGAAGGAGGACGAGAGGAGAGAAAGAGGTGGAGGAAGAGGAGGCGGAGGAGGAGGAGGCGCAGAAAGCAGAGGATGTGGAGAAAGAGGAGGCGGAGGAGGAGGAGGAAGAGGACGAGGACCGGAGGAAGAGGAGGTGAAGGAGGAGTCAGAGGAGGAGGAGGCGGAGGAGGCGGAGGAGGCAGGGAATGCGGAGAAGGAGGAGGCAGAGGAGGAAGAGGACGAGGACCGGAGGAAGAGGAGATGAAGGAGGAGGAAGAGGAGGAGAAGGCAGAGGAGGCAGAGGAGGAGGAGGCGGAGGATGCGGAGAAGGAGGAGGCGGAGGAGAAAGAGGCAGAGGAGGAGGAGGCAGAGGAGGCAGAGGAGGAGGAGGCGGAGGATGCGGAGAAGGAGGAGGCGGAGGAGGAGGAGGCGGAGGAGGCAGGGGATGCGGAGAAGGAGGAGGCAGAGGAGGAAGAGGACGAGGACCGGAGGAAGAGGAGATGAAGGAGGAGGAAGAGAAGGAGGAGGCAGAGGAGGAGGAGGCGGAGGATGCGGAGAAGGAGGAGGCGGAGGAGAAGGAGGCAGAGGAGGAGGAGGCAGAGGAGGAGGAGGCGGAGGAGGAGGAGGCGGAGGATGCGGAGAAGAAGGAGGCGGAGGATGCGGAGAAGAAGGAGGCAGAGGAGGAGGAGGCGGAGGAGGCGGTGGAGGAGGAGGCAGAGGAGGACGAGGCGGAGGAGGCAGGGGATGCGGAGAAGGAGGAGGCGGAGGAGGAAGAGGACGAGGACCGGAGGAAGAGGAGATGAAGGACGAAAAAGAGGAGGAGGAGGCAGAGGAGCAGGAGGCGGAGGATGCGGAGAAGGAGGAGGCGGAGGAGAAGGAGGCAGAGGAGGAGGAGGCAGAGGAGGAGGAGGCGGAGGATGCGGAGAAGAAGGAGGCGGAGGATGCGCAGGAGAAGGAGGCAGAGGAGGAGGAGGCGGAGGAGGCCGAGGAGGAGGAGGCGGAGGAGGAGGAGGCAGAGGAGGAGGAGGCGGAGGATGCGGAAAAGGAGGAGGCGGAGGAGAAGGAGGCAGAGGAGGAGGAGGCAGAGGAGGAGGAGGCGGAGGATGCGGAGAAGGAGGAGGCGGAGGAGAAGGAGGCAGAGGAGGAGGAGGCGGAGGAGGAGGAGGAGAAGGAGGCAGAGAAGGAGAAGGTGGAGGAGGAGGTGGAGGAGGAGGTGGAGAAGGAGGAGAAAGCGGAGGAGGCGGTGGAGGATGTGGACGACAATGCACGGGAGGCGGAGGAGGTGGAGGAGGTGGAAAGGCCTCGGGAAGCAAGACGGAGGAGGATGTGGAGGAGGAGGAAGAGACAAAAGAGGAGGCGGTGGAGGAGCAGAAGAATTGGACTTGGAAGTAGAACATTACTGCATTACAGAACGCAGAGGAGAAAAGTGAAGACGACATCAGATCTGGAGACCAAAACATGCACCTACTACTCGTGATGCTCTAAGTCTATTCTTTTCTTCCTCTGCCTCCTCCTCCTCTGCCTTCTCCTCCTCCGCCTCCTCCTCCTCCTTCACCTCCTCCGCCTAAGAATGAGGACGATGCGACAACAGGTAAGTACATGTGAGGGGAAGGAGGCAGAAGGTAAGTAAATCACAAGGAAAAGAATTAAGGAAGAAAAGAATAGATAAAAGCAGGTAGCAAAAGACAGTTGACTGATGAGAATGCCCAGAAGAAAAGCAAGGATGAGATGGGAGCCTGAAAAGAAACCATCCAGGAGAGGATGAGGCAACGAAGGAAGTAGAGCCGGAGGCACAGGAGAAAGAGGAAGCCCCTGAGGAAGAGGCGGAGGACGAGGCGGACGAAGAAGAGGAGGAGGAAGAGGAGGAGAAGGAGGCTGAAAAGGCTGAGGCGGCCGCGGAAGAGGAGGATGTAGAGAAGGAGGGGTAGAAAAAAATCAACTTTGAAAGAAGAACATCAGGAATAATTATTCAAAACGGAAGATCCTAAAGATGATGAAGATGATGATGATCGTATAAGCAAGATTCGTAAAGAAAAAAGAAAGGAGAAAATGAAGGAGGAAGCAAGGGAGGCAAAAGAAAAGGAATGATGAGAATGCCAAGATGAAAACTGAGGATGAGATTGGAGCCCGAGAGGAAAACATGCAGAAGAGGAGGAAGAAGAGGAATAGGTGAAGAAGGAGGTGGAGGCAGAGGAGGGGAGAAGGCAAAGGCAGAGGAAGAGAAAATGGAGAAGGAGGAGGCCGCAGAAAAGGAGGCGAAGTAGGACGAGAGGAGAGAAAGAGGTGGAGGAAGAGGAGGCGGAGGAGGAGGAGGCGGAGGAGGAGGAGGCCCAGAAAGCAGAGGATGTGGAGAAAGAGGAGGCGGAGGAGGAGGAGGAAGAAGACGAGGACCGGAGGAAGAGGAGGTGAAGGAGGAGTCAGAGGAGGAGGAGGCGGAGGAGGCAGGGGATGCGGAGAAGGAGGAGGCAGAGGAGGAAGAGGACGAGGACCAGAGGAAGAGGAGATGAAGGAGGTGGAAGAGGAGGAGGAGGCAGAGGAGGCAGAGGAGGAGGAGGCGGAGGATGCGGAGAAGGAGGAGGCGGAGGAGAAAGAGGCAGAGGAGGAGGAGGCAGAGGAGGAGGAGGCAGAGGAGGCGGTGGAGGAGGAGGCAGAGGAGGACGAGGCGGAGGAGGCAGGGGATGCGGAGAAGGAGGAGGCGGAGGAGGAAGAGGACGAGGACCGGAGGAAGAGGAGATGAAGGAGGAGGAAGAGGAGGAGGAGGCAGAGGAGGAGGAGGCGGAGGATGCGGAGAAGGAGGAGGCGGAGGAGAAGGAGGCAGAGGAGGAGGAGGCAGAGGAGGAGGAGGCGGAGGATGCGGAGAAGAAGGAGGCGGAGGATGCGGAGAAGAAGGAGGCAGAGGAGGAGGAGGCGGAGGAGGAGGAGGCAGAGAAGGAGAAGGTGGAGGAGGAGGTGGAGAAGGAGGAGAAAGCGGAGGAGGCGGTGGAGGATGCGGACGACAATGCACGGGAGGCGGAGGAGGTGGAGGAGGTGGAAAGGCCTCGGGAAGCAAGACGGAGGAGGATGTGGAGGAGGAGGAAGAGACAAAAGAGGAGGCGGTGGAGGAGCAGAAGAATTGGACTTGGAAGTAGAACATTACTGCATTACAGAACGCAGAGGAGAAAAGTGAGGATGACATCAGATCTGGAGACTAAAACATGCAGCTACTACTCGTGATGCTCTAAGTCTATTCTTTTCTTCCTCTGCCTCCTCCTCCTCTGCCTCCTCCTCCTCCGCCTCCTCCTCCTCCTTCACCTCCTCCGCCTAAGAATGAGGACGATGCGACAACAGGTAAGTACATATCAGGGGAAGGAGGCAGAAGGTAAGTAAATCACAAGGAAAAGAATTAAGGAAGAAAAGAATAGATAAAAGCAGGTAGCAAAAGACAGTTGAATGATGAGAATGCCCAGAAGAAAAGCAAGGATGAGATGGGAGCCTGAAAAGAAACCATCCAGAAGAGTAGGAAGAAGAGGATGAGGCAAAGAAGGAAGTGGAGGCAGAGGGAGGGAGACTCACCTGTGAGGACAGCTTTGTTGGGTACTTGGAGAGGTAAGCACAGCCTTTTTGGTGGGCTTATCCTTCATTCATTGAACGCCATCATCTTGTCAGACACCTGAAAAAGGACAGAATGAGGGATTAAGTGAAGGAAGCTTCTCAGCTTAACAAGCTCTCTGCATTTTCAGATTTTTTAACCGAAATTTTGAAATAAGGAGAACAACCTCCCCTTCCTCTACTGCATCTTTCTTCTCCCCGCATCCTATTGTCCCATCCTCCTGTAATTCCTCTGCTAGCCCCTTCGAACACAAGGACAAAGAAGAGATAAAAAACAGTCTCAGATCTTTTGCTGCTGGAGCCACAGCCCAAGCACCATAGCAGCTCCTGGGCTTACAAGTCATCCAATGGTCTAACACGGGGTGGCTGAAAATATCTTTGTGACTGTTCTGTTGAAGGAATGGAATCCTGGAAAATGTACGAGCAACCAGAGATTCCCAAGGAATATGGACAGCAGGGATAGAAAACCTTCCTCTTTCACCTGAGCAATACCTGACTCCCATACCAAAAAAAGGCTTTCCCACCCAGGGCGTTTTGGGACTGCAGCAGTAGCCCAGGCGCTGCTGAACAATTTCTTGGCCCCAGCAACAACTGGGCTGCAGCCCCCCCAAAAAAATACCACGCCTTGCCTGCACTTCCTTCAGCCTTAGTGAATATTTCACAAGGACGTCCATGAGCAACAGAACTGTCTCCTGGTGAAATTCTATCTCAAAGACTGAGACAGCCCCCTAGAACAAACCACTCCACTCATGGAAATTTCTTAGCAGGAAATAAAAAACATGACCTCATCTCTTTTGCAGCCTCCTCAGTTATTAAAATTAAGTCAGGCTGGGGCACAGCCAACACAACCAATGCCTCCGGAAAGGGCTCTGCATCCCTTCCCCCTGGCGAATGACATTAAGGTAAAAGCACAGAAAAAAAAGAAGAACTTACTTTTTCGGTCACAGGTACCTGAATTAAGAGACTGGACTGGTGGATCCAGTGGCAGGTGGCTCAGGTAGAACTGAGAGATGTGATCTGGGGTAGGGTTCCCTCACCTGACCAAGCTGTCAGTTGTAAAAAGAGGAATTGAAACCTTCACTTGGACCTTCCATTTTCAGGGGCAACCTAGGGTTGCACCCTCTTACTGTGCCTGGTGTGCATTAAGGGATGACGCTGGACAATAAAAATCAGGCTTTGGAGCCCAAAATGACCCTTTGGAAGCAAAACCAAAGACTTTGGAAAGTAAGAACAATCCTTTGGACACTGAAAACGTAGCCTAAAAATTGGCCGAATTTTGGCCTCATTGAGGGCCAAATGAAAACACAGGCTGTAAAAAACAGCCTGCGAGTAACAAAAGGCAGGCTGGGATGCTACAAATTAGGATTCTGACCCTAAACAGGCGGCTTTGGGCACTTTGGCCAGCACTTTGCCATAGAAGCAACAAATGATGCTTTGGACCTGAAAACTAAGGGAAACTCCTCTTCCCTTGATGGCCACAAGAAATGAAGCTTTTGTCCCAAACACAGCCTCTGGGTACCCCACTGCATTTCGATGCTCTAAATGTATGCTGGGAACCCTTAAAAGGAAGGCCATTAAAAAGAGGCGTTGGGACCTCAGAATGAGGCTCTGAGTCCTACAAGAGGGGGCCAGCCCTCCTGTACTACACGCACCCTCTCAGGGGGGAGGCCCTGGGGAGCCATCACGTTCTCCTCCTCCTCGTCCTTCTCCTCACCACCCTTCAAGCTGCTGCAGGCTTGCAGCTTGGGCTGCAGGGAGGGAACATGGGTGATGTGATGGCAGGCAGCCCCATGGCGAGCCTCAGCCCCCTCACCTATCCTTCTCTGCCCCGCTGCCATCCTGGCAGCCTCACCCTCACGTCCTCCTCGTTGCTCGGATGCCAGCAGCAACGGCAGCGAGGAGCCCAGTGGCCCGTGGCTCTGGCTGAGGCAGTGGCTCCCAGAGAGAGAGAGAGAGAGAGAGAGAGAGAGAGAGAGAGAGAGTGAGAGAGAGTGAGAGAGAGAGAGAGGGGCTCCAGAGCATGGCGGCAGCTCCGCAGTGGAGGGGGGAGGAGTGCGGAAGGGGGAAGAGGGTCTCTGGGGTCGGGGGCTGCTCGGAGGGGCACCAGGCCCCACGTGCGCCACGGCCCAGCTCGGCCTGCCTGTCGGCACAGCCCGCCTTCCGCTCCCCTTCTCTCCGCTGCCATAGGTCGCCACGGCTCTCCGTCTCCTCTCCCCAGCTACCTCTGCCTCTCATTCGGCCCATGGGCTGTCACTCTACCTCGACACCTAAGGCTCCCGCCCTTCCCTGACGGCTGCCTCTCCTTGCTCACTCTCCCCTTCCCCACCAATCCCTGAGGGGATCTTTCCTCGGACTGGCTGTCTGCAATTGCCCGCCCTCCGTTGCTCTTCCCACCAAATGATGGGGCAGACACATTCTCAATCATCCGTGTGCCGCTCCCCCCCCAGCCCTGATTGCTGGAGCCCGCATGGCCGCCCCTGCAGCCTGGCCGGGGCTCCTGACTCCCGTCCCTTCCCTGCCTGACAGCCAGGCTGGCTGCTTACAGAGCGGTCTCCTGCCTGGGCCCCGCCTGGCTCTGTGTCCCCTCTCCCGCCCCCTCGCTCGGCTGCTGTCTGTCCGTCCCTCCCTCCCTCCACCCTCCTTCCAGTGTTGGCCTCGAGGGGCTCCGTTCCTGCCGCAGCTGCGGCCCGGCTGAGGTGTGGGACGGGGCTGCTCAGGGGGTGGTGGTGGGGACCTCCTTCAGTGGCTCCTTCAGTGCCATAGGGTGCCGCTCAGCTGCAGCTGGGCCCTGCCGCGGCAGCTCCGAGAGTGACCGGAGAGCTGGGGAGGAGAAGGAGGCGGAGACAGAGCCCCGGGCACAGGCACCCCAAAGCCCGAGGCCCCTGAGCCCCCCCAGCCCCTCCCGCTCACTGCGTTTGCCACGGCCCCAACACCTCCCCTGAGGCCTTCTGCAAGGAAACTCTGTGTAGATCGGGGAGCTCGGGTGTGTGACTCGCAGCGTTTGTAACACGTGCGAGCCAGGGCTCGACCTCGAGTCTCAGCGGGTCCTTTCTGCCAGAGGCTGCAGGGGAGAGCACGTTTTTCCTCTCCTGTCCTGTTCGGGACAGGGAAAGGTCCCAGAGCCACGGCGTGGACTGACTATCGCTTTATCTGCTCAAAGGCCTGGTGCTGTTTAGGGCCCCATGTAAAACCATTTTTCTTTGGGGGGACGTCATAAAGGGGTTTGACAATGGGAGTGTACCCAGGAATGTGCATCCTCCAAAATCCCACCGCACCCAATGTTGGGAAACTGTCTGGAAGAAAACAGACATGTGAGCAATCCTGACTATTTAGCTTTAGCTAGAGTAAACTAAGGGCCTTGAGACCCAGTTGCAAGGTTACTGAAAGATGAGCTATGGGAAAAAGATAAGGGAGCTGGCAGTAGAAAAGAAGAATAACAGGATAATGAGGTAGCCAGCAGAAGTTCTGTGAGAAGAGAATTTGTGTCCAAGATATAGCCACCTGCAAGATATCGTTATATAAACAAGGGCTCTGTATAAAGCGAGTGTCCACTGCTAATAAACGACTTCACTTTAACCATATTGGTGACTGCGTGTCATCCTTAAGCCTCCGCGGATTTTTCCCACAACCCAAGAAGGTCTGCGTCTCTTTCTGATCAGAGGGTGAAGTCGTGGTTGCAGTTTTGCTGACCGCATCCGTAGGGATGTGCCGGCGCCCATCTGGCCATTTAACTCCCTCCCAGGATCTGGATCTCTCTGGCAGGTCCCCTGACCTTGTTTCATTTTATAGCAAAACCAGCTTCTAGTAGCAAGCAAATTACTTTCCTGCCTTTTTCAAGGGTTTCTTCAGCTATCCTACCCCATAGAGCAATACCCTCAATGCATTGCAGATGGTCTGGAGCTCCACCCTTCTCCAGTGCAGTGTGGATCAGTCCATGGCAGATGCTGGGACTGTGCTTCCAGCCCTGAGGCAGTGGGTTCCTTCCTAAAACCTCATCACCAAAATTAATTGTATTAAGTGAGGTGAAGGAAAAAGAAATGTATCAAAGCCAACTGGTACCGACCCGGTGCCTTCAGGGAGCTAACTCAGTACTGTTTGAGCTCGTCCCTCAAGAAGTCCCAGCTCAGACCTTTCTTGACAGGTGTCTGTCTAAAGGTGAGATTTTCCTTTGGAGAAGAGCTCTGGGGTTGGTTTCTGGATATGGCTTCTGGGATTTTGCTTTTAGATGTGAAAAGGGGTTCTCTGAAGGGTGTTGTAATCAGATATTAATGTATAATCTTACAAACTGACTGATATTTTTGTCCTGTACTTAGGTTGTTTTCAGAATACACAGACGATCATGCCCTTATTCCTAAGGACTCATCAGGAATTGTTAGAAAAACAGTTGTTGGGTGTTTCAGTGTGTTAATTTTTGTCATTGACCCTAGTTGCCAGTGGCTTTTGTTTTTCAAACTGTTGTTAATGTTTGTTGTCATGTTGTATTTGTTACGGTAAACTCGTGATTTGTTCCCATCTTGGAAGAGTCTGACTCTTGGTTTCTCTCTCACTACAGAAATTAAACAGCGTACTCTTTGGAGGAAAGGAGAAGGGAAAGGGAAAGGGAAAGGGAAAGGGAAAGGAAAGGGAAAGGGAAAGGGAAAGGGAAAGGGAAAGGGAAAGGGAAAGGGAGAGGGAAAGGGAGAGGGAAAGGGAGAGGGAAAGGGAAAGGGAAAGGATCAGAAAAAAATCAGTTTAGGCACCACAAGCATGGTTTGTGTTAATGCTGTCCCTAAACACCTTCATGCAGAGGTGGTTGGTGACTGTAAGGTTCCCTAAGTTGCCCCAGTGTCTGATTCAGAGCTCTGTGTTAAATCTCTCCCTCTGAATTTCCCTTTGGATAAGAGGTGTTTTTTTCTCCAAGTGGAAGGGGAGCAGAAGGATATTTCAGCCTTAAGCAGCCTGAAGTTAAGCCAAAGAATGCTGAGTTCCAAAGACTGCTCAAGCCTTTGGAGCAGCCTGGCTATATTCTTCCAGGGAAGTAAGTATCTTTGTTGAGAAGGCCTTTGCTGCTGTAAATAACAATTGCCATGGCATTTTAAGTGTGGGGTTTAGCTGCGGTATGTCTGCATTTCCCTTCTGAACGGGACACAAGTTTTAAGCCTGTTTCCAGAATAAAAAGGAGCATAGGAGTCCCAGGAAGTTTCCTGGTGGAGGTGAAGGATCCTGGTACCCAGAGAGCTATGCTGACAAGCACTGGGAAATACCCAATACCAGCTATTGATGCATAAGTATAGAATTAACTGGCCTGACCAAAGAGTGAAGAGGAGAAACCATGCATGACATCTGAGTGGCAAAGCGACCGAGCGGCTGAGCATCTGTAAGCAGGGGGCAGGAAGCAGTGTCAGTGTATCTAAACCTGAGAATCTGTGAGCATTGCTAACATCAAAATAGGGTGGTCCCACTGCTCATGCCCCTGAGAGGTGGCAAAACGTGTGTTGTGCTGAGAAGCTGTACTTCTGCTGCCCATCTCAGCACTGCCAAGAGTGGAGTCGTTCTCTCGGAAAGCTTGCTTTGCTGCTGCTTGGTGTTTCAGAGGCTTCTTGCCAAATGCAACCAATCACTCACTGTTGGGCTGGGATTTCTTCCCCCTCTGACTTTTATTAGCCCCCCTGCATGAAACAGATTGGAGTTCTCCTCTTGTTCTAAACTAAGAAATTCCTATGGTGAGCCCTAAAATGCCCCAGGTAGCACATGTGTTTTTCAGTCATGGATCTGTAAGCTGTAACACAGCCCTCTGCCATCTTGAAAATATAATTCCCCAGAGACTAACTCACTCCTAAGCCTGCCATTGCCACTTCCTTCCCACGATTTCTCATCGGAGCTATTCCATCTATTGTCTTCTTTGATAAAATCCAAAACTTGGAAAAGTTGTTCTTTAGCCATCTTCACTTTTTTTCTTTTCCCTTCCTCACTCCCCCTCCAGGCACATTTATGGAAGGAGAAAGAAGGAGAAGCCTTCTTTTCTACCAGAGGAGCCATCCCCCTCCTCCTCGGATGGGCCTGTTGTCTGACATGTGTTTTACTGATTAACCTTGAGGGTGGCCACTTCTCACTCATCTAGAAAGTGGCAAGAAGGCTGGATGAAGCATCAAGACACAGCCTTCTCTCCAAATGTTACAGTAGTAAAGTATCAAAACCGTGACTGTTTCCTACATCCTAGAAATGTATTCACACTGTTGAACATTGGTAGCTTCATGGTCTCCATTCAAGACCATGGTCTCCATTCAACATTCTCGTGAATGTTTTTCTGCCTCCAGGCTGTGAACAACTTCAAAAAAGGAACTGGCTGCACACCCCGACTCCACATGCAGATTCAGCAGCAGCAGCCACCAGCTCCACCACGTCCACCACCCACGACTCTTACCTCCTGGTGCTCTGGTGAGTGCCGCTGAGCTTCCTAAACCTTCCTTTGGGTCAGTCAGCAGTTTGTTGGACCTGAGGGAAAGTGCGCTCTTATATTTTAGTGGAGCTTATTTTCAAAGTGTTTGCCAACGGCTCTCGGGTAGCTGTGCTAAGGAAACCATCCTTACCAAGCGTGGAATAATTGCAATAATTGCTAGAAGTGACCCAGACTACATCTATACTTTTTAAAGTAAAGGCACAGCAGGGTGGAATCTGGCTCATGTCCCACGACTATGTTGGCATTATCTGGCGTACTCAGTGTGCCAGCTCCAAGAGAAGTTGCATGGAGGGTGGAGCAGAGTGGCTTCAATACTCACTGTCTGCACTTTCGATACCCTTGGCCAGCAGCCTGCCATCCTTTGACAAAGGCTGTCCTTGAGGTGAACGCTGCTTAGCGCAATCTCATGGTAATATAAAAAGCACATTTCCATCCCTAACGTTACCAACCTCCAAGGTGCGACCACCCCTCACTGAGCCCGCGCTCTGAATGTGCTCAGGCCGGTACCTTGAAATGTCAAGTGAGAGAACTTTGCACCAATCCCAATAAAGATCTGCTTGACTGGAGTCACTCAAGCTCCACCTGTCAAGTGGAATTCCTGCTCTTTCAAGAGGAGGCCTCCCATTCTCCAGTGCCAGGCTGCCTCTCAGGCCGTATTTTATAGCACCTGATGGAAGTACAATTGCTGTGTGTGCTGCCGGGTTAAATGGACACAAGGACTGACATTTACTCAGCATTCCCTTCTCTTCCTACATTTGGAGGGACACAGGAAGGCCACAATAAGGTCTTGTTGGAGCCTTCTCCTGTCCAGACTGAACAACCCCAACTCCCTCAGTCTGTCCTCATAGGAGAGGTGCTCCAGCTCTCTGAGCATCCTTGTGTCCCAATTATCCCCAATCCCCTCTTCATGATCCTTCTGCTCCAGCAGTGCCTCCAGGACAATCTGCTCCGTGAGCTCAGGGGGCACAGAGGTGAGACTGCCCGGCCTGGAGTTCCCTGGATCTGCCTTCTTTCCCTTCTGGGACATGGGGGTTCTGTTTCCCCTCTTCCAGTCAGTGGGACTTCACCAGACTGCCATGAGTTTTAGAATATCCCAGAAAGGCTTTAGTGACCCCCTCCCCAGTTCCCTCAGTCCCCATGGGGGTATCCATGGGGTCCCAGGGACACTTTCAGGTTCTTTAGGTGGTCACCAACCTGATCTTCAGTGATCACGGGCACTTCTTCCTTCCAACCCTGAGCAGTGTCTGCCTTGACTTTGGGAATCGCCAAATACCCCTTTTCAACAAAGTGCCCCTTTTCAAACCCCAAATTTCTGAGTTTTTTACAAAAAATTCCCCTTTTTGACACAAAATCCCCCTTATCCACACCTAAATATCCCTTTTTGAGCCTAAATAACTTATTTTTTTTTACAAAAATGCCCTTTTCTTAGCCCCATAACCCTCGTTTTCCACACTAAATCCTTGACTTTTTGGCAAAAATTATTTTTTTTCCACCCAACCCCTCCTTTTCCACCCCAATTTCCCCATTTTTCGACCCTAAATTCTTGATATTTTACCTGAAACCCCCTTTTCAATTTCGAAATCCTCGTTTTGACTCTAAATCCCTTAGTTTTTAGGGAAAAATGACCATTGCCAACCCCAAATTCTAACTTTTTTAACCATAAGTCCTTGAGTTTTATCAAAAAGCCCCGTTTTAGACCCCAATTCTTTCTTTTCCACCCTAAATCCATTCGGCTTTACCAGAAATGCTCATTTTTCAGCACCGAAACCTCCTTTTCAACCCCAAATCCCGAATTTTCACCCCAAAATCCCATTTTCTGTATATTTTTTCGAGGCTATTTGTTGCTTTTTGGCTGTTCCGTTTGGCTGGACGTCAATTTGGGGCATTTCAGGGCGAGTGGGACGGATTTTGGGTCGTTTCTACGGTGTTTCGGGTGCGTTCTTTTGGAGTCCGCGCCTACATTTCCCGTCAGCCTTTGCGCTGCGCAACACAAAGCGCATGCGCCGATTATAATTCCCATGGTGCCTTGCGAGCACCGCACTCCTCAAGCGGCGCCGTCGCGCTTTCTCTGACGTCACAGCGGCGGAAGCGGCGCGGAAGGCGAGAGGTAAAATAGCGACCGCCAAAACCCCCGGAACCTTCATGGACCCCAAATTCCCCCCGGGGCCCTCCCTGTCCCCCCCATCCCGTCCTGTTCAGCCTAGTCCCCTCCCAGTTCCCCTCCACTCCCTCCCACTCTCCTTCGAGTTGCCCCCACCCCCTCCCAGTCCCTCCCAGTGCTCCCCAAGCCCCCTCCCAGGGTAAGAAGGAGTGAAAGAGGGTGGGAGACGGGTAATAGGAGTGCGGGGAAGGGGTGGGCAGTGTCCACCAGTACAAGCCGGTATAAACCAGTACACATCTCTATAAACCATTAGAAACCAGTAGATTCCCTCCACCCCCAGCGAATCTTTGGCGTGCCCAGTTTGGGACTGGAAGGCGGTTGGAGGGAGTGGGGATGCTCCAGGTCATCGCAGTTTGGCTCAGTTTAGCCAGGGAGGGGTGGGGGACATTGCCAGTTCATCCCAGTATGGCCCAGTTTGTTATAGAGATAGTGCCCAGTACATCCCAGTTCATTCTGGGGAAATGAGGGGCGTTCCCAGTTCATCCCAGTATGTCTCAGTTTTTCCAGTGTCCTCTCCCAACCTATCTGCCGACCCTCCCAGTCCCCCCTGTCCCCTCCCAGTCCCTGCCAGTGTGCCCAGTCCCCTCCCAGTGCCATCCGTTTGCCTTTCAATTCCTCTCAGTGCCCTTCCAGTCCCTCCCAGTTCCTTCCCAGTTCATCCCAGTTCCTCTGAGTCTCCTCCCAGTGCCTCCCAATCCCTTCCCAGTTCATCGTAGGCCTTCTCAGTCCCCTCCCAGTGCCCCCCCAAGTCTTTCCCAGTGGCCACCACCTTCTCGGAGTCCCTCACAGTCCCCCCTAATCACCTCCCAGTTCTTCCCAGTACCTCCCAATCCCCTCCCAGCCCCTCCCAATCCCCCGCCAAGGTATTAAGGATGTTACTGTTCAGACCAGTAACATCCCAGTCACACCAGTTCCATGCCTCCAACCTGGGACACCGAGCCTTGCGGGGATGGGCACCAGTGACACCAGTGAACCCCCCAGTGACACACCAGGAACATCCCAGTTCTGATCCATACTGATTTGGGCTGGAAGGGACCTTTGAAGGTCATCTCCACCGTCCCGCCCTGCAGGGAGGGTGTTGGTGGTCATGGTGTGGAACACTGGGGTTGGCCAGGTTGGAGCAGCTGCCCTGTACTGGAGCCCATGGTCCCTGTGGAACCCACATTCCAGAGCTGGGGAGAACCCAACACAACACTTGTGATCTCCCTTGCACTCTCAGAGTTTGAGTCTGCAGCCTCCCAAAACTCCAGGTGCTCTGAACAGAAAGAAATGATTTGAGAGTGAATTCTGTCAGAAAGAAGAGCTTCTTTCTGTCAGAAAGAAGCTGAGCCTGAAGCTTATTCCTGGGGTGAGGGCAGGGGGATTGGTGACCCCCACCCCATAGGGAGGGTGGAGGAGCTGTGATTGGGTCTCCCCCCACATCATCTGGGGAATCCCAACTCATCCTGGGGTGGGGGCTGGGATAGGAGACCCCCAAGTCATCCCGAGGGTTTGGGGGCTGCAAGTGGGGACCCTCAAATCACCCTGGAGTCAGGGGTAACCATGGGAACCCCCAGGTCATGGTGGGGATTTGGTACCATGATGGGGGACCCAAAATCATACCGGGCTGGTTGGGTGGGATGTAAGGACCCCTAAATCTCCCCAGGGGTTGTGGGCAGCAATGGGGGAGCCCTAAATCATCTCATGGAGTGTCAGTGCAATGGGGTGATCCCAGCTGAAGCCAGGAGTGGCTGACAGCCCCAGCACCCTCTGCCCCACCCAATGCCCCCTTTGGGTTTTGGATGCCAGTGTAGCTCCTAAAGATGAAGTAAAGGATGATCAGTGGGTGTCCAACTCTATGGGTAACGTCCTCATTCCACCTCACACTCCATTTTGACCCACAGTAGGTTTGATGAAGGTTTGAATGCCATCACCCCACAAAATGCCCACCCCTGCTTTGTCACTGCACTATGGCTTCTTTTGCAGACACGGGGTGACTCCATCTGGGAAAAAACTCTCTGGGTGCCCGAGGATGGGAAGGCTTTTGGTTAAAGTGTGACATTGGTGAAACATCACTGAATCCATCCAGCAGAGGAATTTGGTATCGGCGAGGAACACAGGAAAAGGTTTAGGATCTGCTGGGCCCATCTCCACCATCAGAAAATTCATCGGGGGTGAGAGACACCAGAGATGTCCTGACTGTGGGAGACGGTTTAGTGACAGCTCAGATCTGGTCCAGCGGTGACACCATCACACAGGCACCATGTCCTACACCTGCCCTGACTGTGGGAAAGAGTTTATCAGGAGATCAGATATGATTGACCATCAACGGATCCATAGGGGTGAGAAACCCTTTAAATGTTCTGCATGTGGGAAGGAGTTTACCTATAGATCCCATTTATCAGAGCATCAGCGCATCCATACAGGAGAGAGACCCTATAAGTGTCTGGAGTGTGGGAAGGACTTCACCAGTAGTTCCCATTTATCAGCTCATCAGCGCATGCACACAGGAGAGAGGCCCTATAAGTGTCTGGAGTGTGGGAAAGAGTTTACCAAGAGTTCCAATTTATCAGAACATCAACGCATACACACAGGAGAGAGACCCTATAAATGTTCTGAGTGTGGGAAGGAGTTTACCAAGAGTTCCCATTTATCAGAGCATCAGCGCATCCATACAGGAGAGAGACCCTATAAGTGTCTAGAGTGTGGGAAGGGCTTTACCCAGAGTTCCCATTTATCAGAGCATCAGCGCATCCATACGGGAGAGAAGCCCTATAAGTGCCTGGAGTGTGGGAAGGCATTTACTCTAAGCTCCAATTTATCACAACATCAGCTCATCCACACAGGAGAGAAGTTGTATCCGTGCACTCACTGTGGGAAAGCCTTCAACAAGAGCACCTCTTGGATTAGTCACCAACATGTCCACACTGGGGAAAAACCCTACACGTGTCCCCAGTGTGGGAAGGGCTTCAGACAAAGCTCAAACCTCTCCCAACACCTACGTATCCATAGGTCTGAACGTCCCTACAAGTGTCCCCATTGTGGGAAGGACTTCAGACAAAGCTCAAACCTCTGCCAGCACCTACAGATCCATATGGCTGAACGTCCCTACAAGTGTCCCCAGTGTGGGAAGGGCTTCCGTCGACGCTCCAATTTGACAACCCATCAACGCCTCCATATCAGTGAACAACATTAAAGCTACTCCCAGTGCAAGATGAATTTTTACTGGAAATTAAATTTAATCTCTCATTACTCGACCCGTCGTAGCCACTACCAAACGTGAAGGGTCAACCTGACCTCATTTTCCAAGCTCCATCCCACCAACAATGCTTCCTTCAGCGTCTGGTGGACAATAAAATGGAGTCAGATCAGGAACCACTTCATGTCCCATCCAAAATTAAAGTTTTACCATTTGTTTCAGCATCGTGAAGTTTTTTTTACCAAATAAGGAAAAACAGACAAGTGTTTACCATGGTGACACCTTCCTCAAGGGATGTGGCAGGATGGAACCCTGGACACTTTTCCTGCACAGCAGGCTGGGAGTGCAGCCGAGGGAGCAGGAGCAGAGCGAGGTAGCAGACCACAGGACAGTGCTGGCAGCAACAACACTGTGCTGTGTCCTGGCAGGAACAGAGCAGGATTCTCTCTGTGCCAGGCACAGAAATGGGAGAAATGGGTATTTTTCCCAAAGGGGAGCCCAGCTTTGGGGCTGGGGCTACTGGGAGAGAAGAGAGTGAGGGAGAGAAGTGAGCTTGGGAAGGGTGGCAGAGTGGGAAGGCCTTGGAGATGGCAGTCTGAAGGGCAGTGTGCTCAGAGAGAAGAGTTACAGGTCCAGAATCTGCTCTGGCAGCCCAGCCCTTCTCCTTTGCTAACCACTCTCTCCAGAGCCCACCGATGGAGGGCTCCGGAGGGATCTGTCCCCATCCCACCAGCTGGCCAGGCCCTGCATGGCCGTCTGCTCGCCACTCTCCCAGCTTGTTGGTAGGCCTCAGGGTGCTTCTTGATGCTGCCTGGAGCAGGAGGGTGAGCTGTGCCCCCTGGCAGTGCATTCTGCAGTGGGTTTGGGTCAGTCCCCAGGTCCCCCCATCCAGCACACTGCATGTTTCCGTTTCTCTTTGGGTCTTGAGACTGCAATGGATCCAAGAGCGTTCAGGCATGGCCAGCACAAGGCCCATCACTTCACACCAGGTCAGTGCTGCCTCCTCTCCTTGGCCTGGGCACCTTTGTGCTTTGGAGCCAGGGGGGTGGGGGAGAGCCCCAGGTTTGGTCACTGCCCTGGGGAGTGACATCTCATCGAGCTGGAGGGCTGGAGAGGACCTTGGAGATCACCCAGTCCAGCCCTGCACCCAGGGCTGCCAAGGCTGCCCCTGACCTGTGTCCCTCTTCTTTCCCCACACGCCCTGCACTCTCTACACCATGTCTCCAGCAATGCTCCTTGGAGCCCCTGGACTTTGCCTGGGATGGATTCTACACAGGGTTTATCTAGCTTTAGAAATGACACCAAAAAAGACTGCTCCTGCACCACATGGTCCTCTTCATGCTCAATAACCTACTGGAGTGTTTGGCCGTTTCAGCATTATTCTGCAAGATTGTTCCTGCAGGGTGCCCTAGTAAATTTGTTCAGACAAAGGACCACTCCAAGGTCACTTTTGTGGACATCAGGACATGCCTGGACCACCCATGCCAAAGCTTGCTAGTGGTTGCTTGAGGATTCAGTACCTCAGCAGTAACGTGGGTGGATGTTTGTAGTGCTAAGGCTTAGACAACAGGCCCAAGCCAGAGTTGACCTCTAGATGAACCCTGTCCTTTTTTACTAATAACCTTTATATCAGTGAATATTCTGCTAAGTTCAAACAATAGTCATCTTGATGCGAGCAACTGACCACCTCAAAATATTATTTGTGCTGAATTGACATTTGGAGACAGTATTTTAGGAAACCCTACCACCTACGTCCTGGACTCAGGCCAAGGCTTAGTCCTGGTTGGTCGGGGGGGGAGGGGGTAAACCAGATGCATCTTTCTTAATGACTGTCTTTTCTTATATGTAGTACTGACTTGATATGAATTGCCCTGTATGTTTTCTATCTGTCTGCTTTAGGTTCTATGTTCTATATTTTACTTATTTGATTGTATTGTTTAGCTATCACCAGTAAAACATGTCTGACACTGATCTCTGCAGCCAATCTGTGCAGCCCATGGGAGCTGCAGGAAAGAGGAGGGGGAGGGACTCAGCACCCAAGTGAAAAAAAAAAAACATACAAAAAACTCAGGGGGCAGCTGGGACACTTGATTCCAGTGAGGCTCACTTCTGCCTTCACAATACTCAGTTCTTTAGATCCCCCACATCCCTCCAGAAATAGTGACGGATTCTGTCCCTTTCTGATTCGATGGCATTAGGGTGCACTGTGCACCAGTGTCCACCAAGGCTTTATACTTTTGTGGCTCTAATGTGCCAGGGCATCGAATCCACACAGTCCAAAAAGTTCTGTTGTCCCTCTCCTGCTCCTGACTGGAGGAAGGGCATCTCTAAGCTTGAGCACATACAGCACTGTCAGTATGTGCATTACTGGGGTTTGCATCCCCATTACTCACATCTGAGGTACCTTGAGTCACCAACATACTCAGATTGGGTAACTCCACACTGGAGACTTGAGCAGCCATCCTTTTAGAAGGACCTCCCTTTTTAATTGCTTTGCCTAGTAGCTCATGTACTTGTTCCTGTAGGACAGTAGTAGGTTTCTTATCCCCCTTTTTCTTGTCCTCTCCATACTCACTCAGGATTGACCACAGGATACCTCTTGCTGTACTCTGTTTCTCTCAATTCAGCCTCATAGGAGGGCGTTTCCTCTTAATGGCTGCAGTGCCTGTTTGAGAAAAATGGGGTAGATGCAGTTTCTCAGCCATTTCCTTTACAGCTGAGACCCAGGCCTGATGAGGAGCGGTGACAGCATCTTCATATTCTCGTGCTGTTTTAATCACATCACCCACAGTTGGTTCCATTTCTCCAGGAACCCATAACATTACTGACAGTGTATGGTTAAATGGTGATGGTGCAGCATGCACAAACCTTTGCCTCATAGGCTTAGGGCATGGCATGTGATAAGGATCCACAATGTCATCATTGGTTTAGATCACATCTCGTACAGCCAATGCTTCCAGATCCTTGATAGCTTTTCCAAGTGTGGGTGCTTTGACCTGTGGGCAGTCTATTTCCCCTTTATAGGGATATCTCTCCCTTACAGCTGACTAGAGTCGTTTCCATAGGCTGGTGGCTCCAGCCTTTTCCCCAAATACCTGATCAATACCTGCATTTCTGGCCAGGGATCCCAACTGCCTGGCTTCTCTCTGAGTTAATGTTATGGCAGCAGCCCCTTCATGCTGCTTCATTCATTGGAGTAACCAAGTGAGGAGTGGTTCACCTGCAAAACAACCAAAGTTCTTTCTCAGGGTACACCAGTGCCTCATGGAATAGGACTGAACATAAACTTCTGATTCTGAGTCCTCCTCCTCAGATAACTCTGCTTTAGCTGCTCCACGAGTAGAGGCAGTATCCTCTATCTCCTCTATCCCCTGGTCATCTCGTTCATACTTTGAAGGGTTAAGGCTCATTTCTGATTTCCACTGTTTTCCTTTTCTCTCAGTCACAGGGTGGACCAGTATCTGTGTGATCTGAGGGGGAGAGGCTGTGGTGTCTGCAGCAGTAGCAGCAGCAGTGTCTGTGGGGGTAGGGACAGCAGCTGCAGCTGTAGCAGATACTCTGGTGATGCTCCCCAGCCGTACCTGAGTTGTGCCTTTGTGTGTGTGGGGTGAACAGTGGCTGCGGAGGCAGAAATAGCAGTGCTGTCTGTATGAGGTGTGCTCATTCCCCTAACTGCAGTTGTCTTTCTCCTCACCAGTATATGATCAATATGAGGATACATAGGAACATATGAGAACCAAGAAGGAGAATCAAAACTATAATAAGCGTATTGCCATTTTGACTGGAATCTGGTGAATTTAGCCCCTGATGAAAATGAGTGGTAAAAGACCTCAAATTCAAACTGAGAATGTAATTACCAACAAAGTTTTTTATCCTTGTATGAAACACAACTGCACCATTTACTGCACTGTCTATTAGTATTGCAGACCATATCACAACTACTTTTCTCAAGCAGCACTTACCCAACATAAGCCACATATTAACACTGATCCCTGCTAAAAAAAACACATACCACATACCCCAAATACCAAAGGTACGGCATGATTTGTTTAATTTCCAAAGAAAATACTTTGATTCCTGCTCAGCAGAACCATCTGGGTATCCTCCCACTGGAGCTGGAATTCAAACTATTCAGGTAAATGAGTCAAAATTTGAACTGGGCTCAAGCTAATTAGCTTAAGCCCCGCACTGAGCGCCAATAAATCTGTCAGGGTTTATGCTGGGCCAGCAATTAAACCAAATAAGAGATGCTATTAATCCCCCTCCCCCCTCTGATAAAGAAAGGAGAGAGAATAAGGGAGAGAGACTTATGGCTTGGAAACTAAACAACACAACTTCAATAAAACAGTAACAATAAAAAGGAAAAATTACTAAATATATACAAATATACAGGAAAATTGATACTATGCTCCTCCCCCCTTTCCTCCGATAACTCTCACGTCACCACTGAGGCTGCAGGGCAGCCCTGGGAAAGTCCAGGCTGGAATCCTGGAGTCGGCAGCAATCGGGAAGTGGAGGCAGGAACATACAGATTCAGGCTGGCATGGATCAGGATCACAGGCAGAGAAATGGATGGAATCCTCCCAGGATGCCAAAGCAAACAGGGACAGACAAAGGCAAAAGGCCAAAGAAAGGAAGAAGGAAGAGGGCAGAAGGGGTTTGACCCTTGTAATCCCTCAAATTTATACTGAGTATGACGTGTATGGGACAGAATACTCTGTTTGGTCAATTTTGGCCATCTATCTTGTCCTTTCCTCCCCAAAGGAAGGTTAAAGGTGTGACCTCTTTACTCCTTCTCTCCTTTCGAGATGTCCTTTTCAAAATGTTCCTCAGAACCAAGCAGTGTCCTTCGTTCTGCACACCAGTCTCTAGCAGTGACTATAAACATCAAGCATTATCAGTTTCAGAATCAGACATTGACTGAGAAACCTGCTGTTAATTTCAGCAAGTGCAGCTACTTAAAAGAGACTTAGCTGAAAGCAACATTACAAGACAGAAAATTACCTTTATCCTGGCCCAAACCAGGACACACCTGGCTTGGTTTTTAGCTGTACCTTACACTAAGCAGAGGTCTACAGAAATAAAATTATATCCTCTTAACTTCAGAATGACAGTGTGGTATGGTGTGACATATATACCATAGATACAGGAAACACAAAGTAGGAAATGGACTGAAAGAAATGCTTCCAAACAAACAACCCATTGATGAGGTCCTTTGTTCCAACTGCTGACCACCAAAGACCAAATGCTTCCACCAAAAGTATTCTGTAGTGAATACTTTTCTGCACAAGAGAGTTTAATGGTAAAGCTGTCTGTGCCTTAGAGCTTACTGTCTGTTTCTTGAAAAGCTGCTCTCTCTGGGCATATAAAAAATTCCTCATTCTGTATGACAAATAGGAAAGTACTGTCCCCCTCTGCAGGATGTATCTGTGGTGTGCTGGTCGGGCTGCAGAAGTCATTCTGTGCAGAGGCAGCTCAAGTTTTGAATGGATCCCCAAAGTGAGATGGTAAGATGAGTGTTTGCTGCTGTGAGTTGTGTCTGAAGGAAAGGGAGCAGATCAGAGGGTTCGGTGTGGAGACACGTGTGACAGCTGTGGAGCAGAGCTGCCATGAAGCCTCTTCTAGAATGAGGGTCTGAAACTTGAGTGGCATCAGAAAGCACTGTGAAGTAATACACTGTCCATGTGCTTTCCTTAGGAAAATGAACACTTCCCCACAACATGGAACTGGAGCCAAGCTTTGGCACTCAAAACTGAGCCATGCCAGACATGCATCAAAGGACATGGGCACATTGCTTGTGCCCAGGTGATTTCTGGAGCAGTCTTTATACTTCCAAGGCCTTTTATGCACTCTTGAAAAGCAGGCTATGTTTTTTCTTCAGAAATATGAGGGTTTTCTATTCTATTCCATAAACCAGGTGTGCAGAAAATGAAAAAGGGTAAAGAGGAGCACATTTGGTAGCAGCAAGAAATAAGGGTCAGACACTGATGAAAAATTCAAAACTCAAATCCAAATAAATTTATTTACTTAAATTACAAAAAAGGAGAGGGTGGGGAGGGGAGGGGGAGAGAGGTAAGGGAAGGGGAGGGGGAGAGAGGTAAGGGAAGGGGAGGAGGAAAAGGGAGTTGAGGGCAGGAGAGGGGGAATGGGAGGGCAAGGGGAAAGAGGAAAGAGGGAGGGAAAAGGGGAAGGAGAAAGGGAATGGAGAAAGGGGAAAGGGAAAAGGGGGAAGAGAAAAGGGGAAAGGGAAAAGGGAAAGAGAAGAGAGGGAGAGGACTATGCAGGAGAGGAGTGGAGCAGAGAGGGGGAAGGAAGGGGCAGAAAGGCTAGAGGGGAGGGAGAGGGGGAGAAAGGAGAGGTAGAGGGGAAGGGGGAGGGAGGAAGGGAAGGGGGAGAGAGGGGAGAGGAGGGGGAGGGGGAGAGGGAGAGGACTATGCATCAAAAACCACCAGGGAAGGGCAACAGGGCTGTCATCCATCCAGACTAAACATTTATTCAGACTGCAAGAAACATATTTTCAGTCTTCTGATTCCTCAGAAGATATGGAATAAACTCCCAAAGATGTACTTTAAAGTTCATCAGTGTCTGGGGAGAAAAAAGACTAGATTCCTGGTGTTACTTTTATAGTAGAGAGGGGCAAAGAGGTCAATGTCAGAACATTAGGGCTACGAAGCCAGAGCTGAACACTCTCTGTGATTAAAAGCAGACAGCAACAGAAGGAAATTGTCTCAGGGGCTTCCTGCTTTGAAACAGCAACAGTCACTGCAAAGCTGTGACTCTGGAGTAATAAATTACAAGATAGGTGCAATTCCTCCTTGGATATCTGGCCTCACATCACAGAACATGTTTGATGCCACGTATGACAAACATTCAACTCCTCTGACGATTGCCTGAGTGAACTTTCCCTAAAAAAAGGATAACTTCTGTCACTGATTATCCTCTTCTTGCCTATTCAAAAAAGACTGCAACAGAGGAGCTACAAATGCAAGCAATGAGTAAGGAACAGCAAAGACCAAGAACTGACAGCAGAGGATGTGTTATGGGTTAGTGCTGAAAGCAATCAATGGACACGGGAGGAGAAGTGATAGCTGAAGTCTATGAAACTTTATGTAGGGCTCCTTTTATGGTTTTGATTGAGGATTTACTCCAGTGAAAGATGACTTCAGCTTAAGGAAAGTGTATCTGTGTGGAGGAAATAGATCAGTTTTCTTTGTGCTTGTTTTGTTTTTTTTTTTCAGGCAGCTGCCTAATGCTCTACAAAGCATTTTGTAAGCAGAAAGTTTCCATGTTCAAGTAAGCATAAAGCTAGCAGAAAAAAACCCTGTGCTTAGCACAGGAACTAAACAGCTTTCAAGATGTTGTTTTCATGAGTTAGGAGCAGTCATCTTCTAACATGACACATTACCATGTCCAGGTTCTTCAGAGACAAATTCATCCAGTTCCTGCTTGTACTAGAATTATACAGAAAATATACCATTAACATGAGTGCATGATTCTTCAAATCCACACAAAACCAGGCAGTAACTCCAAGGTACAAAGAAGTGAGGCCATAAACCAGCAAAGTGGAGGGAAGGGCCCTCGCTCCAGGACTAAAGGGAGAGTAGTGACCAAATCCACAGCTCCTTCAGGAGAACCCCTATACAAACCCAAATGCCTCCTACCCACAGTGGATCTCCCACACTGAAGTATAAAGTGATATTTATTGCAGGCCCCTTCAGAGTCATACATACTAGATAAGAAAATTTAGCTTAAAGCTTAGCTGGGAACATCCTATGGCACGATCTTCTTTCTCAGTTTCTTTTGTAAAAGAAAGCAGTTACACAGTTCATGATCCAGAGTTCAGCATTTGCTTTGGTCTCTGAGCACTGTTGGAAAACAGTCCAACCCTCAAAAAACTTTTCACCCCTACCACATGTAGCTGTGCACTGTTTTGATGAGGAGGAGATGTTTTGGTATATTACACCATGAAGTTTAGAACTACAAATGAGTTGTAACTTTAGACTGAATAGCCCAACCTTGCTTACAGATGCTCTTCAGCAGTAGCTGAGGACAGGATTTCACCGAAGAACTGGTTCAGGGCATTGCCTTGGCAAAGGGGCAGTGAAAATGTATTGGCTGTGTGCAGCAGAGCAGGGAGAAACCCAGTGCCGCAGGCAGCTGCTGCCATGTGGACACAAGCTCTGCTGCCCAGGAGGGTCCTGTAGTGCAGGGGTTTGCAGATGGCCACGTAGCGGTCGTAGGACATGATGGTCAGGAGACAGTACTTGGCTGTGATGAAGAAGATAAAGAAAAAGAGTTGTGCAGCACATCCCTGTGTCCCAGATGTCCCTGGTGTCCCAGAGGGAATTGGCCATGGCTTTGGGCAGTGTGGTGGAGATGGTTCCCAGGTCGAGGAGGGAGAGGTTGAGGAGGAAGAAGTACATGGGGGTGTGGAGGAGGTGGTCACAGGTGATGGTGGTGATGATGTGGCCCTTGCCCAGGATGGCAGCCAGGTAGATGCCCAGGAAGAGCCAGAAGTGCAAGAGCTGCAGCTCCCGCCTGTCTGCAAGTGCCAGGAGGAGGAACAGGGCAGATTTTCTCAAATACATCACTTCCCAGAGACCCACAAACTGCCTCTTCACTTACTTCAGGACCTGCAGCATCAGTGTCTGAGCTGCACCTGAGTCCTCATCCCCCAGACCAGCAAAAAGAAGGGGAAGAACAAGGGCAGCAGCAGTGCCAAGAGGGGAACCTGCCAAAGTTCTGCTGCCAAGAGAGTTGGGACAGGGAGACACAGGCAGAGACTCCAGCATTTCTCCTCTATGGTGGGGGGCTGCTGGAAGGATCCTCAGAATTCAGTGCCCATGATCTGGGGGACTGTGCTCTGTGACAGATAGCAGGGTTTAGCTCTAGGGAGGGCAGCAGCTCTGCAGGGGATGGCTGGGAGGTGCAGGAATCCCCCCCTGCCATCATCTTCCAGGCAGCAGCTCCCTCTCAATCCCTGCCCATCTCTGCTGCCTGCAGCTCTCTCTGCACACCCGCCCTCACTCCTCTTCACAATTCCCCACCTCCAGACCCTTCTGCCCTTACAGCTCCCATCAGCTGTGGCTCTGCAGCTTTAGGAGATTCTTCCAGGAACTGCACCAGCACTTCCCTGCACCAGACACTCACCATGTCAGAAGCTGGGAACGTTCTCCATTGAGCTGGCGATCATCCCCTTCACCTTCACCCCCTTGAAGTTCTCTCTGCCTTGCTCATGTCCCCGAGATACCCCGGTAGTGCCCGCAGACCTGCTGCACTTTGCAAAGGAGCTGCTCCTGCCCAGAGCTGCCTCTCTGCAGCACTGCCCACTTGCCAGCAGCTCCCTCTATCTCAGGAGCCCAGCTCACAACTTTCATGAGCCCTCTGGGGGGTTGGTGCTAAGCCCATGACAATTGCTCAACAAGCAATGAGAGGAAGCTGCAGAACCTTTTCAACAAGTCCAAGGCAGAGTCCAAGTCCAAAGTTTCTTGCCATGTGCCTGGGTCCCCCTGAGGGACACCCCTGAGAAAGCGTACCCAGGTGTGGGGGAAGCAGGAACCAGGAGGCAGTGATGGCAGGTGGGGAAAAGGAAGGTGCAGGTGGCTCTGGTGCTGAGGAAGCCTGGCTGTGTGTCAGGACTGCAAAGCCTGAGCCCTGAGCCCATTCCCCAAAGGAGCCAGCCCTTACCCCCAGCCCCTGGGAAGGGAGATCCTGTCCCTCCCTCAGCCCTCAGGGCTCTCCTGGCAGCCCTGGGATGTGGAGATGGGAGATGCCAAGGGCAGTTTGTTTGTACAGCATGGCACCTCCCAGGCTCCTGCACATGAACAAGGAGGCCCTGAGCCCCAGTGCTGGAAGGTCCAGTTGTCTCCCCATGGCCATCAGTGCCAGAGACAAGAGCCATCAGCAAAGTTATGGAGAGCTTGGCTCTCACCTAGGGGCCTACAAGACCTGCAGCCTTCCAGGGCAGAGACCCTCTATACATGTTCATGAATCCTAGGATGTGCTACTTCTTCTGCAGCCAGCATATTTTCTCCTTGGGATTGTTACTTAACAGGAAATTAGCTTAGAGTAACATGATTTTCATAGAAACAAAGAGACAGGAAGAAAAATAGTTGGATACAGCCCTGTGCCTCTTTCCTTCAGGAGAACCATGATACTTGGGTGAAAAAAGAAAGTTATTGGAAAATAGCTTAAAGTTTTGCTAAAGGATCACAAAGAGTTGCCCTATACCCAAGAAAGCATACAATCCATGTTTGTTCTTGGCAGCAAAACAAAACACTTGAGCTTGGTTCTTCAATACTGAATCAGAAATCTTACTGCTGAAGAGTTTAACTGCAACTACATTGGTAAGGAGGTAAGACAGAATTTTATAAAAAATTGCTTGAGTTACAAAATTGCTTGAGATACCTGGGGTTGGGTCTACCTCATATGGATGTCCAGGAAAAGACAACACACATACTGAGCAAAAAAGTTGAGCTTTGTGACAGGGTGTTCCTTGTGCACTGAACTATTTTATAGGTCAAGTATTAGTTTTGGTGAAAAAAGAAAGTCATTGGAACAAAACTTAAAATTTCAGCTAAAGGACCACGAAGAATTGCCCTGTAACAAAGAAAGCATACAATCCATGTTCTTGGCAGCAAAACAAAACATTTGAAAAGGGCAGAGTTTGGTTTCTTCAAGCATCCGCTTGGGAGGGCAGAATGGGACAAAGCCCTGCATGGGAAAGGAGCCAAGGAAAGCTGGATCACCTCCTGAATCCCAGGACTAATGTGACCCAGGGAAAAGGAAGGCAGGCAAGAGTGTCAGGAAGCCTGTGTGGATGAGCAAGTAACTCCTGGACACACTGACGTGTAAAAACAAAGTTTATGGAGGATGAAAGCAACGACAAGCACCCTGGGAGAAGAAACCCTCAAGGAAGCAAGAGATCAGGTCAGGAAAGCAATGGCACAGTGAGAATTGATCTGGCAAGGGAGGTTAAGGGCACCAAGAAAACTTATTGTCGGTGCGTAAATGATAAGAGGAAAACTCGGGAAAATGTGGGCCCACTCCAAAAGTAAAGGGGAGAGATGATCATCGCAGGTGAAGAGAGGGCTGAGCGAGGCACTCAGTGGCTGCGCTGCCTCGGTCGGCCCCGGCAAGGACTCTGCTCCCACCCTCCGTGAGGAGATGTTCAACGTGAGCCGTGAGGGGCCGAGCGTTAACGAGCGCTGCCGGAAAGCTACGAGACGATCCGAGCGCTGACGAAAAGACCCGAGCACCGCCGAGCGGAGCCGAGCGCCGCCACCGGTCCGTTGCCGGGGCAACGAGGACGCTTTCAAAACGCTTTGCCCGCCCGGAGCGTCTCTCGCCGAGGCAGCGGCGCCGGGACCGGAGCGACCCGCAGCGGATCCGGGCCTCAGCCACCCCACAGCTCCCCAGAGCAGCCCGGGCGGCGCCGCGACCAGCAGCAGAGCGGGCAGAGAGAGCGCGGAGAGGCGGCAGCGTGCGCGGAAGGGACTCGTCCCCCCCCAGCTCCAGGGAGGGTCCCCTGGGGGCCGTCACCCTCTCGGAAGGAGCTCAGCCAGGGTGGCCCCGCTAGAAAGCCGCGTCCGCTGCACTCGGCGTGGTGCAGGGGGCTCTCCGGGCAGAGGGGCCGCCAAAGCAGGCAGGGCTCAGGCTGCCAGAGCCTGTCCCTGGGAAGGGATGGCAGCAGGGAGAGCAGTGGGGGGAGCTGGGGCCAGGGGGACCATCCCAAGGAACAAGCCATAGAGCCAGAGGAAACGGCCTCAAGCTGTGCCACGGGAGGATTACATTGGATGTGCGTGCAGACTCTTTCAGCCCAGAAGGCTTTAAATACCGGGTGCACATGCCTAAGAGCAAGGCTTCTCTCCAGGGCTGCAGAGATCTTCCTGGTTTATTTTTTCCTTCTTTCATTTCTTCTAATTCAAGGGCGCTGAAATGAGCAGTAGCTGTAAGATGGGAGTGGGGTGGAAGAACCATCAGGGCAACGGTGTGACTTTTTTTTTATTGAGAATGGCTGTGCATTTTTTTTGCTATGGTGGTTGGGCTTATTGTGGGGGAATGTTCTGGTTTATTTTCTGTTTTTTTAATTTTGTTTTCCCTTCTTTTTTGGCTTGTTTGTTGGGTTTTTTTGTTTGGTTTGTTTTCTGTTTTGTTTGTTTATTTGGCGCTTCTTTTTTTATTTTTGCTCAAGCTTCTGAGTGGTGAGCTTGGTTCTTCAATACTGAAGCAGAAGTCTTACTGCTGAAGAGTTTAACTGCGACTACATTGGTAAGGAGATAAGACAGAATTTAATAACACGTGTTACAAAATTGCTTGAGAATACCTGGGGTCGGGTCCATGCAATGTCAGCATTGTACAGACTATTAATTCCTGCCCTCGATTCGCACACAAGAGTGGAAGGCGTTCAGGCTGCTTAAGGAATCCATGACAAAATGTCCCAAATGGGACAAGACAGCAGGTGAGATGTCTGTGAATAAATAGAATTTATTGTAAACAGCAAAGGATCTTAAAAAGTAGGCTGGAGAGGGTGGAGGCGGTGGTGGAGGAAAAAGAGCAGAAGGAAGCACAGAATTAAGTGGAAGGTTCTCTTGTTGTTTTCTTCTTACAAAAGTCCTGAATTGTCTTCCAGGCAGAAGCTCCTGCAATGACTCACCTGTGAGGACAGCTTTGAGGGGTACTTGGAGAGGTAAGCACAGACTTGTCTGTGGGCTTATCCTGGATTTATACAACACGGTCATCTTGTCAGACACCTGAAAAAGGACAGAATGAGGGATTAAGTGAAGGAAGCTTCTCAGCTTAACAAGCTCTCTGCATTTTCAGATTTTTTAACCGAAATTTTGAAATAAGGAGAACAACCTCCCCTTCCTCTACTGCATCTTTCTTCTCCCCGCATGCTATTGTCCCATCCTGCTGTAATTCATTTGCTAGCCCCTTCGAACACAAGGACAAAGAAGAGATAAAAAACAGTCTCAGATCTTTTGCTGCTGGAGCCACAGCCCAAGCACCGTAGCAGCTCCTGGGCTTACAAGTCATCCAATGGTCTAACACGGGGTGGCTGAAAATATCTTTGTGACTGTTCTGTTGAAGGAATGGAATCCTGGAAAATGTACGAGCAACCAGAGATTCCCAAGGAATATGGACAGCAGGGATAGAAAACCTTCCTCTTTCACCTGAGCAATACCTGACTCCCATACCAAAAAAAGGCTTCCCCACCCAGGGCGTTTTGGGACTGCAGCAGTAGCCCAGGCGCTGCTGAACAATTTCTTGGCCCCAGCAACAACTGGGCTACAGCCCCCCCAAAAAAATACCACGCCTTGCCTGCACTTCCTTCAGCCTTAGTGAATATTTCACAGGGACGTCCATGAGCAACAGAACTGTCTCCTGGTGAAATTCTATCTCAAAGACTGAGACAGCCCCCTAGAACAAACCACCCCACTCATGGAAATTTCTTAGTAGGAAATAAAAAACATGACCTCATCTCTTTTGCAGCCTTGTCAGTTATTAAAATTCACTCAGGCTGGGGCACAGCCAACACAATCAATGCCTCCGGAAAGGGCTCTGCATCCCTCCCCCCTGGCGAATGACATTAAGATAAAAGCACAGAAAAAAAAGAAGAACTTACTTTTTCGGTCACAGGTACCTGAATTAAGAGACTGGACTGGTGGATCCAGTGGCAGGTGGCTCAGGTAGAACTGAGAGATGTGATCTGGGGTAGGGTTCCCTCACCTGACCAAGCTGTCAGTTGTAAAAAGAGGAATTGAAACCTTCACTTGGACCTTCCATTTTCAGGGGCAACCTAGGGTTGCACCCTCTTACTGTGCCGGGTGTGCATTAAGGGAAGACGCTGGACAATAAAAATCAGGCTTTGGAGCCCAAAATGAGCCTTTGGAAGCAAAACCAAAGACTTTGGAAAGAACAATCCTTTGGACACTGAAAACGTAGCCTAAAAATTGGCCGAATTTTGGCCTCATTGAGGGCCAAATGAAAACACAGGCTGTAAAAAACAGCCTGCGAGTGACAAAAGGCAGGCTGGGATGCTACAAATTAGGATTCTGACCCTAAACAGGCGGCTTTGGGCACTTTGGCCAGCACTTTGCCATAGAAGCAACAAATGATGCTTTGGACCTGAAAACTAAGGGAAACTCCTCTTTCCTTGATGGCCACAAGAAATGAAGCTTTTGTCCCAAACACAGCCTCTGGGTACCCCACTGCAGGCTTAAGCTTTACAAGAGCGTTTCAATGCTCTAAATGTATGCTGGGAACCCTTAAAAGGAAGGCCATTAAAAAGAGGCGTTGGGACCTCAGAATGAGGCTCTGAGTCCTACAAGAGGGGGCCAGCTCTCCTGTACTACACGCACCCTCTCAGGGGGGAGGCCCTGGGGAGCCATCACGTTCTCCTCCTCCTCGTCCTTCTCCTCACCACGCTTCAAGCTGCTGCAGGCTTGCAGCTTGGGCTGCAGGGAGGGAACATGGGTGATGTGATGGCAGGCAGCCCCACGGCAGCCCCGCAGTGGAGGGGGGAGGAGTGCGGAAGGGGGAAGAGGGGCCCCCGGGGCCGGGGGCTGCTTGGAGGGGCATCTTTTTGGTCTCTTTCATACATGAGGACAAGATCCAGCAATCTGCCCTTGTGTCTTTCCCTTAAACACCTGTCAATCATGGCAGAAGTTATCACTGACATAATAGCACAAAACTTTCTTCCAGTCAGTGGCTTGGCAATTAGTCCATATTTTTTCCAAAAATTTAAACTGATTTCAAGTTGCAGGAAAAAGTAGACTGCATCTGTGTTTTGCTTTTATCTTAAAGCTAGCATTGCTGTTCAGAGTAAAATCCTCTATGTGGCAAACTGTGTCTTAACTGATCACCAGAATTACTTAAGAAACCAGAAGAAGCTTAAATTGCTTATTTGCTCTATTTAAGGAAAGTGGTTGTTAACTCATGCTCCTTGGAAGTCTCCACAGTTCCTCAGGATCCACAGTACACTCCTATGAGCTATTTTACCAGCATTATAATTTCTGCAAGAGGGTGAGGCTCCAAAGGTTATTTTTGCATACACCCTTCTTGTCTTCGATGAGTGCAGAAGGTGTCTCTCTGTCCTGTTTTTTTGGAAGACCATTTGGCACCTTTTTCCTCATGTGTCACATGAGAGGTAGGACTCCAAGTGCTTGACCCACAGAATGCAAGGCTTTGCAATCCCCTTCCTTTGCAATGCCCTTTGAGAAGACATAGGGAAGAAGTGTGGGACCAGAGCCTCTTTTCACCTGGGGCACAACACCTGCACAGGATATCCTGCCACCCCAATCCAACGAAATCCATTTGCCATCCCACTTCCACTACTCCCAGGACCTAATTATAATGGCTCCTTTGCTTTCCAAAACCAGCTGGTGGCAGCAAGTGCAGCTCTTCTCCTGCACTAGTTTATGTTGCCTATTTGCATGACCAAGCAGGGGCACCTGGCGGGGCTGGTACAAGGGGTGATTTAGGGAAAAAAGGTACTGACTCCCACAGCTTAGTGTCACACCTCCCCTGGCCCTTTGCTCTTAAGCAGCTTAAGAACCAGTATCCTGATGCAGAGTATATCCAGCCAAGCCTTAGGAAGCCCAACCAGATGTTCTTTGTTCATCTAGAAGATGCAAACACTCTTAAATTAAGTACTGTGAATGGGAAAACATGTCAGATTGGGTGTGGCGTGGGGATTTCTGACGTTTCTGCGGTGGGATTACTGAGAATATTTTTTTAAGAAAGGCAGCATCTGAAAAGTATGAGCAGTTCTAAAACCACTTCTCAGCAGTGAAATCATGGAACCTATTCCCAGGGTAAGGAGGTTGTGGGAAAAATTGGTCATTATGTTCTATTTTGAATTAATGAGTCATGCATTTACAAAGGGAAATCATACAAATTGGATTTTCATTTTACAATCACTATTGTGATTCAACCTAGTCATAGCCAACAGCTGATTAGCACAGACATAGCAATCTTAATCTACACATCCATAACATTAACACTTCTGTGGGTTTTTTTGCTTTTAATATGATAATTGTGGCAGACATAATATTCCTTAAAGAAACAAGCACAAGTTCTCAAGTTATTTCAGGGAAGTTATTTTTAAAAACAATGCAGTATAATAATACAGATTTATAATCAAGTTTTTAACAAAGTAATGTAACATATAAACATATGAATCAGTAAATCACTAAATAAATATTTGTATTGGTAAATACTAGCATTTTGCCTGTATCATGTAGGACCTGATCCTGCAAGCCCTCTGTATACATCTTTATCCCCACTGAATGACTGGTATAATTTTTCATTCTAATCTACTACTTTGCTTTGATCTGAGCAAATTCTGTCTAGCCACTAAGCTAAGTAATTGAAATAATCACTGGAATACATCCCAGCAGTTATTTCCGTAGATGTCTGTATAATTTTTTTTATCATGTTCATGAAATCCTCACAAATATTTATCAGCAGTTTTTGTTATTTACAATTTGAGATGTGTCAGTCAAGACTGATCAAAGAAATTGTATGTTCCCTGTTCTCTGCTTTCTTATTGAACAGCGCATTACCTTTGCACTCAATAAAGAGCAGTGAGCAGTTTCCACAAATTATTTCATCGTTAGTACCGAATTCTACTTTCTCTAGGTATCTGAGCTAACAATACTGGGCTAGGAAAGTAGAGCCAGGAGCTCCCTTTGGTGAGGACAGACAAGTATGAATTACTTTTTCTCTGTTCTTATCTACCGCTATTATTAGTTTCTCCAAGGAAATGTTTTTTGTTTTGTTTTTTTTTTTTGTTTGTTTGTTTGTTTTATGTTTTTGTTTTTTGTTTGGTTGGTTGGCTGTTTGTTTGGTTTGGTTTTCCTTGAAAGCATAAAGAAAGCTATGGCCAGACCTTTAATTCTGAGTACTCACTCCTTCTGAGAGATGCCTTTCTCCCTGCCTGGTAAATCCAGAACAGAAAACTGCAGACACTAACTGGCCTACTCTCCCTTCTCATGCCTGAAGCAGTTTTTCAGGGCATCTTCATACAAATAAATGAGTCAGTGAATTGCAATATCTGAGTAGTTTTTTGAAAGTAAACACAGAAGGAGTTGGTTGCAGCTAAAAAACTTGCAAACTTAAATTCAGTAATTGCTTACTTTTTCTTACACTGCTCTACTTGAAATATAGTTGGAAATCAAGGGTACTGAGATAATTAGATGTACCCACTGTATTAATTAACTTTTGCTGAATTCTGTTGGTTTCTTGGATGCCTTTGGGCAGTTACCAGAATGTCACATGAAAAATTCTAAATATATGGGAAAAAAAAAGAGAAATTTGTAACAAATTGCCACCTGAACTGAAAAGGCAAACATATTTTGAAATAATTTCTCTACATATCTCGATACACACAGGGGATAAACACACATGTGTGTGCACATATACACACATCTATATTCCTACCCAAACATTTCTCTAAAGCGAAGAAGTTTATGTAATTATTTATTAGGTTAGTATAATTTTAAATTCTTCACTCCTTGAATCGAGAATATGACAACTTCAGACTAGCCCGAGGTAAATCTTAGTACCATCTTATAACCTCCACTAATATAAATAAATTGTCAAGGAACTTTAACCAGCAACAGTAAATTTTGAAACTCAAATAATTATTCTCCAGTTATTTTAATATTAACAACAAATTCCTACTGACTACCAATATTAATGAAAAATGTAAAATTATACAGTTTTAGCTTTTAACACTTGGGAATGTAAAAGAAAATTGCTTGTTACATATTTTTTCTAAACATATAAACAACTTATATTATGTGTGTCAAAAAAAGAATAGTGTATGTCTGGACCTTATCATAAATGACCATGTTAAGTCACAGTTTCTTCCTGCCTGGAAATTAGGATTTTGGTTCACAAGAGTTCTAAAGTGTTTATAAGCGTTTGGTTAATTCCTGTTTCCTTGTGAAAACAATGACAAAGTGTCATTGACACTTAGAGTGAACAAAAATGAACAGTTATTATATTAAGACATTTAAGGACCTTGGTAGCCAGTACCAGTTGTATTTGCAAGTAGCTTCTCAGCTTTGCTCCTTTTTTTTTTTTTTTCCCTCCAAAAAAATAAAGGTACAGTCATAGTTATTAATTTATTTTAAAAATTCTAAAGATGAAAAGTAGCATTTATACATATATGTCTTCATATAAATTATAAAACTCAAGTTTATCTTATAGAGTTTCATCCCCAGAAGAAGCATAAAGCACTTTTGTGGTACCTTCACCAGTACATATTTGTATTTGTATCACATCAAATCTGAGAAATGTAACAAGATGATACTGCACCGCAAAACCATAAGAAAATATTCTGATGAAGTCTCTTTTGATGGATGTGCTCCATGGGATCACATGAATACCGCAACTTGACTGAATTTCAAATAAAGGAAATATGAAGGAATCCATCTCTCCAGTTCAGGAGGTATAAGAAACATCAGTGAACAGCAGACATCCTGTTTGAGGTCAACAGTCTTTGGAAGACAATAAGGAAGGACATTAAAACTGCAACAACAAAATCAAATAATAACAATAACGACATTAATGAGGTAAACTTCCCTAAAAAGGCCTAAATAGGCTGAGGTGTCAAGAGAGAGTTCTATTGTACATGACACCCAAATGTTTCTGTAGCCAGAGTTCAGCAAGCTGCACAGTAGAGGCAAACATACTTGCTTTGGACCCTATGCACATTTTATATTGTTTTGGATGTAAATTAGGGTCACACTGAACTGGGTGAAAAATATGGACAACTCCTACTTCTTGACTTCTGAAAGCTCTCAAGCCAGATCTCACCACTTTGGTGAAGAGGTCTACATCCTCAAGTCCCCAGCCTTGAATTGAAGTATCAAATCCACCAGCAGTAAAGAGATCACTTTTGTAAATACAGGTAATTCCGAATCCATACTCCCTCCAAAATCCAGTTCTCTTTGTGAAGACAAAACTACTGTCAGCTGGAGGGTTGCCTCCATATATTACTTTTGGATCATACTGACTAAAGATGATAGGGTAGTAAACCTGTTCTCCCTGAATAGTGTTATCTCTGCATCTCTGGAGGAAGCCTGGTGTGAATATCATATCGACATCACAGAACAGCAGCAAAGTGCCATTGTCAAAGTGAGATGAGGCCATTTCAAGACCTAAAGCTCTAGAAAACTTTCCTGCCATCGGAATTAGGGTCATATCTGCCTTAGGATACCTAATCTTGTACTCTTTTATTAGGTCTACGTGTTTGCTGGAGTCTTGATCCAACTCAGAACTGAACAGAATTATTGCCAACTTTACATTCTGCCTGGGTATCAGACAAGTCTTCTCAAAGTTATCCATAAATCTTGAGAAAACGTCAAATCTTCCTTTGAGAGGGACAAGAATATGTATTTTCTTGTCACTGTGTTCCCCAATATCTTTGGTGCCCTGAAATGATGAGGAAAAAATCTTCAAGGAATTTGAAAGAAAAGACTGAGTGTCAGTGTTGGTCTCCTCCAGCATGCTTCTTACATTCAGCTCCTCTCCTTCTTTGAAGAAAGGTTTGCTAAATAATTGCTGAAGGTAAGTGTGGCGTCTGACTGGAACTGTAACTTTCCTTCCTCTGTGTCTTTTATATAAAAGCAGTAAATCCAGGATATATTCCACTCCATGCAAAGGGTCCACCCTGCGATAGCCATACTGTATTTCCTTGAAATCAATAAGCCTACCTCTAGATCTAGAGTTCTCATTTATCATTTCCATGATTTGCATCACGGTGTCATCCAGTGCAGTCCGAAGGATGCTGCTCAGGCTCTGCTGGGGTGGCTGGTTCTCTACCATTGAGTAGAGAAATTTTCCTGTCAGGAACTCCCACTCAATGACTTCATTCCTTTCATGTGGCTGAAAATTATTAAAAGAAGGCATCATCCCCAGTTGCTGATCTTCTTTATTTACTTCACTGTTACTAAGCTTGCTCATCAGGGCACTTTCTCTATGGAGCTGGATGGTCCGATACCGCAGTTCAGAAATTTTGTGACTCAGTATGTAATTGTGCAGCCTGTATTGGTAGGCTGGACTTTTGTTAGGATGAAGTGTTATGGCTGTGTGAATCTTGCTGTTGTGAAGATCCTGAATGTAGCCCTTGCGGCTGTGTTCATAGTTCTCGTGAAACAACTGCTGCATCTAGAAAGAGAGAAAAGGAGAAAAAAAATTTAAGTGGAAGTGCTTCTACCTACAAAAGGACCCACATTGGTACAGTTGATCATTACCAATACTTATAAATCATAGCTATTTTTGTGCACAGAACATTAAAGTGTTCAGTAGGAGTATCTATGCTCTTTGGCTTCAGTGATATCCACAGTAAGCAAATATTGTTCTCCAACCAAACAGAAGTGCAGATATCTAGGGTTTTCCTTTACATCATCAAACTGCAAAATTAAATGAAACACTTAACATACGGTCTTTTGGTAATATTTCTGAGTTCCTAGGCGCAGTCTGAATGCTGCTATGCACAAAACACTAAGCTGTCAACTACATCTAAATCCTTATTATGTTAGCAACACTGGTTATGTTTTTTAAGAGGACCTTAGATTTATATGTATGGAGCATAAAGTTGCGTGTGTTTCCTACAGGTATACATAAATGGACAGTGCTACTTCACATTCAAAACCAGAGTGGATTTGGTTTCAATAAAACATTTTTTCCCTTTGAACAAATAATTTATTGACTGAAGTATAACCGTTGGAATATATATGTTAGCAAGGATACACATATAATAGAGTACATCAGTTAGGCTATAGATCATGATGAGTAATTTCCAATGTATTTCTGTGGCAAAAGAAGATATTCTACTTATGTGAAATTAGTAATTGTAATATCTTCTAAATAATGAAGCATTTTATGGCTGAAGCACATTTCTAAGGTTTAAAGTATCTGGTCTTTATACCTTTCTGTGCTTGAGAAAATCATAAATCTTCATCTAACTTGGTTCCCTGCCTGGAAGAAAACTTAGCTCATTATTAATTTAATATTATTTAAATGCTGAATATTTAAGTGGGAAGTGATGTGGAGAAGTAAAATATTAACATCATAAGTACATCTAAGACCCATCACTGTTTACTAAGTGAACACCTACTGACTCCCAGACAAACTGTGTTATTTCCCATGAATCATAGAATCACAGAATGCTAGGGTCTGGAAGTGATCTCTTCAGATCACCTACTATGACCTTTCTGCCAGAGCATGTTCCCTCGAGTAGGCTGCACATGAAGCAGCAGATACATGAGTAAGATATAAATGAGCAGAGGCTGCCTTCTCAACTGCAGACTGGTCTGTGATCAATACATAAGGAAAATGAGCTAATTAGACAGAAAACATTGTTCGAGGTACTATTGTAAGCTTGACCTATAATCATATTTTGAGATGGGTATCGAAAGAAAATCAGTACAGTAAGACTTTCTGGCCTGCTTTTTCATTCCCTTGACATAGAAGCTGCTCAGCAGTCTGCATACTGATAGCTTACAAAATAGACCAGAGTTCATCTCTTTTTGATTTAATTTTTAAATTAACTGTCCTGCACTCACACTGTATTGAGTCATTACGCAGCTGAGGAAGCGAACAGCATGATCTATGCGTCAACCTATTTTTCTCTTTTTGATTAATCAATAAAAGAAAAAAAGGACGTTCAAATTAAGATTTTACTTCCCATGGTGTAGTCAAAAAGATTACACATAGCTTCCTTCCATCTGATCTCATTAACTAAAGATTATAATTATAATAATTATAATATTGTAAGATTATAATTATAATAATTATAATAAGTTAAAAACCACTCTTAAACTAAACATCCAATTAAAATAATGTAAGCATGTCAGGATGTCTGTTACAATGTTTTTGTTACACAAAATCTTAATTACATCGCCATTACACTTTTTCACAGGCATACCTGTATTTTCTCACTGGATGGGATGAAAATTAATTAACATGAATGTATTCTTCCATCCTCCCTGAGAAAAAAATAAATCAAATCCAAGCCTATTGGGTTACATGCTTCATGGGGACTGGAGATGTTGAACTGAAGAGTGATTCTTCATCCTCTCAGTAGTATTAAATATCTTTAACAAGATACTTCATTGTTGGATTTCTGAATTGGGAAGCACTACTGATTAGTAAAAAGGAAAAGTATTCCAGCTATGGAGTGGTAATTTAAAACCCATTTTATGCTGCCTCATATGCTGTTATTGAAAATGTTGCTGATTCTAATATGCAGTTGAAGGCATATGTTATTAAAAAAGTGGTATTACCCTTCTAGTGGGAATTTCTAATTCAAGTAATAGAATTCAAACAATTTTTTTTTCCAGTTAATAAAAAACTTGCCTATTAACTGGCTCTTCATTAATAAGCTCTAGCAATTTTCTTAAAAATCACAAAAGCATGGTGATTAACTAGAGTGTTGAAGCAAATAATTCTGATCTGTAGAGGACAGATGTTTGGTGTGATATTGGGAGCTTATGAACATCAGGTTTGAAATCTCCCTCCCTCTCCCCAGCCTGGTGTTCACATAGGTGTGCAAATAACAAATAACACGAAGTCTGCCCATTTCCTGTCTGGCCTTCTGGGTGTCCTGATTCCACGTGACAGTGTGTGTCCTCTGCATAAAAGGGAGAGAAAACCCAAAGCTGGCCAGAGAATGACTTCTGGGGGAACACTGTAGTGTTTCCTCGGAAGGACTCCCATTAAACTTCTTTCAACTACTCCGTGTTTGATTTGGGGGAAGACTTGCTTTGTGAATCCTGTCAATGAGTTCAGTATTGTCAGTCACTTGTATCTGTATGCTTATAGTTTGGATGGTCTAATATAACTGTTTCTAATATAAGGAGCTTATATTTGTGATTTCCTGTTGAATCTCAGACCTAACAGGAACAACTTGTTAAGGAATTCATAATGTACATGCACTGTGTCTTTATACCAAATCTGTCAAAGCATAATCAAATATACAGAAAGCAGAAACGCTTACCATAAAAATTCTGGAACAAAACAAAACAAAACAAACCAGGATGACAAACTGGGAGGTGCAATGGGATACAGCAGTTTGCTAGGATTGATATAATTTGAGAAATACTCAAAAGAAGCAAATTGCTAGTGAAAACAATTTAAAAATACCTCTTTAGCCTACAGATTTTATCCATACACCTGACATACACTATTCAGAAATTACTTAGCCTTTGTTTTTTATTAATGGTTGGCTGGCTTGATTTGTGTTTTGAATGAAGAAAGCAGGGCAGAAAGGAACAGGGAAAGGAGAGTAAAATCAACACAAAATGTAACTGTAATTTCTTCCTGTCACTCACTGTAAAATGTTACACCTTGAAGGAATGAGCCAAGAACTATGGAGAGCTGGGGCAATCTCTGTAGGATAACATTACATTTATTTTTAATATGATGAATATTAAGAAAATGGCTCTTCTGTCAAGGTGACAAATAATACTGTTTCATCTTTATGGCATAATATAGTATGATAAACTCTTCCTCACACAATTTCATTTTATTATCAACTTGAAAAATCATCACAGAGCTGTCTGAAACCCACCTAGTAGGTTTATTACATTTGGCTTTTTGCATTTATGCCTACAGAGAATTGTTATTCCTCTTATAGCTGTACCTACCAGTTCCTACGAAGAGTGAAACTGCACAATATTTTTTTTAAATACTGAAAAAAATGGGAGAGACATTAGATAGTAACAGTAGAGAGACATGGCAATAGGAATAACTTCATTTAAAAATGTGGCAAGGAAATTATTTTTCCTGGTCCATGACTGAAGACAGATGTGAAACATGAGGATGCAAGCAGTAAGACACGAAGGGTACTGACAATTAAGTTGCACAAAAATAGGGTTTAGGAGGATGCGTTGAAAGGTTTGCGTCTGTCTCAAAACCAAGTAGATTTACCTTATGAGGAAAACTATATTCTATAACGTGCAAATGACCTCACCCGTACATGAGGTTCACAAATCTTATTAAAAATGAAGGAAGAAACAATGTATTGGAATGTCTTGCTAATAAGCTAAAATGTACTAGGTCTATGATTAGGCACATGATTGGTTATTGTTGCTAACACCATTCTGAATATGCTGAACTGATCAATTGTTTGCTGAAAGACTTGAGCAAGCAAGCAGAACATTCAGTTATCTTCACTTTGGAAATTAGTTTTTGGTCTCTTCTTTTTAGTGTCAGCTGGGTTCTTCAACATTTAGAACATCTATCAACGTTCTTACATATAGCACCAACAGGAGTTTCATTCAAAAAGACTTCTAATATACACTCAGATTTAAGCTTTTTCATACTTACTTAACCTGGCTATGCAACAGCTGCTATATAATAATGTATTTCAATCATTATGAGTCTGAATTACGGTTACACTGGTGAAACAGAGTAGGTCAACAACACAACAATTTAAAAAACCCATATAGCCAAAAGGATCTTACTGTATGTAAACAATTAAAAAGCATGTAAGTTACATCAACTCATGTCTATACTTAAATGAAATTGAAACACTTCCCATTTTATTCTTTAACTCATTCAACATGAAGAAACTGTAGGCATATGAACTGGCCCTCACTTCTCTTTACGTGATACGTGTATACAAAGTAATTCACTACGAACCCTTTATTAACAAATGCCCATATCAGAACCCATAACACATAATGACACAAAAGCTATTTTTGTATGAAATAGATTCAGAATCATAATCATTGCATTTTCACCAATTTCTTTCCTGAAAATCCTTCCCATTCAAGGCTTCCCAGGGAAAAGGATGCAAAATCTTGATGCAACACACAAAGTGAGGAGTACCCACAGACAATAATACATAATCACTGCTTTAAAATGGACAATACAGGACGTGTATTTTTGGTGCAGCCTGATTTCATACAGTTGACTTAGATTAAAAACATGACAGGAAAAAACCCAACAATTTAGTATATGAAATTATCCAAAACCAGTATTTCTTATTACAGGTTTCAGATCCTCGGACAGAGTTTTATCATGTCTTCAAATGGATATAAATGTGAACATATAACTCTGCCTTCAAGGAGCTGAAATATTTTATTGAATATTTCCCAGGAGGATGACGCACAGTAGCTTTTTTTTAAGATAAGCGACTTTCGTTTTCCTAGGAAAGCCACATGTGCCTGCTTTTGTTCACCTCTGAAGTCACTTATCTGGAAAAACCTGAAGTTTAAAAAGATTAAGTATAACAACAAGCACCACTAAGTAGGACAACTTTTATTTAATAAGTTCAGAGAAGCAGTAGATAAGAATTTCTCATTTGAAATGGATACTACCCTTTTTTTGGTTACCAGTCATATCCACCAAATTTAAGCAGGCAGGATCCACGAAGGTGCTTGTTTTCTGTAAACAGAATACACACTAAAGAAAAGATTTGTATTTCATAAACTGATTTTTCACTTGATCCCTTTATATTTATACCCTTCTATCTCTCTAACCCTAAACTAATCTCATGATTAGTTTAACTGACACTGACTGACTGCCAGACAGCTTTACTTCTGGCTCTGTATAAATAAACACAGAAGATAAGAAGAAATAATACAGAATTGTTAGTGTAATGTATTCCCTAGTCTTTGAAAACATTTTCTACATGCTTATTGTATTGCATGTATAGACAACACACCTGCTTATCAGTTCTAAGTCTCTCTCTAAGTATATACAGAACATGTGTTTAGTGGTCTCATTTCAAATAAGCACAATACAATACAGTTCTGTTCATAGAGGCTACACAAGATATCAGTGAAATGCATGAGTAACTTTCCAGTTTAGGATCAGTGAAAATTACCCAAAGTTATCAGTTCAGACACTACAGTAAAAGCTGTTCAGTATATTCAAGCAAATAGATTTTTTAAGAACACTTAGCTCTGAATCTCATGATACCAACACTATTTTTCTGAAGCTGTCAAACCCTTCAGAATTACAGTAAGCATGTCAAACCCCCCAAACCCTATCCAATAGCTGTGGAGAGCTGCCTCAATTGACCTGAGAGCTAGTAAAAAACCAGGGCCCCATGATAAAAAGCAAGGCTGGCCAGAAATAGCAGCAAGGCAAGGCCTGCTGCCAGAAAAATGAAGATGAGGCAAGGCTCATCGCCAGAAGAGATAGTAAGGAATTCGGAGGACACCTGCTCTGAACATAGAGAGCATATATTCTATCAGCTCTTGGTTTCCCCAGGATGTTCTATTATGGGGAAAGTGGTGTAAATGTCTGGATCTAGCAAGACCATGGTCTCTATTGTATCTTGCTTTTAAAAACATAATCCACCTTATTGTGATGCCATGTTTACTCTGCACTATAAAAGAGTGCTGACGATGAATAAAGTCAGACACATATTGCCACTGAGTATATGTCCTGCCTGGCCTCAACTTTTTTCTCTTTTCTTATTTTTTCCTCACTGTGTTTGCAAGAATTAGCTACACCAAGACATTAACAATTATTTCGCTACAAGAACCCTGCCATAGGCAGGGACAATTTGCAATAGACCAGGCTGCAGGCTCCATCCTGGCCTTGAACACTTCCAGGGAGGAAACATCCAAAATCTTCTGAGCAACACCCCCAAATCCTTCTCCAGGCTTTTCTCAATCCATTCTCCACTCATCCTAACACAGGGCTTGAGCCTGCCCTGTCTTGCCTGTGCAGGACCTTCAATTTGGCCTTGTTGAACTTCATGTGGTTTGTATGGGCTCACCTCTCAAGACTGCCAAAGTCCCTCTGGATGGTACCCAATCCCACTGTTCATGTCACCAACAAAGATGTTAAAAAGCACTGGTCCCCTGCACCTTGCTAAAAACCAAAAAATAAAACCAAATACCCGCTATTACATCTATACTACATAAATAATTGATCTTGTCCAAAACTTCACAAGAAAGTTCAGGAACAAACATATGGGACATGGCAGCCTGTGACTAGAAAATTAGGGAGTTCAAAGCACAAAGGCTCAAATCTGGGTCACAAATAACCTGGTAGAGCCATTTTTCTCCTCCCTGCTACTATTGTTTGGTCTTCTAGATCCTCAGCACAGGTTTCATCCTTTGAATTAATGAAAGCCAACTAGAAAAAAAATCTCCAGTCTGCTTTTAGCTATGGAAGAACAAAAAGAAGTGAAGAAATGAGAGAACTGCTGTTGGCTCTGAAAGGTGCATACCCTAAAACTATAGGTTCTTTTGTCTCTGTCCTCATTGATAACTGTAAGCATTATACATAATTTGTTCTCCAAGAGAGCAATTGCTGAGAAATAACTGCATTTCACTAGTGACATTCTAGTATAAGCAAATGATTTACAATGCCTACAGCAAAGCCACAGGCTAATATATCAGTACAAATTCTGGAAGTCTGTTAAGAATGCATGTAACTTTTAAACAGGCTACTACAAATGCATTGAAATGTACCCCAAAAGGGGCATCTTTTACATTTGACCTAGCAATAGTCACACTGATATAATAATAATGATGGAAATATGCTACCATTTTTCAGAAACAAAAGCTGCATATAACTTAAATCAGAGCTGCTGTGAATTATGCTAAGCACCTTATGACAGCTGAAGTGTTTTATTAGAAAGAGAAGCAATTTAGAAGATCCTTCCCAAGGAACTGACAGATGGTACACACTGAAGTGCATCACTGGCAAAGAACACAGAGTTTATATTAACTAAATTGTTACTCTTTTTATTGTAATCATCACCAAGAAAATAACTTCAAAACTGTGTTTTGTTGTGCTTGATCCTAGTTTTAGGTTAAGATCATGCTTTTGTATCAGTTATATAGCATTAGGGACTTTCCTAAACATATATAATTAAGCAAGCAAATTTACCTCATTTAATCTGGTTAAGTCAGAATAAGGAATTTAATGGAGCAGTTAGCTCAAGCTATTATACCTCAATCACTCTTCTTACTTTAGTCCAAGTAAAAGCAGTCATCCTAAAAATCAATATCGAAGCCAACTTGACCCATTGTGACCCTGAGCACGTCTTCAAACCACCAGCTTCCACAGCTCCTTAAAATTGTTGTTCAATTGTCAGCACTTCATGGGTTTTTTCTCTTCCACACTGTGACCTGGGCTGCTTGACATTAGTTTAATTTACCACTTAACTCAGATCAAGAATTTTTGTAAAGAAAATGGTGGAGGGGCAAGACCAATGTAAAACCTTTTTTTATTTTGAATAATGGGAGGATGGAGAAAAAGAATTCCTGAGATGATGGGATAAAACAGATACCATAGCAATGGGAAGGAGCTGCTGTGTAGGTGTGCTTCTGCACAGGTCTATGAGCTGCCTGCTGCGCGTTTATCAGGCCAAGCGCAGCGCTGCCCTGAAGCAGCAGCACTGCTTCTCTAGCTGGGAGCCACGGAGCTGTGTTGGTAAAGAAGACACTGCAAGTATCTGCTGCCTGCCCTGAACCAGCTTGACACAGTAGCAGATCCATGCACCTGTCTGTGTCCCACTCAGTTTGCAGCTCAGATATGCTGATCTTGGTTAATTCAAGTGAGAACCCTGCAAGAGAGCTGGGAGTACAAAGAAGATGACCACTAAGCCAGCTGCACGATCTATCACATTTCTATATGAAATGCAACAATGTGTTGCTTCCAGAAGCACCATGTATTGCAGTTACCATTCTAAATTGATTTCTCAAGGACTGCAGACCATTAACCCAAGTATAAAAGTACATTTGGTTTTATATTAAAACTCGCGGGTATATTCTTCGCTAATTGCTGCCTCAGCAATGGAAATTGCAAAATCTACAGCTACAAGGCTGTAGCAAGCTACAGCAAATGATTTCTTTGATATTTTTTGGGACAACTTATGAGTACTTGCATCCTTATGTATACCTGTCTACTGTATTTTCCATAGTTTGCAAATGGCTTTTAAATATTTCTTAGTTTGCTTACAAATGGTTATAAATATGTATAGTGAGAACAATCAGCACTATAGTCTCATGCTATCTCACACAGGCAAATTTTTCAACTCCTTTCACTATTGCCAAAAGCACAGATTTATGGTGACTGCATACTCACAGCATCAACATGCTAATGAATTCCTACAATATAGAAGTCTGCTTGCTTAAAACAAAGGATCAAGCTATTGATAAGTCTATGAAACCCTTTTCTTTCTAGGGCAATGATGCTGGTGAAGGATCTAGAGCACAAATCACAGAATCACGGAATGTTAGGGGGTTTGAAGGGATGTCTGGAGATGATCTATTCCAACCCCTCTGCCAGAGCTGGTTCACCTACAGTAGTTGCACAGGACGGGTTCCCAGCAGGTTCTTGAATGTCTCCAGAGAAGGAGACTCTGTCACTTCTCTGAGAAGCCTGATCCTGTGTTCTGTTACTCTTTAAAGAAGCTCTTTGTTATGTTTCCATGGCATTTCCCTAATCTCATCAAAACATGATTTTATTATTCTACCTCCTCATGCTTTTATCTGGTTTGAGGTGAGGATTTCTCACATGTGAAACACTGTAAGAAAAAAACCCAAGAATTTTCTGCAAGCTGAATTTTCTTTTCAGGTAACAGATGGTTAAGAGCAACTGAAGGTATGATAACCATACAGCAATCATTATTATTGTAGCACAAATGTCAGTCGAAGCACAACAATCTTGTAGACTATATGCACAATTCACAGAACTCTTTTTAATACCCTAATCCACAAACACAAAATAACGCAACCTATTCTGCAAAAATTTCCCTTGTGTTCTGTAGTGTTCTTCAGACATACAATGCCTGTTTTCACTATGCTTGTTTTCATACTAAAGCAAAATATTTTCATACTAAAGTAATACATACTAAAGCTGTTACATTTATTTTCCAAATATTTCCACTGTTAATACAAAAAAAAAAAAAAAAAATACAGCGTCGCTAACACACACACAAAAAAAAAAGGTGATACAGGTCTGGAATTCATATGCAGCAATGAATGGAGGGAAGGAAGGAACAAAGGAATGAGTGAATGAAAAGTTGAGAAGAGGAATTAGGTTCAAGAGAAGGGGAATGAAATGCAGGAGGACAACAGCAATTCATGAAGCTGGAAACATGAGCTCACTCCAAGAAAATAAAGTAAGCTGTAAAAAAAAATTAAAATCTTGATTTTTCTAGATTAGGTGATAGGTGTTGTGTTTGTAGAATATAGCTGGATGTGGTATCTATTTCTTTCCAAACTTTGCATTTGTCTTTCAAATTTGAAAAGCAAAATGTCCTATATTTAGATGTTCTCAGTGTATAGAACCTATAGAATTTCTAAACATAGAAGCAATATGATATCTGTGCATATAAAAAGTTATATTTAAACTGTTAGAATAACTTTCTTTCATATATATTTCTCTCTAAGATGTTATTGTAAGAAACACAAACTGATTATTGTTCTATTCTCCCAAAGAAAACAATACTTTTTCTTCTACATTCTTAGCATCTTAACATTTGTAGAAGAATCTGAGAATCACAGCCCATAAATACTATTAGCAGTACAGACTAGAATTTTTAAAAATGCAATAAGCAGAGAAATAACTAGATTACGGAAAGTTTTAAGATACTTGCAGTTTTGGTTATTTTTCTTTGCCAAGGCAATACTGAAAGAAATAACAGAATCAGAAAGTTTCACCAAGTACTTTTGATCTTTAGACATTTATAGCTTTTAAAGACCAAAGAAAATCAAGAAGACCAACTTCGAAAATTGCTCTAATAACATGTAACAAGGGTTACAAGTATTACCTATAAAAGCTTTCGCCACTTTTAGCATAACCTTCTAACTGCTACTTCAATAGAACATAGATTTTAGTTCCTTTTCAAATATAGCACTATTGTAAAACAAGTTTTACAATATATAACTTCAGTAGAAAGATGTCAAAATTTGATTTGCTAGCAACTGTGAGCCTGATTGTAGTTACGTATTTCATCACTAGAGTTTTGCCCCTGTTGCCTCAATATCATAAAGAAAAAGTTAGAAAGGTTTGTGTTATTGTTCTGAAAGAGATTTTTCTGCATTCTCAACCATAGAACTAATAGAAAAATCAAACTGTCTCTTCTCTGAATTTTGTCTTAAGAAGACTGGATTGACGCAGAAGGACATTTCTGATTTTTGTCTTTAATTGGATACACGTGGATATTATTAATCTTTAGGAAATACATAATTTCCTAATCTTTTTGAAGTGTAATCAAAATGAGCATGCGTTAAAACAAAATATAGCTTTAGACATCGTGAATAAAACCTGCTCCTTTTTCTCCATCATCTGTGCCTCAATTAAAGGCCATCCCTTTAAAGGAAAACCTATTGGAAAGGCATGAACAGTTAAAGCACGGAATGGGAAAAAGAGAGAGGCTTTGTATATGGCATGGCATATAAAAGAATAAAATGAAAGAATTCATACACATAAAGTATTTTGCATATTTTAGAAAGATCTGTTGCATCACTATATAAAATCGTGCATGTAATGTATTTTTTATATAACTTCTTTGCATGGTTAGTGAAAGAATACCTACAGGAAATTTGAATTTCCCTACAAGGCCATAGTTTCTTAATACTCCAAACAATCACTTAAAATAACATCAAACACAAGACTGCTTAACTAAAATGCATGTACAACGGTGACCACCAATTTTCTTTCAGATCTGCCATCTGTACAGACAAGCAAACACCAGTTTCTTGCTTCCAGATGTATTTCAACTGACTTGTTTTCCTCTTCATGTGCTATGGAAACCAATTTAAAACTCCTCAGATAAAATTAAGGGAGCATGAAAATCTTGCAGTTTAAGGGGAAATGACTTCCCTATTTTCTGCACTGGTTTTGAGAAAGGAATGACAGGGACCACAGCACCAGTGGCCATAATACAGGGATTGCAACTAGCTAAATTCAGGATATGGAGTCTAATATCAGGCTACTTAGGTCTACATGTTTAAGAGTATGCAACTGATTTACCTACAAAGTACATTTTATAATTCTTTGGCTTTGACTTGACTCTTAAAAATAGAGGTGAAGAACATTTAAGATTCTGATAATTTAAAATGAGAACAGATTGGAGAAATTAAACAAGTAAGGACTTTAAAAAAAATGTCAAGGACAAAATAATTACAGCATTAAGAGGCAACAAGAGAGTACAAAAATGCTTAGCCAGATTAATGTTTACTGTATATTATGTAAACACATCTGAATAATATAAACCCATAGATCTTAGAGCAAAGAAGATTTTAAAGTCTTAAGCTTATATATAACAGCCTTCACAAAAAAACCAGGAGAGCAAATTAAACAGCCTCACTATTACTGTAATGATGCGAAAATACTGTCATATTATTCAGCTTATTTCCAAGAGAGATTTCAAAACTGATGGCAAAACTAGTATTCTTGGTTTGCCTAATTCATAAACAGAAGAGTATTTAGGGCAACATCTGCCTGAATCTACCACCAAATGCTCTCTCTAGCAACAGTTCGTAAATAAATCTTCTTGGGTTTAAAAACTAAGCTAACTGATCTCTCCATCTAACTTCCATTCATGTCAGTGTCCTATAAACACAAAGGCATAAATCTACTCTAAAACACATTACAAAATATTTATTTTTGAGAGACAGTAGAAATAAATGAATAAATGCTGGGTTTCCCCCCCAGTGTTTACTTCACTTTACTGCTCTGGTTTCTTTTCATTACTTTGACTGTTTAATCCAGATTTGCTGTCAAAGGACACAGTCTTTATGTAATTGGACGCTTTACTGCATTGATTAGATTTCATACTCTAAAAGACTGGGTTATATCCTAATCTTTTCACCTTCTTAACCTTTTTGCCTTACCACACAACCCAAGTTTAGTAAAGGTGTTTGTAGCAATATAGTTAATGCAGTAAGAAAGCACAAAGAGCTACTGATCTTATGGTAGTATTATTAGGCACCAGAGATTCAGACTCTTAAAGGGGAAAAAAATACAAAAGACCCTCCTACATTGTTCCTTTTCCAGTGACAATAGCTCCCAGAATCCTAAAGGTACAAATGTACATATAGGAGCTTTCAATTGCAGTACGTTAGCCATAAAATTACAATAGATTCTATATATAGCATCACTGTAAGGAGAATCAATTCAATTCTGTGTCAGGTCAATTCAATTCAGGTCAATTCTGTGTTGCTTTGGTTTCTGTTTTTTTTTTTACTCAGTCTCATATCCATGCATAATCAGATCTGCCTTGCTGTCAAATACACATGATGAGCATTATACCCACCACCTATGGAAAAATAAATTATTTTACAGGCAGGTGATCTAAGCCAACAGAATTTTCATAAACACAGAAACCACAGAATGCTTGTGGCATATAGAGTTCCCCTAGATAATTCCCTATGCAACAGACAAGTATCAGTTTATCCTAGGTGTTTTTCACTTCTGTGCTCTCAGGTACAAATAACTGGTTTTGGACCAAGGAGTGGAAATTTGCCCGGATCACTGAAGTGGCTTAAAGACCATGTAGCATCCTCCCACCATACACACTGTGCATTTATGACACCAAATACCAACTGTATATCATTGGATACAAACCACTTAGACTCCCATAATCCTACAATTATTCTGTTTTTGCAAGCAGCTGCCACTCATAGCTCTACTCTGCTACTATTTCATTGACCTTGGCAGACAGCTCTGCAGGAATGACCAGCAGCTGCTGGGTCTCAGGTCAATGCAGACACCAAGCTCTACCAATGCACGCAGAGATGCCAGCACTGCCTGTTTCAGTATACTCCCTACAGGCTCCTCAGCCAAAAACCAGTCAGGATACGGAAATTTCAGTTATATAAAAGAACTAAAATAACAAACGAGAAAAAATGAGGTCTCATTCTGCTTTATATTTAGATTTGTAGTGTTGTATCAAGATGTTAGGTTGTATCAAGAGGTACCTTCTATCTCCTGTGACCATGTTCTGGGTGTCCAGTGTCTCGGTGGGAGGGGGCTGCACAGTGCCATGTGCCCATCATGCTCATACAGCCTTTTCCACCCACCTCCATGAGACACCATCCAGGACACAACCAAGCCCATTAGCCATGGTAGTGGTGCCTCTGTCAAAGTATTGTTAAAAAAAGGCAAAAAACACCGGATGAAGAGAAAGGGAACAAAAAGAGTTGAAAAGCAGCAGAGAGAGTATCAAGGTCAGAGGAGTTGCCATGTTAACTGTCAAAAAATTAAACTCATTTTGCCCTTTCTGAGTTTGCTTTGCCTGTGTTGGCAACTGGTAAGTGATCTTCCTGTCTTGATTATTTCTCCACCACACCTGTGAAGGTAGGGGAGTGAGCAAGTGGCTGGGTGGGAATTTTATCTTTAGCCAAGGCTCATTGGGTCACATTGGGTCAAATGCTTGACAATCAGCTTCCAGTTTTACAACAGCAACTACCCCAACAGTACTGTCCAAACACTTTTTTTGGCATGAAAAGCTTCTATATTCTAGACACAACAATTTCATTATAAGTCCTGTTCAGGAGCTAATTTTCTAACTTTGCCTGGAAAGTTATGAGAATTGAGAGCTTTCATATAGGAGCTTTCAGGATACATATTGCAGGATACATAAGCAGGATACATATTGCCAAGATCATTGAGCCAGGAAGCCAAAACCAAGCATGACTTCAGCATTTAAGGCTGCACCAGCAGAAAACTAATTTGGAATATACACTAGATTTATTAAGCTATATAAGACTGTGACCAATACCTATTTCTGAGCAATGATTTAAATTTCTCCCAATGTAACTAAAACAAAGTACAACCCACTGAGTTGTACTTGATGGTACAGTGTGTCTACTGGACCAACAGTAACGCAACATTCATTTCAGGATGAAAGAAGAACTTGAATCTAAGATAGTAAAAAATGTACCTGGTATATTCAAATCACAACATTTTTTTTACTTCTGAGTGACAGCTGAGAAAATACTCAAATCTATAGAGCCTTCTTTAGGAGACAGGACTCAATGACACAAAGGCATAAAAACTAAACAGCTGTTTCTAAACTCTTCTAGAAAACAGCTTTTCATATTGGTATTTTAACACCTCCAAAACAGCAGAAAAGAAAAATCCTCTAATGGCTAAGTGCATTCAATGTCCTAGACCTAATAAAACATCAGGTGCATAATGGTCATCAAAAGATTTCAAAAACTAAAACAGAACCAACTACATATGACCTTAAAAACGTTTAACTCTTTATTTTCCAACACAGGACAGCTGTGTGTGGCCTGAAACTAATCTGTTAGAGAAAATGTCAAGATATCAAGAAGACATGCAGAGTTTTGGAGCAGTGAAGGGTACATAGCTTCTTAATTTTTAACACCTTCGTGTGTGTGTGTGTGTGTGTGTATGTTTTGTGTTGTTTTTGTTTGTTTGCTTTATTGTGAGCCTAATGTAGAAAGCAGCTAGATCCAAAAATCAGGTTTCACTTTTCTTCTCAGGATGCTATAGTCAATGTATATCAGAAAGCATTAATAAAGTCACCTAGACCAGTGGGAACAGAACGATGACAAGATTCTTTGTGTTTGTCATGAACTGAAAATTATAAGAAAGGACACAAACTAGAGGAGTAGACATGACCAGGGGAGAAGATAAAGCAACATAACATGTTACACAAATACGGCCACAAAAGGAGAAGAAATGCCAATACATAACATGAGGTCTGTACATCATCATTTCCCTTTGTCACTCCTAAAAACCCAGTGCCTAGTACTTTCATAGACTGGAAAGGGATGAAAAAAGCAGGCAATTTTGAGATCTAGGAACAATCATCTAGTTCTTCCGATAATGTGGATAATACTGTTTTCCAACAAATCTTTCAGAACCCTAAAAGAGTGGAAAATAATTTTTACAGAGAAAAAAACCTTGGCTAATAGTGAAATAGACTTTGTAATGAGGTTATGGTTTGTCCCTCACAGAAGGTTTCTATAAATTTAATCAGAATAACACAGGAATTGATCATGGAAGCAGGAACTAAGTGATCCTGTGAAATTTCCATATCCAATCTGTAGACAACTCCACTCCCCAAAATATATGCACTCTTCCATCTATAGATGCTGGGCTAGGCACAGAGAGCAGTCACACTTCTTGTGTCTGCTGCTACTTGGTTTCACACAGCTGAGAAGTGTGGAAGAGCAGGCTTAGTACTACTCTCAAGCCACTGAAGATGCAGAATTTTAAAGAGTATGTTGGGCAATCTGTAACTAAATGGTCCTAAACACTATCTTCAAATTCATAGCCATCTCTCCTAGAATGTCAACACACAGTGCAGACAAATACATCAACTCTCAGAGAGTGACAGCTACTATTAAAAATACTTCATTGTCTTCAGAAAATATAATTACACTTATAAAAAAACCAACCAACCAAACAAAAAGACCCCACCCAAAACTCAACCCACCCACCTTATGCTGAAGACCCTGTCTATTATGTAAACTAACAACTGTAAAATATTGCAGTATTCAATCCAGAACATCTGTAAAAGCCTCTCACATAAAAGTGGAAGGACTTATAATTACACTTATAAAAAACCCAACCAAACAAACAAAAAAACCCCACCCAAACCTATTTACTTGATTAATATATATGGATTTGCTGGACTGGCATGTTTATGTTGACAGACAACATATCTGTCATGTTACGATCTGAGCTATTATTTTATATTTTAACTGTGAGGAAAAATTAGCCACTACTCATAGATGTCATACGAGGAGAGATATTACATAAATCAGTCACTCTGGGGATTTTTCTCAATTCTCATCAGTTGCCTTTCTGATCTGGAGCCTACTGTATCTATTCCCAATTTCAGATTACTACTTGTTCCATTCATCCATGATTATTTTCATTGCTATTTCTACATGGATGAATTCTATCTCTAATACATCTATAATCAGATTTTCTTTTATTAGGACAAGTATCTGACAAGCCTTTTTTTTTTCTTCCATTGATTTATACTCATTAAACTTTTTTATTCTTCAAATGTAGACTCTATATTTTTCTTTCTGGTTAACTGTACAGATATAATGAAAATCGAAATATCAGGGAACAGGAAAGAAAAAAGGAATGAGTGCTTCAGTTTGAAATTGTTATCGGAAACACCAGTCATGTCCCACCCTCACCCCTAACCAATCATAGGCCAGAATACTGCATTGAAAGGAATTGTAGCCATGAAACTGTGAGACAATATGACTTGCTTTCAGCATTATACTTAAGTTTCTGTTTTCAGTTCCCAATCCTACCATGAAAAGTGAGGTGGGTGTTGGCCTCTTCTCCCCAGTGACTAATGACAGGACAAGAGGTATGGGGTTCAAGTTGCACCAGGGGAAGCTCAGATTAGATATCAGGAAAACTGAGTGGTGAAGCATTGGAACAGGCTGCCTAGGGAGGTGCTGGATTCACCATCCCTGGAGGTATTATAAAAACAGGTGCGTGTGCTGTTTCGGGAGATGATTTAGTGGTTAAGGTGGTGTAGGATGGGTAGTTGCACTCAATGATCTTGAAGATCCTTTCCACCCATTATGATTCTATAAACACATATTTTTACTCTATCCCTCTTATGATCTGTGCCTGGAGCCAAAACTTCCTGACATTCAACATCAAAAGAAATTAGAAGCATAGTGATTTTACCTATTATCAGTTTCCTTTCCTTCCCCAGGTTTCTCCCCAAGATGACAAACCAGAAAACCAAAACCAAAACCAAAATAAAAGGCATTCTGTCAAAGAAGAATCACAATGCCACTATTTGATACAGACCAAGCAGGCATCACGTCCCCCTAAGGATATGGAAACAGCCTTGTACAGACAGAGGCCAAACACATCAGTTTAAGATTCAGCTGCCAATGTACCTCGCAGTTTACAAGTCTGGTTAAGAACCCCTAGTCCATAGCTATCTGCACAATAAATGCCTTCCTTCCTCTACCAGTGCAATGGGTGTATTATTTTACACTCATATTTAAGCCATTTATTGAAACAGTCTCTAAAAGACCTTCTGTGAAGTAAAGGGTTTTAATTCTACCTCCCAGATTTCTACCTATTTAGCATCAACTACTTAAAATTTACTCTAATTCATCTGTTTACATGAACTTCAGCCTACCAAACCCGTTTTAAACTTTTCCCCAAGGCCACTGATAAAAATATTGATCCACAAAATGAATTATCTTTCCTGTCTTTTTTGTCTTTCACTGGACCATTTAAAAGGTAGTGCCACGAGGGCAAGTATGTATTAATATTAAAGAACCTGTCAGAAGAACCAAAACCGAATTCATCATATTAACCATCATCCTCTATCCTTTATGGCAGTTGCACATTTCATCTATTTTCATCTAAAAAGATAGTCTTGCCACTACCCAGAATATTTGCAGAGAAGTAAGCCTGAATTTTAGTTATGGCACAGCAAACAAACTTCTGGGTACGGCAGCACACCTTTATTATTGTAGATAATGCTATTGTTGCATGAAGTAATTTTTCCTGAAATTATTTCAGCATGAGAAGATTTCTTACACTGTGGGAATTCGTAATATCTTTTAATACCATTTTACACTAAAAAGAACACTGTTAAATGTGTATCATAAAACACAGGCAGTATTACAAATTTCATTTCATTTACAGCAAACTAAACCTATCTATTTCTGTGTTGCCAATAATGAACCCCTAAAATACATAGGAGAAATTAAGAAAGTACAGGCAATTCTTACTCAAATACCACAACGTATTTTAAGAACCTGCAATGCAGAGCAAACAGATATGCCACACGCTTATTCAAAACCAAGTTCGTAAAAAGATTCAGCCTAAACTGACAAGTCAAGTACAGCAGCACCCAGCCAAGGATGCACATGTAGAAAAACTCAAGGTAATGCTTTAGCAACTTAAAGCACAGCAATACTTACAACATGTCTGCATTAATTATCACTGTTGAAAACTAAAAGACACAAGTAGAAATGAACGTACTTGCAGCAACATGAACGTGAAGTTCATGTTTCTCTTTATTCCTTGCAATCTGAAGTTTACATTCTGATGCATGCATTAAAACATAACTATGGTAGAAAGATAGAGTGGACATTAACTACTTCTGTTGCAAGATATGAAACTCTGTAAACAGCAGGTTGCAATTTACACTGTCGCTTACCTCATAGGACCAAACACACTGAGTTCCTCCAAACCTTCTGACACACCTGCCCACCTCCACATCCTCATGAGTGGTGTACATTTCTTGAAGACATTCACTTATATGTGGCACCATCCTCCTGAGAACCTCCCGACTGAAGATCATTCCTGGCCCTCCCATGCAGAAATTTTCTCCAGGCTCCAGCCCGAGTTTTCCAAGTTCCTCAACATTACCCAGACCAGTCTGTCCCAAATACAGAGGTTTACTGCTGTTCAGTGAGCGAAGGAACTCCTCCAATTTTTCACCTGAAAAAGAGAAAAGATGACTGCTAGTTGTCTGCCCAGTCTAGCAGCTCTATTTTTGCACCTCAAGTTTTTAAAAATGTAAAAGGTACCCAAGACCATCATGGAAAATTACTTCCTAAGAATTATCCTATACCTAAATGAAAATATCTTTGGACAAGTTTAGCTTTCACAGGATTTTTTTTTAATTACTTACCATTAGAATGACACATTCAGTCAAAGCCAGAAGATGATCAAAACTCAATTTTACCAGTAAACCCTGTTCTATTCAACTGATACTGATGCAAAGCACTCCATTGTTTTTTTAAAACACTAAAGGGCCACTTGCCAATATAGTTCCAGGCTAGGGAGGAAGGGAAGGGGAAACGCCAGATATTATATTAGGATTAATTTTTTAAAAAGTCTAAATATACCCTGATAAATACGTTTTATTATGGAGTAATTGTTGGAACGAGACAAGACTCGGGCTCCTATTAAAAGTTTTTTCCAGTGCTACAATGTCTACACACCGGCAAGCAAGAACAACTCAAACAAAATGAAGCGACAGATATGGGAGTATACAGGGAACTTCCAATACCATAAGCAACCACACTCACAACCTTGGTTTATAATTAAAACTTCAATTTCTCTTGCTTTTATAAGAGCAGGACACCCTATGAGCAAAACAACAAGCGCAGACCAAAAGTAAGGGGGCTTCAGAACTTAATTTTCTAATGGTGCCACAAAACTCACAGGGAAATAGGGCCAGTACTTTCAGAGGTACACCCTGCAAAGAAGCGGGGTAGCCTTCACAGGCCTCTGCGTCTGTTCAGCCGAAGCGTAACTGGACCACTAGAGAGCTTTTTGATAGTGCTGAAAACACGATTTCCGACGAGCACCGAACCTAAGACCTCAGACTGAGGAGCAGCCGCAGCAGCGGGTTTCGGGCCGGAGCAGCCCGCAGCGATCCACGCCGCGCCTGCCCGCGAAGGGCGCAGAGGTGGCGGAACGATGCGGGACTGCCCCCCGCAGGCTGAGCAGCCAAGCGCGGCGGGAAGCGGTGCGAGCACCACTCCGCCTCTCCGCTGCCTCCGGCGAGATCCTCTCCGCCGGCCCGCAGCAGGACCACGCCGCGAAAGAGCGGAAGCCGCAGCACTGAGATCCCACCCCCACCCCCGCAGCTCTCCAAACTCGCTGCGGTCCGGCCACCCCAGAGGCGGCCTAGCATTGCAGGAGCATCTCTGGGAGCCTCTCCCACTGGGAGCTCAGCGCCGGGACAGCAGCCTATACCCCTCTGCGCGCGCCGGTGTCACCTTTAATGTAGACGTCGTCGTCCGCTCGCATGAACCACTCGTATTTGTCCAGGTAGTGGTCATGCATGTACTTGATCATCATGAAGGACTTCTTCTGTGGTGGGTACGAGTCATCCACGCCGGGCAGGGCAACGACGGGCAGCGGAGGCAACCCGGGGGGCGCGGCGGAACCCTGGCTGGAGAAGAACTCCACGCGGCCCGGTACCGACTGTACCCACGTCCGCTGTGCAGCTACCGCTCGGCTGGCCAGGTACTTCTGGGCGGTCATCACGCCCACATAGAGGAAGTTGCGGAGCTTGACGCAGCCCGGGGCGTTTTCCCAGTCCCCGCTCCCGTTGTAGCTGCCCCTGGCTCGGCCGCTCCGCTTCTTGCCACTATCCTCCTCTCCTGGCTCCCCGTCCCGGCCGCCGGCAGGACTGGAAACTGTGCCCTCCGCCGCCGTCAGCTCCCAAGGACTGCTTCTGAAACTCGTGCCTCCCAGCACCGCTGCTGCCTGCGGAGGCGCCTGCTGCCCGCCCGGCACCGCCGCGCCGCTGGCCGCCCCCGGTCCTACCGAGCGGCCGTGGTAGGAACAGAGGCGAGCGCCGCGTGTCTTCTGTTCGCTCAGCTCAGTCACTTTGGGGGCCATGAGCCAGGAGGCAGCGGTGAATCCCAGTATCAGCCCCACCACCACGTTCAGCCAGGGTCTCCGGGACCGCGCTGCCATGGCGTGGGCGGGGCGGCTCCCGCCTCCGGCGTTCCTCTCCAACAGCTTCTCGCTGGAAGCGACCCCAGTCCCGAAGCTGTCCCGGGCTCGGCGGCTCTCTGCGCAGTTCCCTCCGGGCTGCCGTACTGCTCCCGAGTCAAACTTATGCGGGCGAGAGGGCGGCGGCCTCCCCGCTCCGCTGGCACCACCGCAGGGGTTGCTCTCTCCGGGCCTCTCCACGCGGCACCGGCACTCGCTCTGCCCTCGCTGCCCAGCCGGCGGCTTCCTCTGTGTCTCCGGAGCGCCTTACCTCTGAGCCGCGCCGTGCAAGGAGACACCGCCGCCGCCACTCCGGAAGGAAACGATTTTTTTTTATGCCACTCGCAACTCTTCCGCCCCCCGGCCCCACCACGCTCTGGCGCCCCCCTACACCGTCCGGCCGGCTGGACGGGCGTGCCGCCCGCCGTGGCTCCTGTCCTGGGGCGGGCACCGGTGCGCCTCACTCCTGTCGCCGCGTCGGCAGAGGCCCGGCTCCCGTCTGCGGCCATAGTTTCGCATCGCCCGAGGGTCGGCAAGGGACGCCGGGTGGGACTATCATGCCTTTTTTTCCCTCCGAAGGGTGGTCATGGAAAGGCAGGTCAGGGGTATAGTGTCAAGAGGAGTGAAGCAGTCCTCTCTGCTCCCTGGCCCTGAACAGTTAGCAACTTCACAGCCAAGAACAGTTGCCCTCCCTGACCATGTGTTTTTGTGTAGCGAGGATCCCCACGGCCTCAGAATATCGGTAGTAGTTTTACTAACACGAGTTCCAAGATGCTGAGGCAGAGGCTCATCATCCTCCCGATCTCGGGATCATTGTTCTGTCCACATCTCAGGATAAGAGAGAACAGAAATGAAACTTCGTTCAGGTCACTGTGCCTGTAAAGACAGCTTTAATTCTGATGTTTAAGATCTCTCATATCCCCATGTATTGTGCAAGGTGCTCTTCTCCTGGCAAAAGTCATAAATTTTTCCTTCCATCCACTTGTCATTTCACTGAAATACATCCAAGTTACTGAAGATTCAGTAGGATATATTAAAGTGTTTGAAGGCAAAAGGAGCCATTTTTGCAGCTATGGGATTGCCTGCCCCTTCACATGACTATTAATTGTCAGAGACATACGTCAAGGCAAAAGGAGGTGTATGGAAGCTGGTATGGTGTGATGCTAGGAAAAGTAATGGAATAGTCACAAGAAAAAAATATTCCAGCCTTTTTCTGAAATGAAATTGCTTCACTCATCTAGGGAAGAAACTACTCTATTCTGCATAGCCTTTAACTATGAAAAAGTAATTTTCAGTTGTTCTTTGTGCCTCCACACGCAGTGAGCAGGCAGTTTGCTCTTTGTGTTCATGAAATGTGTGAACACAAGGCTCAGGAAATACACCTGCTGGCTTCCCCATGGCTAAGTGTCCTTTCCAAAGCAACCCATCATTAATTTCCTCTCTACATGTATACAAACTGGAGAATTTATAATGCCAAACAGCATGGCACTAAGTACCAGGTATTCACTGTCACTACTGAAAACAGCAGCCTATGCAGTATGTCTGGACACATAAATACCATCAGAGATACTCTACAAGCAACAAGGTGACAAACCCTGGATCTGCCCACAATGAGCTACTAACAAGCAACCAGCTAAGGTAGAAGGTTGTCCTTCAAAAACCCTTCCTCATGGTTTAGGGATTACCAATATTGTGAATGTCTTAGCTTTCCGTAGGTGTCTTCCTCATATTACCAGCTCCCAGGCTTTCCTTGCTCTTCCTCACAAAATAGCTGGGGGTTGCTGGATACCAGCATGTCATGCACACAACCTCTGGTAGTAAGAACTACTGGTAGTTACTCTGGTAGTAAGGTAGAATTTAAACCTACACAACTGCATAACCACAGTATCCTAAAATTTGAACTTACTGCTATGAAGGTACACAGGTAGAACATGTGACACTATCCTGCTTCCATTGCTTATGTATACCCTGAAAATACTCCAGTATCAGCTGGGTTGGCTTCCCAGGAGTGACAGCACTCATTTTTCTCCAAATGAGCAGGCACACCAATGAGAAATGACCATTCCAAGTTAAAAACAGACCTTAAGATGTTGTGTGTTACCAAGATAACTTATAAGGAATTGAGTATAAAGATAATTGGGAGCAGAAATACTACAGGTGTACACCTGCATTTCTATGTTTAGTTCTGTGCTATACCAGTATACCGGTACACCATGGGGAAAGCTGTGAAAGAGCTGCAGGTTTTATGACTACATCCATAGGAGCAACAGTAGCTCCGTGTGTTAAAAATACCAGTTGTGTACCTGTGTTCAGTTCCCAGAATGCCTTTCTGATTAAACTAAGTAGTTGATCTAAAAACTTGTTAAGCTTGGCATTATGAGTTCAAGTCTACATGACTAGTTACATGTTATAATGCATTTGGTAAGAATATTACACCAATGTCACACTGCATGTATTTGGACATGATGGGAAAGGCCAGGCCAGGTAATCACTTCAAAAACTTGAAAGGCAATTTTGCAATAAAAATTGCATTATGAATTTAAAAATCTTCCTCTGTCTACTGTATCATGTGTTTCTCTTCATAATTTTAGGAGAGTCTCTTAACATTTCTGATTTTTCTCATATGAAGAAGGTGGAAATGGAATCTTCTATTTCACCTCAGTAGTTTTACAGCCACTGGTGAAATTTTACACAGGTATCCTTTGATGAAGGAACTACAGAACATAGGAACTACAGAACTACTACATTGTCCTTAGTGTATCTTAAATGATTTAAATTAAAATCATACTTTCTTAGCTCTAGGAGTGGCTTATGTTTCTTGCTCAGTGATAACAGCAGAAGCCAGAGTTCAAATCAGTGGGCAGCCATTTTGGAAGTCATTCTGGCTACTCAGAACCCAACCATTTTGTCTTCAACAGGCATAAAATTAAGAAGCCACAATACTTTGTTATATAAGGATGTCATGGTTTAAGCCTGGACAGTGTCAACCAGGCCTCCATTCACACACTTTCATCCCCACCGTGGAACAGAGAGAAGAAAATTCACCTAAAAGGCTCATTCAAAAGCACTGTACTTTCAAAAGGTTATCATGCTCACAGTAAAAAAAAACAAATAAATGAACTGTGGGGGGTATGAAAAAGAGAAATCAGTAAATCAGTCTTGGACAAAAACAAGCATCTTCTTGTCTTTGCTGCAGATCATCTTCATCACTTCTATTTTTGAGCAAGCACCAAATGATTTAGAAGAGACATAGAGCTGAACACAAAGCACTACTTCAGTGTGCACATTTATATGTAAGTTTTCAGTATTCAGTTGTGCCTGCATTGTTCCCTTATCAGGTGTGCAGCAGCCAATGAGCACAGAGTTCAGATCTACATTCTAACATTTTAATCCAGTTCTGTATGGAAAGGGGTGCCAGGTGATAGCTTGAAAAGCTAACACAACTCTCCAGAGGAGCTGCAGGTCTTAATACAGGTTACACCAAAAAACCCCTACAAAACCCTTGTTTAATTGCTTAAGTTTCAAAGGCATATAATTTATGCCTTTCTGCACACGCTCCAATTAATGGCTAGTTCATTATACAAAGACAGCCTGAAATTAGCATGTTGTGATTTTCTATCACTTTAGTTAATCCTAAATTACCTTAGGTTACCCTCAGGCAATCACATTTACATCTCTTCCAGTCCCTTGGTCAGAAGGTGATTTATCTGCAATGGCCGTATTGCACATGCAAAATACCTAGGCTATAAGTACTCTAGAAATTTCCCACTGAAGGAGAAGTGGAAGGGACCTTATATTGTCCTGCTGACCACATGCAGTGAAGGTGAACAGGATCAGCTCCTGGACCCATTACTCCCAAGTGAAGGATGCTTCGCCTGAGAGGCAGTGGACATTGACACCTACAGAAGGACTTCAGTTAAAATTGTCTAGAAATCAATTTTAATTAGTAAATTGTACCTGGGTAATGGGGAATACTTATTTAGAGCTCAATTACCCTTAGGGACCACCATTTATGCCGTGTGATAACTGTATTAATCTTAGTGGCTTTACCTTGCCTGTATCTCTAATGAAAGTTAATCAGATGTCATGGTTATCCAGAGGAGTATGGGCTTGTTGAGCTTGACAGTACTAATGCTAGTAATTAACTTGGGAATGTACACCATGGATACATCTCACATGTCTTGGGAAAAGAACATGCGCATCATTTTGGCCCAGGAGATAGCTAGAACAAGCAACAAATCCATCTGCTGGATTTGTAGTCATTTTCCTGAACATTCAGAGCATGTGTTACGTATGATTGGTGTCCCCGTTCTTTCCACTATCTCCTGTATTAAGCTCTGGATAAGCACAACCTCAAATACAGATATGGAATTAGAAACCCAGGAGTGGGAAATAATCACTCCAGTACCAAGGTACAAATATTGCACTTCTATACAAAGAGGCAACTCCCTGCTCACACCCCAAGTCATGGATAAAGTGAACTATCTGAAGGATACAATCTTTGTGAGATGATGTTCGGGATGTGTCCAAAGTCTTTCATCAACAAGGCCTTTTCATAAAAATTAGCCAGTTCCAGAAGGAAGAAACTGGTATTGGATTTGTGAAGGCAAAGCCAGAAAGGTGTTACCAACATACTGGTCATCATTTTACACTTTAGGATATGCAACCCCTAATGCGATTGTTATCAACAAATTGAAAAACAAGCAGCAAAACCTTCATCAAAAGAAACAAAAGAGTTAGCAAGCCCCTGGCTGGGAAAATTATGTCATTTCACTCCTTTGTCAAATGGTTTGTCCCTTGGATAAAAGTAAGTGAATTGGAAAAAGCAGTAATAAGTATCTCAACTGTGACTGAGACAACTGACAATAAGACTGCTGATGTGATTACATCCAAACCCCCAAAAAGAGGTTTCACAATTGTCAAAAATTGCAGTACAGGATAGAATGGCTTTGGGTATTTTTACATTTTGAAATAATTTAACATTTTTGGATCTGCAGGGACAAAGTCCAACTACCAAGGGCCAGGTGCGAGCATAAAGTTTTATTTGACAGTTAACGCAAACCAAGTGATATAACCCCATGAAGGTATGGCAAATATGTTGCAAGACAAAAGAGAGAGAGAGAGAGAGAAAGAGAGAAAGAAGAAGAAGAGAGAGAGAGAGAGAGAGAGAGAAAGAGAGAAATAAAGGAGAGAAAGAAAGGAAAGAGAGACAAAGAAGGAGAGACAGGAAGGAAGGAAGGTAGGTGTCAGAGTGGTTCCAAAGAATGTTTATCAGAGATTGCAGTTGTCATTATTAGTGACAGTGATCCTGAGAGATGTGGGAGAGAAAAAAACAGAGGCCAGGTCAAAGTGAGAAGTGTAAGTTTATGGGAAAATTGCTCAAATCAAGCCCTGCTGCACTGTGTGTGCAGTTTTCCAGGAGGAATGGCACAGGAAAAATGAGTGCCCAAAGAGAAGCAAGAAATATAGGGAACAAGAAAATTTGGAAACTGATGTGAATTTGATGGTGTGGGGGGAATCTGACTTGGACAGAAGAGGACTGGAGGAAATTATTAATATACTCTCATCTGATCCTCTGTTTTTAATTAAGCTGGGGTGTGAGGCTATAGATTTTTTATTAGAAAGGAGAGACACACACTCAGTTGTTACTTGTTATAAGGGACCTTTTAGGAAAATTACAGACCTATCACTAGGGTAACTGAAAAGCAAGTTTTAAAGCCATTGCTGAAGCTGATTAAGTGCATAACTGGAAATAAGAAATTAACTCATAGTTTTCTTTATATGCCAGATTGTCCCCTGCCATCTTTAGGACATGGTTTGTTGTGCGAGTTGAATGCTCAAGTAACCTCTTCTGAGAACTCTGTGAAGTTACATACTTCCCAGGAGATGGCATGGAAGGCACAGGATTTCCCTGCTAACAGAGGCACCTTCTACTAAAGAACATGAAGACAATATTCCAAACACAGTAACAGATGTGATGATTTCTCTGGTATGGGCTTTGGAAGGACCACATAAAGCAAAGAACCTGACACCTATTAAGATAGAGTTAAAAGCCTGGAACTTGTCCAGTAAGAAAGAAACATTATTCCAGAAAACTGGAAGCACAGAAAGGGTTGGAACCATTAATTAAAATATTTCAAAAATGTGGATGGTGAAGGAAATGCCAGTCTGAATTTCACACTTCTATGCTACTGGTAAAGAAACCTTGGTCTCAAAACTATGAGTTGGTTCAGGATCTAAGAAGAATCTGGGAAACCAGATGTGCATCCTATTGCTCCCAACCCATATGCATTGCTTACAACTTTAGCTAATAAAAAAGGTTCATTTTACAGCTCTGGATTTGAAGGACACTTTCTTTTGCATGCCAGTGGATGAGAAAAGCCAAATTGTTTTCTCATTTGAATGGTAAAATTCAAGAATAGGGAGAAAAGCCCAGCTGTGCTGGGCAGTCCTTTCCCAAGGATTCAAAAATATCCCTACCGTTTGGTAACATATCAGCAAAGGAACTGGAACTGTGTTAAGGTAACAATCACACTGTTGCAGTTTGTTCATGACTTATCAATTGGTGCTGGTAGGGAAAAGGACTGTTTAAAAGCCATCATTAGTTTGCTGTCCTGGGACTGACAGGCTACAGTGTTTCCAGAAAGAAAGCACAGGTGGCTAAAGGAAAGGTCCGGTATTTGGGCTTTGAGATCTCAAAAGGACACAGAGACCCAGGAACTGAATAAAAAGAGGCAATATCCTGAATTGCAGTATCCCAAATGTGGGCTGAGAGTATTCCTGGGAAAGGCTGGGTGGTGTCAAAATATGGATACCAAATTTGGGTCTATACTTTTATACAAGGCATTTATAGGCCCAGGAAGTGACCTACTGAATGCAGAGTTCTGATTCAACAGAGGAGTTAATGCAAGCTCCTGTTCTAGGCCTGCCTGACATGACATTTCAGCTGTATGCATGAGGCAACAAAGTGATACTGACACAGTGTCTGACACAGACCCTTGGCAACTGGAAAAGGTTGTCTGCATGTTTTTCAAAACAGCTAGATGAGATAAACAAAGGATGGCCTGCTTGTCTACAAGCATCTTGTAGCAGCTACCACTCTGTTGAATGAAGAGGCCAGCAGCCTAATACTGGGGCAATCTATCATGGTGTTTGTTCCACATACCATACTTACAATACTGAACTGATCGGGACATCATTGGATATCTCCAGGTAGTTTAGCACTGAATCAGGCCGCTTCTCTAGATCTGTACAACATGACTCTGATAACAGTGTAATCATTAAACCTTGCCACCCTGTGGCCAGTTGTGGAAGAATAACAGAATCAGAAGATCATGGAATCGTAGAATAATTAGGGTTGGAAGGCACCTCTAAAAGTTATCTAGTCCAATTCCCCTGCAGTAAGCAGGGATACCCTCAACTAGATCAGGTTGTACAGAGCCTTATCAAGCCTCTTCTCTGGACCTGCTCCATCGGATCCATGTCCTTCCTGCACTGAGGGCAGAGCTGGATGCAGTACTCCAAGGTGAGATCTTATCAAAGCAGAGTAAAGTGGCACAATCACCTCTCTCGATCTGCTGGCCACACTTCTTTTGGTGCAGACCAGAATGCAATTGGCCTTCTGGGCTGCAAGCTTTTTGTTCAACAACAAGCCCACGTCCTTTTCCGCAGGGCTGCTTTCTCAAACTTCATCCCTAAGCCTGTACTGATAATGAGAATTGTTCCAACCCATGAGCAGGACCTTGCACTGTTCTGATCCAAATCTGACTACCATCTTAGTTTTAAGCACCTGCTTAAATGCTATTGAATTCAAAGAGTATGTATGTGCAATTGTTCTCTTGGGCCAGGAAGAGACAAATGAGTGTAGAGCTCAGAGATTACTTGCCACAGAAACTATGTCATATGTTCCATCTTTGTGTTAACACCTTTCATAAAAGTTACATGATGACTTTCTTCTTCTGTCCTTGCCACTAATGAATTGCAAAAAAGCCACCCAAAACCAAACCAAAACCAAAACCAAAACCAACCAACAAACAAAAAACCACGCAAAAAACAAAAAACAACCCCCCCCCCCCAAAAAAAAAAAAACTTAAACAAAATTGCATGGTAAAAGGGGCAACACAGTGCAATCTCAGCAACTAAAAATTAAATTAGTTTTCATACAGCACACATAATCTAGTGTTGCCTCAAGTGTTTAAAGAAGGGATGTCTTCCTAACTGTTTTTTCACTGAGCTTATTGCCAGGATTTCCATGCTCCACCCCCCACCCCCCCCCCCCTTGAAGAGAGGTCTTTGTCAGTCTCTTGGGTTTTTTCCCCTCAAAGTATTCAATCGTTGTTCATTTTCTCAAACTCTAGAACACAACTCACATTTAGGCATACAATGGCCTATTTCCCCTGTGAATGCTCTCTCAAATGGACAACAGCAGACTCCTTCCTTAAAGGCCACAGAGAGTGAATGGGCCTTTTTCTCCCTTCCAGTTCTCCGCAGTGCTGCTCACCCGTGATTGAAAACACGTGTGGGACAGAGAGCGGGCAGCAGCCAGGGCGCGGGAGGGCGCTGCAGCTTCCGCGCTCTGACACTGGATGGCAGCAAAGGAACTCGCATTTTAACCGTGCACGCTGTAAATAGAAAATTTACACACACACATCCCTCCCCACCAGCAAAACGAAGCACCAACCCGAATACTCCAAACCGGCACCTCTGTGTCTGAAATGTTTTTCCTCTTTTCTGACTCTCCGCTGAGTGAAAGCAACAAAACCAGGCTGAAACGGTGCCCAGTTCTGGAGTCCTCAGCATAGAGCTCCTGGAACCATGTCCAGAGGAGAGCCATTAAAATGATCAGAGGTCTGTGGCAGCTTCCCTATGAAGACAGGCTAAAGAAGTTGGGACTGTTCAGGCTGGAGAAGAGAAGGCTCTGAGGTGACCTTATTGCAACCTTCCAATATCCAAAGGGGCCTAATAGAAAGCTGGGATAGGGCTTTTTACACTGGTGTGTGGTGAGAGGATACGGGGAAGTGATTTAAAACTTGAAGAGGGGAGATTTAGGTTAGACATTAGAAAGAAATTCTTTCTTTGAGGGTGGTGAGATGCTGGAACAGATTGCCCAAGGAAGTTGTGTCTGCCCCCTTCCTGGAAGTGTTCAAGGCCAGGTTGGATTGGGCCTTGAGCAAGCTGATCTAGTGGAAGCTGACCATGCCTGTGGCAAGGGGTTTGGAACTGGATGATCTTTAAGTTCCCTTCCAACACAATTCTGTGATTCTATGATTCTATGAAAGACACAGCAAGTAAGGACTTTTGAAGGAAACAAGTTTATCCCAAATACTGAACCTTCAGAGAGCAATGCAGTTAAGAAACTTTCATTACTGGATAGTTTTCTGGAAGTTAGAGAGTCCTCTGCATTTAGGCTTCCCACCTATAGCCATCAATAATTTACAAAAATACATCTCTATTTTCTATGCAATCCACTTAAAGCAAATGTTCTTGGGCTGAAAAACACAGTTAAGTATTGTTGCTTTAATGTGAATAATTACTTCATAGTATCATCTATAAGTATTGTAATGTGCTTCCACGTTGTTACATTCGTTATATGAATGGACTTGGCTTTAGAGAACACCAGTCTACACTGAAACTGAAGAAAGCAAGGTGACTGAGTTTCCCTGTATACTTGCAGGAATGTTCAGTTTTGTAATAGGAATACTTATATTAAGCCAATGCATAAAATGGTGCTACACTTTTTCTGTTGGCTGGTTACCAGATCAAAGGCTTGAGCCTTCAAATTGTTTCTGGTACAAGAGAGATTAGGGTCCAAGTACTTACAGCACAGATGAGATTCAAACACAGAGAAAGTGAGGAAGGAGGGAGTTAAACATACCTATCTTACTGTCACACTGTCCTTTAAGATGATTTCATCTTGACCTGAGTTAAAGCACTGCAAAGATGCTGTAAGTAGGGCACCTGCTTGAACAAAAAAGGGGCAATACACAGTCTTCTACCTTGATCCTAAAAAGAATTTTTTTTGTGTGAAGAGAAGTAGATCTGATACAATCCCAAATTTCCAGCTTCTGTAAATTTCTCCTATGTCACTGGGGGAGGTTCCCATCTCAATAGTATTGATAGCATCTTGCCCTAGAATAGAGGTATAAAGGGTTCATAGCACACTGAGTATATTTCAGAAAGAATTATTTTAACTTCTTCTCTCCCTGTGGACTCAATTTTTGTCATTTTATCTCCTTTTTTAATTCTTCTGAATTATTCTGAGGTGTATTAACTTAGTTGTCTGAGTGCTATTTATATTTAATTTTGGTCCCTTCATTTGCAAAGGTTTGTTTTCACAATATGGCTATATAGCTGTAAGCTTTTTAAAATGTGCTCTGATTCCAGTTTGTACCCTCATACTCCATGAATTTTGTACCAGCTGATGTTTCAGATTAAAAAAACATTGGCACTATAACTTTTGGGGTGACGGAGATGATATATATTGAAAGAACAAGACACAGGTATGAAGAAACTCTGTCTCAAGTCTCAAAGAATTCTTTTAGTAGAAGTTCAGTGGGTTTTGGGGTTTTTTCCATGTGAAAAAATACAAAGAAATACTTGTGCATTCAGGCTACTTTTTTACATTTGGCTAGCGCTGAATGATTGCAGCAGTATGTCCAGTTACTAAGTAATGCATGCATTTTTGGTTTAGAATTCTTTGGGATATTTTGTATGTCACTTTATCATACTTTGCTTTTTCCAAGACTTTATTTTACTTTTCCAGTAGTATTTTTTTTCTTTTACTTTTCCAGTAATAGCTATCATGAAAAGATGAACAGGGTGGTGGACCACTAAAGCAAATAGCCAGATAGTTTTCTGTACATACAGTATGTACCATAACCACACATACTGACCCAAATCACTAGCCAAAGGAGGAAGGCATTAAGAGAAGTAGCGTATTTATAATTTCTTTTTTCTTCATAAGAAGAGATTCTGCTGCGCTCAAAGTATGTGTCTCTTTTCAGGATTAATTCCTGATACTGCACAGGAACACTGTGAAATAGTGATGTCAAGCAAATTGTATTTGTGACAAAAACAATGGAATTCAAATAAAAGAAGGCAGGGAAATAGCTTAATAAAAATATTTATTAAAAAAAGATCCCATCTACATCATCTGGCTCTACTAAGTAAGCAAAACGCTGAGTGTGACTATGGTAATCAGGATGCAAACAACTAGTACCATGAGCAGAATAATTCGGCAATATTTGGAATGCTTTTTTTCTCTCTCTTTCTTTTTTAACAAGGTATCATACCCGGGAGTATAAATATCCCCCATCCAGAACTGTAGATCATTAGGATTTTCCTAAAAGAAAAATCAGAAAATGAACTCAGTTCCACTCTTTTGCACATCAATCATTAGAACATATCCAGAAGTATTTTGCCTTTCACCAGATAATGATTAATTAGTTTAAACACAACACAAACACAAGAAAATTTCACTTAAACATAGGTTGTTGTTCATCAACAACATCAACGTGCCAGATGCTTCAAATATTCCTCTGGGTAAAATGGAAACCACACATTATGGCCAGGAATCAAATGTAAGACATCAACCATTGAAATGTGATTTAAAACACAGAAGAAACCATGGTGTCTTCTCAAGAAGAGATGTCAATTTATAAACACAGATCTGAGTCCCTTTCCAAAAAATAGAACAGCAAAAAAATCTCACAAAAGTGATCCTAAAAGTCATTCATACCAGCCCACATGCAGGAAGGATCCTGCATACTGTGGATAAGGCCAGGAAAAATGTATGTTATTTGATAATAGAATAATGTTATGAAAAGTTATTAAAGTGTGTATATAGTACTTAAGTACCTTATTTATGGTTCTTCCTTGTATAAATGGGGAAGCAGAGTTGTGAGGTGCTGCAGTTTAAGACTTTCTCTGGTCACAGAGGTCATGTTCTGCAGAACTGAAATTCCTCAAGTCTAACCAGAAACATAGACTCCTTTTCCTGATCAGACTCATGTTAGTGTCATATCTGAACCAGAAAATACATTCATATTTATTTCTGGAATACCACCAAAACAAACAAGTAGGCTGCACAGTGGCTCATTCACTTACCACATGGCTTATAGCAATTCACTTTTCCAAACACAGTGCAACAGCATGTTACCTTTATGTGACTGGCCAAGTCAGAGTGCAGTGAGTGTCTGTCATAGTCTTTCACAGTCCAGGAAGGTGTCTTTTTTTTCTCCTCCCAGTCATAATCCACCTGATTATCAATATACAAGGGGTTGCTTTTGACTGTGGATTTCAAGGTGTTGAGTGTAATGTGTTTCCCAAGGGCTTCATCTGTCATTTCTTGGCTGGCCCCCTTCGTGTCTAAGCCCGGCAGCTCCATGAAATTTCTCTTTTCTCTCTGTAAGGCATAAGTTAGACCAGAAGCTGGCTTTCATCTTCATTTACCTATGATGCAAGCCCTGTTCCAACACCATCATTTGTAATAGAATAGAATTTTTTAAATTACACTTGCAACACTTTCCTGTTCTGTAAAATATTTACAGATGGAGCCCAGCTGTTCACTCTGGGTGGGTTTCTTCCTTTTGGGGAAAGCATGTGGATACAATCTGAACATTAAGCTATTTTGCAAATATTAACTGACATTATATTGCCCACTGAAAGCAAGGTTCTCCTTTAGCAAAACAGTGTTATGGAGAACCTTGGTAGAAGAGGCAGTTCTGATGAAAGCCATGGCTGTATGGGGCTGAAGTAAAGCTGCAAGGACAAAGCAGAATGAAGAACAGTGATAGCAGCTGTGTAAGTGCAGCTGCAATTCTCTCTGTAGGTGTGTGGTTTTGCAGCTTTGTTCATGCTGTTGAATGCTAGACCAGTGTAAGGATGTCAGATGCCCTTCATTCAGCTGAGAGTCCTTAATTCAGGTAGTGTCAGAACTCAGAGTAATTAAATATCTGAGCAGCCTCGCAGCAATAGCAATCATGAAATCCAACCTTTTAGAACAGGGGGGTGGCAAGGGAGGACAGACAACCCTGGTGGGATCACTTTCTTGGAGATATCCCAAGATGCTGCTTAACACATCAGCCTCTTCAAGAGCCATGAAGTTGGTAGTAACCATCTTTTTCAATCAGTACTCTTCAATGCAAGCTGTTCAGCATTTTGGTCCACCACAATCTTCTGTCTCAGAGACTGAATTAATTGGTCACCAATGTGAATAAGATTCTTGAGACACCTGTTTCTGGCAGAACCCTTGCCTCACACTACCACCTATCCCTTATCTCAGAACTGCTTCTACAGGACTGCCACAATATGAATTCAGCTTTCCTCGTCAGCGAACACCACTTCCTCATTAACACCTTTGTCCATAGGAACTTTATGGTGAGACAAGGGGAGCCTTCACCTGACCTGGTGGCCCTGTGGTGGCTATGCTGCAAATGGGGCACACCCCAGCTCTCTTCCACCCTCAGAAATCACAAAGGTGAGGGCAGCTCCTGGTGCCAGACTCCTATCAAGTGAGTGCCCATCATAAACACCTGATCAAGAGGATGAGACCTGAGAAACTTCTTTCCATGAAAGGATGTCTTCCACCCAATATTTCACTTACATTGAGATCACTATTAAGGTGTCATGGGTGTGATGCTGGTATGGGCATGTCCTACTCCTCCTCCTGCACACTCTCTCTGGGAGCTGCTGGGATCCCAGATAAGCCAGTGCGGGTTGCAAAGCTGACAGCAAGGAAGTTACCTGATACCTGTCATCACCTACTTGATGCCTCGGTGCCTGTGCACATGCATAGATGTGTGAGTTGTTCTGGGGCAGTTCAGTGCAGAAGCAAGTGGGAGGACTGGTTTCCTTCAGGAAGGAAAGGTGGAGAAAACAAGAGTCTTTGTCTGTGAAACCCTAGGAGGAAACATTATGCTGGCATTTTTATCACTAAATCACGCACAAGTGACTAAGCATGTTTCCCATCAAAAATTACAATTGGTAAGTGCATGAGTTCTCAGTGCCCTCTCAGTCCCCCTATTAGTACATAATTTCTATATGTCATTCCTTAGCCTTGGTAGATCCCCTGACAGTATTACTCTTTGCATTGTAGCTCCAGCTGGCACTTTAAGCCCTCTGGGTTATACTGGATAGATTTCAGCTGAGCTGGTTCTTTTAACTGTACTTTTTTCTGACTGAATTATTTAATATTATTTTATTTTATTTTACTTTTTAATTTTATCTTACGTATTTCTTATTGGAAAGTTTGTCATTGACTATAATGATACTTCCCTCAGGCTTGCTAGAGAGCTGAATTTGGAGCACATTTTGTTAAGGAATGCAAACTGGGTCATCAGGGAATGCTCAGTCTCCTTAGGCCAAAATGTGAAAAGAATGGAACTTGACAGTAATTTATAAAGCTGTTTTAAATAAAATGCTATAAAACTTGGAGTAGATGGCATGATGCAAACTTTACTCATAGAGAGAGTGCTTTGTGGCAAAATTTTTTGCCTCTTCCATCTGCACTACCTTCCCTTTCATGGACATAAGCATGTCATAGCCTGGAGCAGAGGTAGAGAGGGAATAGGACACAAGGGGCACTAAGGTTTTACTGTGAGAACTAGGCTGTAACTTGGGTAGGATGTAGTTGGTGGGAGTGTTAGAGAACAGACATTGAAGTGCCAAGTTAATTGGGAGAATATACTGAACTGCAGGCAAATGCTTGGTTTCGAAACTTGTCCAGTAGTTATGGCCAAGAAACGAGTTAGGGAAAAGAGAAGCCTGAAACACATTTAAAAAAAACCCCAAACTCTTTAGGTCCAAGAGATAATACAGAGAAATACGAAGAATATTGCATGAAATGTATGAGGAAACAGAAGATTAGATAATAGTTAGATAATGCTAGTATTAATCATAGCAAAAAATGGAAATATTTTCTTTTAAGATTCAAAATATCTCCCTAGATTTTTCGAAGGCTTCTATGTTATGATTCTGAATAATGAAGGAAATATTCAAAGAAAGAGAAAAGTACTGTAAACTTAGCTACTTATATGCATTACAGAATTTACACAATATACACTGTGTACTAGAAGCTAGTGTGAAAGAGGGTGGAACTGATGAAATCAAAGGCAATTTTACTATTCTCTGAATGGAAGGAGGGAATAAATTTTAAAAGCAGCAATAATTATGTAAAACTCTTAAGAAACCATAATTGAAATGTGCTGAGGAAATACTGATTTAACAACATTAAAAATTCTCAACTCTGAAAACTCATAACTATATTTCATGGACATAGAGCTTATGATCAAGAATTTGTGTTTCACTGGGATATATAATTTGTGTTATATAATTTGTGTTTCACTGGGAACAATTCGTCCCACCTTGACAGACCCAGAAAGCTGTCTTGTACAAAAAGGAAGGCTCTGTACAAACTATAGAGATCTATAAAGATTCAATATTAGTTCCATCTTTGACACAGTGCTTACTTCATGGGTTTTTCTTGCTATTTCATAATACAAATTATGCATATAGAATCATCGAATCACAGAATAGGATCAGCTGGGTTGGAAAGGACCTCTGGGATCATCAAGTCCAACCCCTGACCCACTACCAGACCATGGTACTGACACACCCAGCCTTACCTTAAGAGGGTACACTCTGAAACAGACTTCTGAATAGGCCGCAATCTGTCCTCCAGAAATCCATCTTAGAGTTTTTATTGTTGGCCATCCTTGCATCCCTGACTATTGAAAACCCTGTTATTTCATGGTCATTGTGCCCCAGACGGCCTCTGACCACTACATCTCCCACCAGCCCCTCTCTGGTTGTGAACAGAAGGTCTAGTGGGGCCCCATCCCTGGTGGGCTCATCTACCATCTGGAGCAGGAAATTATACTCTCCATGCTCTAGACTGCCTCTTCTCTGCTGTGTGGAGTTCCCAGCAGACATCCGGCAGGTTAAAGTCACCCAAAAGAAAAAGGGCTTGCAATTTGGAGACATCTGCCAGCTGCCTGTAGAATAATTCATCACTCTTATTGTCCTGGTTGGGTAAGGTCTATCAGCCTTGTTGGCCTTCCCCCTGATTTTGACCCACAGGCACTCAAGCTCATTGTTACTGACCCCAGGTTCTACAGAGCCAAGAGACTCTCTAACATACAGAGCCACCCCTCTACCTCTCCTACCTTGTCTGTCCCTTCTGAGGAGATTGTAGCCATCCATGGCAGCACTCCAGTCATGTGAGTCATCCCACCACGTTTCTGTGATGGTGACTGCATCAGAGCTTTCCTGCTGCACGATGGCTTCCAGCTCATTTGTTACTCATACTGCGTGCATTGCTGTACGTGCACTTGAGTTGCAATAATATATATAGGTATATTATAATATATAATTAAAATTATAAATGTATTTGTACTGCTAGGAAACATTTTAATCTCATTTTTACCTTTACTTCATGTATTTGATCCTTCTGTTGTCATTGTTAGCACTGGAACTTTCTGAGAGCCTAAGCATTCTTTCCTCAGTCTGGGATGTGAGACATCAAGCTAATCAACCACCAAAACCAGGTCACCAATAATTAAGAGTAGGCCTTGGTCTTAAGCCCATCTACCTGAAAGAAGAGATCAAAGGAACACCTAAAATGTCAAGAAATTTACTTCCTGGAAGTCAAGTTTTTCTTCTCCCTCTGCCCAACAGAGTTAATTCCTCTTGTCCATGGCCAGCCACAGTCTCCAGCTGAAGCTGGTGGAGCTACACATTGAAAATGAAAAATGCTGTTGATGGGCAGCTACACAAGCTTTTAACCAAGGAAGTCTTTAATAAACTTAAGGCCACCAGATACTACAGGATTTGTTTACAACAAAGTCCTAAATCCTAATGTCAGTGGAGGTAAGAGGGTAAGAGGGTGATGATTATATTTGCATATTGTTTAATAGCACTGTGAAAGCTTTGTAACAAATCTTGGAGGACTCTCCCAGCAACTGGAAGGGCATTTTTGTGATGTACAGATGTGTTGCTACAGACAAAAGGTCTGACAGAAGAAAAAAGCTGCTAGGTAGTACCCAAGAAGCCTTGTGTTAGTTGTAACAACTCTATTGCTGGGCATTTGCTCAATAAAAACAGGCTCACTGATCAGAATAAATAATTATCAGCTCTTCAAAATTTCCTGAAAAAATCTGATCTCATAGTGGATGCTGTGAAAAGCAATCAGAAAGTGAGGTGTAATCAAGGGTAGGTTAGCAGACCTAAGTGAGAGTAGGACACACAGCTGACATCAAGGATTCCTGAGAAGGCAAACTTTCTTAATGAAGGAACTGAAGGGGACTGGAATTGCTTGTCAGAGATATATAGCATCATAGAATCATAGTTGGAAGGGGCCCATTAGGATCATCAAGTCCAACTCCTTTCCCTTTTTAGGACACACCCAGAATCACACCGTGTGCCTGAGAGCATCATGCAAATGTTTTTTAAACTCAGACAGGCTTGGCTCTGTGACCACTTCCCAGGGGAGCTTGTTCCAGCGCTTGACTGCCCCCTAGGTGAAAAACCTTTTCTTGCTATTTAACCCAAACCTCCCCTGAATCAGCTTTCTGCCATTCCCCTGCGTCCTGCCTTTGGTCACAGGAGTGAAGAGATCAGTACCTGCCCAATTTCTTCCCCTCATGAGGAAGCCTTAGGCTGCAATGGTGCCACCCCTCAGCCTCCTTTTTTCCAAGCTTAACAATAAAAGTGAGCTCAGCTGCTCCTCATAAGTCGTCTCTTCCAGAACTTTCCCCATCCTCATGGCTCTCCTTTGGCAATATCAATAGCTTGATATTTTTTTCATATTGTGGTGCCCAAAATTGCATGCAGTACTCAAAGTGATATATGTCATGACCAGGTACTACAAAGCAATCTGGGACGCCGCCTGACGTGTATAGGAAGGAGATCAGAAAATCATGAACACTTAGGCAGAAATGACAGGAATATTCAGAGAAAAAGAGGCATTTACATTGACTATTTTAATTTTGCAGCATATACACTAATCAGGAAAGCTGTTTCAGTTTACCTGAAACTGAAGAGAAAAGTAAGGAGAATGAGCAGCAACTTTTTAATTAGCTGCTTTTTATACTGGAAATGAATTTTGAAATATATAGGTGGAGAAAACATATAAGTGATTATGTGTACTTGAATTACAGTGATTGCCAAATAAAGGTATGGAAGAGGCACAAATATGCCACTGATAAATCATTTCCCACAGGGATGCCATAATAGTAATAATAATTTCTGAAAACATCTGAAGAGGCAATTGAGGTTACTCTCAAGTTTTCATGACATGTATGTAAGTCATGCACATTTGTTCTGAAATAAATTCTCTCTTGCCACTCCCAGCCTTCCCAATTTGTTTTCTGAATTAACTGATCTTGAATCCCATTAACTCTTTGATCTTAATGAAAAACATGCTATTCATGCACCATTAGTTCTCCACCTGTGTCATCTTGTTTATTCTAATGTCTGAAAATCATCAGTTCTTTACCTTTATTTGATTGCCAGCAAAAGGCAAAAAATGAGGCAAACTCATAAGGGAGGGAAAATACAGCACTATGAATCATACCTGGACAGACTGAAAGCTTTAATTCACTAATGACTACACTTTGTAAGAATAGGTTGTGCCCTAGGTTTAACATTTATAAAACATACCACATTGAAATCTACATTTCTGGAAGCATAGTGAGCAAAGACATTTCCTTTGAAATTACCATCCCAGAACTGGGAGCAGAGTTCCAGGAAAACCTTCTCAGTGGTGGTGACGGGCAGAGCACAAGTTGAAAAAGCACAGGTTCTTCACACATTTTCAATCCTCCCCCAGTTCTGCAGCTCTGGCTTGATGACAGTGTGTCTTGTTAAATGACAATGGGGAGAAGCATCCCTGCTGCAGAGGAGGCTCTGTGTGTGGTTGCTCCCCTTCTACACAAAAGACCAGCTAAGCTGGGGTGGGGATTGAGGCCAGCATTTCACCATACCCATTGTTTGGGATTTTACAGGCCCCTCCCCTTGGTTAGGGATCTCTGCATAAAAGAAAATGGGTGACCATGAATGCCCATCTTCCAGCTCTCCTTGGGGAACTGCCAGCACAAATTATACAACATGAGAAGATGTGGCTGGAGGCACTGGGGCAGGCAGAGGGAAGGGTGTCTGGGGTGGAGAAGAGGCATGGGAAGGTAAGGAGAGGTCATGGAAGCAAATGTCAGGAGAAGGAGGACTTTTGCATGTGGACAAGGACTGAAATGGATTTACGGAGGGAAAGGGCTTGGGAAGCTGATGGGAAGAAATATCTGAGACAGGAGAAGTAGAACTGCAAGTGATGGGACACTGTAGGGATCTTCTCCCCAGCCACCTGCCCCCTTACCACCCTGTTGATATTTATTTGGCTCCCACTCCTCGTTACTCTGTGGAATTCGACCCTCACCCTAAGGCCATGGGAATGCAGACCCTTCTCCATTGCTTTAAATGCTTATGTGTGTCTCCATCACTTGACAAGAACCAGACCTTGGAGCTTTTGCTAATGCCATGGGTGGGGAAAGGCAAGGAGCTCCCCAGGCAGTAGGAAAGGCATGATGTGGAGCAGCAAGTGGGGCCAAGAGGGGTGTAAGTTGCTGCAGCATGCTGTTGATCTAGACACGAATGTCTCCTTCATCCAGTAGGTCCAGGAGCCCTACTAGGCAGCACACACATTTTTTACCATGAAACTGCTACTATCTTTGTTTTACAACTTGAATAAATAGTATGTTTAACACTTCCAGCAGCTGTCAGCCAGGGTAACAGGAAAGCTGAAGTAGAATGAGAACAACAAAGCAAAATAAAGAGGAAGCTACAGTGAACTATAAGCTTGTGAGACACTAGCAATAATATCTGATCCTCTCTCTAATATGCCTTTTCATGAGGTTTGAGGGATATGACCTAACTTGCAGACTTAGGTCTTGGTTTGTTTGTTGTTTTTTTTTTCCTTTTTCTTATTTCTTTGGAGAGCACATTCCATTTGCTCTTTTAGAACAATTAATTAGTATATTACATCAGCAGACTAGAAAATGCTATGAAAATTTCACAGTGAGGATAATGTACTCAAATTAAGTCAGCAGACTGCCCTGAAGACAGTAAATGTTCTCTTGGAGCCTGATCCTCACTGGAGTCAAAGGGAAAACTTACAGGCATATTAGCGATGCAGATTCAGAGATACAGGAAGCTGAATCCACAGGTGAAGTCTCAACCTCAAGTCATTTCAAGGTAGAAAAATCAGGAATAAAACTTAAGCCTCTTTTAGACCTCACCTGTGAATAGATCTTGTTGTGCCACTGCTGCACTCCAGGTAAAGCTGCTTCTGGTAATTTTGCCAGGCTGATTTGTAGAAAGGCAGATTTTTTCTCTAAAGACTTCACCTCCAGTTGCAGGAATTTATCAGGATGGTTGTTGTTTGGCAAACTAGAGAAGTCCATGTTTCTGTGCTGTACAGTAATAATGAAACCAGTCCCAGCTTCTGCTTCCTGACTGTGCAGACTCTTTCTATTATTAATGCCGTGAAGAAGGATACAACAGTTAACTGAAACTGTATCTGACCCCTGTCTGGTGTCAGGCTCACTTACATCATCTGCCAATAATAAAAGTTTGTTCAGAATCAGCAGGGAAGACAGGGCACTTTTCTGTAAGTTCGTAGCTTAAGTTTTCAAGCTGAGTGTCTATTTTTGATAGTTACGTATCTGCTCACTGAAGGTAACAGAGTACCACTGAGTAGTAGATGCATGAGACACTTAAATGCACACCTGAACTTCCTCAAGTGACCTGCCAAAAATGTCAAGCTGACAATACTTCAAAGTAAGCTTTTTTTCCCCCAGAAAACTAGAAGCAGCTCTCGGTGCAAAGCAAGTCCTCTTTTTCTGTGGCAGTACTAGGAGGCTCAATTGTACTGTGTGGGTCAGTACCACTTACCGTGACAGTAGTGACACGCACTTCTTTGGGTTCAGGGGTTTCTTTCACAGTTAATTCTTCTTGACCCTGGGAAATACTATATTCTTTCAAATATTTGATAATAGAAGTTTTCAGGGAATTGATTCTGCCATTCAACTGAACAGAATAAACTCTTAATGATTTGAATGACAGTAGCCTCAGACCTTTTGCTTTTATAATTTCATTTTGAGATTTGGTATTTTCATCATCATTTTGTCTTAAGTTCTTTTGACTTTCAGCTAATGAAATTCCCCTACTCATCATGGCCATTTCTTACAGCCAGCAAACATATTCTCCTCACTTCTGTTTTAACCTTTTCTTTTCCTAACCCCTCTTTTTCTATATTTCCACAGAGGATAGGCCTTTGAAAGTTCATTGTCTGAAATCCAGGAAATCTTACTTTGGGCCAAATCACTACTGAGAATTAAGCTATAATGAAAATTTCAGCCTTGTATTTAGACCAGAGAATCAGACCAATCTATTTTCCTTACAGAAGACTGATAAAATTTAAAAATAAAATAAAACCTGTAAGCTTTTAAAATATTACTAATGCAATAACCTAATGTAACGTTAGCACTTTGATATAAACATTAGTTAAATCCCTTATCTATTTAGAAAACTCATTATTTTTATTGCAAATACTGGCAATTATTTTACAGTACACCTGTTAAAAATTATTATTCTGTCAGCTTTCAAGTAGATACTCAGAATATTTGAGCAGTCACAGAAGAGGAACCAGTGACCATGTTTTTGCATTTGCTTGCGTGCTTCTGGGGAACCTACTGTTAACATTTAGAATTATTTATCCCCAGTGTAATGACGCCCTGAAACCTTTACAGGGCACCCTAAGGGACTGCCATGAAGCTGCTGTTTTAGCCTTACTATGACATGTAGTTTCCCTTTTCTCCTGTGCAGAACCACAACAATAAAAATTTGTGTTCTATAATAGCTGGAAATATATAACCATGCCTTCTTTAACAAATGTAACCTTTCGCATGCCTCTTAACATGGGATTCTTCTGTGCTACTGCACCATATGATGTGGTGTCTGTGTGAACTCACCTACCCCACTTTTTTATTAAGCACAACCTAAGAACATAAAAAACATTTTACTTGATTAGACACCCTAAGCCTAGGATCTAACACTGTGTTTGAAAAAGTCAAGAAGAGACTCTGAACACCTGGTTCCTTTCTGCAGTTTGTTGTTCTTTTACTTTCCCAGAAAATACACAAATTTTCGTATTACAGTGTCTCTTCCCAGGCCTTTTACTATGTATCTGTGAACTAGATGACCCTGAATTTGCCTAATTGCTTTCAAACCTCTTTGTACTAGCTCCCCAAGAAGCAAGCCACCTGTCTAAAGTGGTTACTTTCATGTGTTTTATGTTCCAAAGGTAGGAATAGCATCACAATCTGCCAGTCCTCTGGCAGAGTGGCTGTTTGAAAGAACAATTTATGCACCATGGCAAGCAGTCCTGCTATTTCCCATTTGTATTCTTTCAGGAATCTCACATGATGGCCAGCTTAGATACCTGTCACACCTATTTGATCTTACATTCTCATATGTTTTCTTCGACTTGAGATAGTTTCTCTGGTATCTGTCCTGTAAGAACCAAGTAAGGTATGAGAACCCTTGCAACATTTTAGCAGGAAAGGGTAACACAAAAAAAATCACTGAACTTCCCTTTCACATCTCCACTGTCCCCAAGTATCCCTTACACACCTGTGCTATCACTTGGCTCCACTGACATCCTAACTGGCTTCCTGCTTTTATTGTATTTTAATTCCTTTTTACTATTAGATTTAGCATCTTTTCTACAGAGCTCAGAAAGGACTTGCTATTCTTAATTTCTGCTCTTAATTTTCAGTTTACAATTGACCTGCTAGACTTTAAGATCTCCTCATTCAGGCAAACTTTTAAATATTTAATATATTTTTAGAAGTAAAAAATGGCTGCTTCTCTTGTGAGTGAAGACATCAGTGATGTCTTCAAAAGGTCTGAGGATACTGTCAGTGAAAATCAAATGAAAAAAACCACAAATAACCAAGACCTAAACCACATCCTCCATAAAAAGCAGGAAGTTATCTCCAGAATAAATTAAAATGACAGTTATTTTTTTATTATATGAAAGGTATGAGATGCAGCATATTTGTAGCCAACAAACATCTATCTGGGAAAAAGTAAGCCCACAGTGCACCAGCTTAGCACGAGCCCTGTACACAGCTAAATCCCACTTTGTCCAACCAAATAGAGTGCAAGTGTGATTTAATTAGCAGAGAGGCCAACTTTAACCCTTGTGAGCTGGAGTGAATTTCATGTTTAGCTCTCAGCCCAACTTGACTGATGTGACATTTGTCACCTGAAGTTTTACATAATCATTAGGCTGGAAGGAAAACATATTAATGCAGAGGAATTGCAGGTGAAAAAGAAAGACCAAATCCAAAAAGTAAACTTGGGTGGGAATGTCTACAAGAGCAGAAGGCTGTTGCTTCCCTGAACACAGCTGGAAAGTGCTGCCTGCTGCCATGAGGGGCTGTGGCAGACCTCTGCAGGGCAGACAGAAGAACACATATCACCCAGCATGCTATAGGCTAAGCACTTTTTCAAAACATTCTTAATTTTTTCTAACAAAACAGGTATTTTGGTCTGTGCTGCATAACGGGTGTAGAGAGGCAGTAACATAAACTTGTTTCAAAAGCCATGCAGAGAATGAAGAAGGTTTTTTGCTATATGGACACAAAAGTGCTTCCCAATGATTTATACACATCTAATTAGTATCTTTGTACTACTGATGCTGAAGGAAACAAGGCCAGAGCTATCAGCATTATAATATCATCTTTCTACTTACAGCATTAAAAAGAATGTCATTTTACTGTTCCATTCCTAGTTCCCATCGAAAAGTTTTTTCTTTATGATGCTGTAGAAAAGTGATGGGAGGATGATTTCAACATAAGCCACTTGTGTTTTCAACAGGTAGAGCTAAAATGTACTTACCTATTTTTTCAGAGAAATCCAACAATTTTGTAGTAGCATATTCAGAAGCAGCAGAGCAAAGTATTCAAAATTGTGTGGATTATATCACTGGCTGATAAAGGAGTGTCCTCTGGCCCCTAGTCTGAAGCCATCTTTCCTTCAACTCTCTTTTTAGTTATTGTTGTTTTAGTTATTTAAGTGAGTGCAGGAGTATTTGCAGGACTGAGTACTAGGTAATTAAGAAGAAAATTTAAGGTAATTATTACTTCTTTTGCCTGCCAAAAACAATGCTGACATTAGACCTTCAAATGTGTCTGTGATATTAAGGATTTATGCCAAGCAGCAACAGAAGTGTCTGTGAACTGAAACTTTTTAATTACATCAAATATATTTTTACATTCAATGATGTAATTTTTCTTCCTTATTACTTAAAACCAGAAAATAATTTACTTAAAATAATAATAATAATTTACTTAAATAATAATAATTTACTTAAAATAATATATAACACATCATAAAGCTGCAGTTTTTAAATGCACAGCAGTTAAGATGCCAACCCAAACATTCTGACAATACAACTATTTGAAAGCACATATATTGATTTCAAAGTAATTAAAACTGCAGCTAAGTATTCTTCATGGGTAGAACCACAGCTGTGATTGAGGGCCTAGTATACTAGAGTCCTGTGGATATTTACACCACACCTATACAGTCGACTATGCAGAGAATCAAAAGTAACAATCACTCAAATAAAAGATGCATTTCCTTTTTTGCTTTGAGTGGAAAATATGATCTTCATATTAATTTCTCCACCTGTCCTGCCTTCAAGGCTTCCTATCCTATCCTATCCTATCCTATCCTATCCTATCCTATCCTATCCTATCCTATCCTATCCTATCCTATCCTACCCATTTTCAGAGCATGCCTAATGGCCTGCATCACAAAATGAAGGCAGAAGAGCTATCCCTCTCCTCCTATAAAGCTCAATGGTTACAGAAGTCACCTGGGACAAGTAACTTCTCCTCCACTTATTACTGGTCTGTTATACCCAACCTTTCATATATGTCAGGCCACTGAGTAGCATGTCTGCCTATAGCTGCAGAAAGGTGCATAAGTCAGGAGGTAAGAGGCATTTGTCTAGGGACTCTTATCACTTAAGCTCTACCTGCTGTGATGCAGGGCTTGATGGATTCAGTTACCTGACAAAGATGCTCAAACCAAGAAAAATGCAAATAACAAAGGAAGCTTTACTTTTTATTGAAAATGTAAAAATCATGTGAATCATGTACAATATTTTCTCATAAGGAAAATTTTAGCTGTTTCATAATGTTTCACACAATCGTAAAACATTTGATTTTTATAAAGACTTTTTCATAAAACAAATATAAAACTGAAGTAGTATTACAAAGCCATTTTCTAAATTGTCAACAGAGAACTGAAAATTTTTAATAGATTAATTTGCACAATTGGCAGGAGGAAGGACTCTTTCATTTGTTAACCTGCAAGAGGACACATAAAGTTATAGAGGGGCATGTGTTTTTTGCTTCAAAATGTTTCAATCAAGTAGCATGTTAAAACAGTATAGATGTGAATTCATAGGACAGTACACATTCTAGAACTGTGTTTCTCTACACTACCTCAGTGCAATGGTAATTCAGTGTAAATATCTACAGTGTTTCATTGATTTAATACTTGTGTTCAAGTATGTGTCCATAAGAACAATCAGAATTCCTACTTAGGTATTTTAATTTTCATGTTTATAATATAAGTTACAGTAGATTATCCCCTTCAGTATGTTTCTAAATCAAATGAACTATATTCACAATATATTCTGTAATAACCTGTTCAATAATGTTAGCTTACTCACCTCAATATCTGTTGCAGAATACACAAGCTCATTCTGTCTCTGAATGCCAAAAATATAGTAAAATTAAAATGGAGATTATTTCCATATACAACAAAACTATTCGGCTAAATTAAAATTAATTCAAGATAATATGATCTTTTTTTTTTCTTTTTTTTTTCAACAGAGATGACCCTACTGAAAATAAACATTTAAAATATTATTTACTATTTATTAAGAATTCTGATGAATGTATCAAAAATTGGTCATATAAAAGTTCATTACAGAAATATCAGCATATAAAACAAGTTGGCTGTCTAACCACAATAATCAAGGATAAAAATAAATTAATTTGATTAAATTACATGTAATGTGATAATATTTGGTCTGAATAAGCGTGCGTGCGTGTGTGTGTATAAATAGTGATTGCAAAGAGCTGAGAGCCAGACGGCCTAGCAGAGGTCAACTCTTTTGTTGCATTTTTTGCGCATAAAAGTCCCTGCATGTCTCACAGCACCGCTGATACCACCTCATGTCTTGACAGAGGTTCTTCTCTCTTATCACTCTGCAGTACACAGGCCACTGGTCTCCCAGGCACTTGAATGTTAAAGCAGCTGTGAAATAACAACAAAACCAAATATACATGACTGTTACATTTATTAGAGGAAAATCAGGTAGCAAAGGTGATGAAGACACCAGAAGTGTATCTGGGGGACAGAAAGGAGCACAGCTGTAGCTATTCAACTAAAGAAAGAAATTTAAAAATCCTCCTGCTGTCAATATTTGCAACATTTTTTTTTTTTTTAATTAAGCTTACAAACTAGACTAAGTTGCACTGAAACCAATTAGTTCTATGTCATACAGTGGTCTCCTCATCAGAGAGTGAAGCCCATCTTTCTACCTTATACAGAGGTGACCTGGGGCAGGGGTGAGAGCTTTATGGTGACTGCAGAGCCAGCTCAGGCAAAGCAACATGAAGGGGCAGCTCCAGCTAAAACCACCCTCAACCTGAGACTGAATTTGCCACTGGAAAACCAGGAAGCCTAGCCTGAAATACATGAAGTGGGTTAACAAGGACACATGTAAGAGGATTTTTTTTTTTTAATTTTTTTAAAATCAGGGTCAGGTAGGGACATGCAGGAAATAAAGCACAGAGACTGCTGATGGTTTTCTGATTAGCTTTGGCTCAAGAAATAAAGAGTTCTGTCATGTTGTCAATGGACGGAAAATGAACAAAACTATATCTCACATGATCTTTGTGAAATAATCTGGACCTTTTGTTTTTTCACTTTTCTTTTACAGATGCCACACTATGAGGCACTCTTATAAAGTTTGAAGACAATTAGCAAGTCTCATGACCCATTTCATAATGCAAGTACATTTTATAGAATTGATGATTGTTGATACATAGGAAAATACACATGTCCAGGCCCAACTGTCACATTTTATGCTTCTAAAATATACAAAACTGCATTTCAACATCCTGAAATGAAGGGTTTCTCTCCTCTCCAAATATAATAAAAAATGCTGGATATTTTTTTCAAAATTGTCTTCCAATACACGGGTCGGATTGCATCATCCTTTTAGCCACTCCTGATGGGTCTTCCCCCCTCCATGTAAATATCTGGGTGTTACCTTCATGTCTTTTCATGTTTGATCTTTACCCAGTTATTCAGGTTGTTCTATTAGTAGTATTAGTATGCTTTCCGACTGTGGGAATCCCTGACTACCAAATTCTCCCCAGAAACCTTCCAAAATGCAGGGACATCAAATTAGCCTGAAAATCCATTACTTGGTGCACTATCCCTCTTCCCGTAGTTGTTATAATTCATTGTTTTTTTATAGTAATCATAACATTCAGATGTAGAAGCCTGACTTTTCCTTGTATGCCTGTGGTACAAATCACACATATTTTCATGTGTATTGTCTTTTTTTTTTTCTTGTGAAGCCACCTGTTAATCCACCCATTTTGTTTATAAAAGCCTCCTTCAATAAGGGTACCTCAAATTTGGATCTTTGCAGTTATTCAAGCTGTAGGACATATGTGGAATTAATATGGGAAAACTGTGAGAAACAGAGCAAAAGAAATCAACATAATCTAAAAATCATCATAAACATTGAACTGAAAAAGAAGTCAGTCTTACAGAGAATTTGATTTACTCTCCTTTTTTTCACAGAAGGATAAGAGAAACTGAGAATGTATTTATCAAAGAGAAGAGATACTGCTGTCCTTATCAGCTTCCACTAACCCTACCTCTAAACCCAAGGGATCTCTACTGCATAATAGTTATGTAACTGGAGGCAAAAATGTTCAATACATTCAATAGAAGCACTGCAATATGCATTTCAGAGATGCAATGGATTCTGACTCCTGTTGGATTAAATTAACCTGTATATTACTAACATCAGTGCTACATAATCCATTCTCTGGAGAAAACATAACTGAATCTTTTCTTGTGCCCTTCATATTACGTCAAGTTTTAATGAATCCGAGACTATCTTTTCTGTGCAACTTGGCTCATTGTATTTGTGACACAAAGCTGCTTATACCTTCCAAGAAGGAGAGTCTCAGTGATGGAGCAATGGTCTTTTGCTTCTGAAAGATCAATTGAACAACAACAACAAAAAAACAGCTGTGAAGGGCAACCTCACAAGAGTGAAATTGAAGAGGATAGGGCCATATGCAACAGCTGCTATCTCATCCAGCAAACTCACACAATGTCCATTACTCAGTAGTGCTTAAGGATTAAAAACTTCAAAGAGAAATATCCTTCGGTGACTTGAGGAAGGATTACTGGTAATGGGACTGGTGCTTCTTTTAGCAGCTTTGTTGGTAAGAGGGTAAAGTGGATTTAAGTGCAACTTCTAACAAGTTTGCTGACAGCCCCAAGCTGTGCAGTGCAGTCAACATGCTGGAAGGAAAGAATGCAACCCAGCGGGGCCTTGACAGGCTTGAGATGATGGAGGGCTGGAGCACCTCTCCTGTGAAGACAGGCTGAGAGTGTTGGGGTTGTTCAGCATCAAGAAAAGAAGGCTTCAGGGAGACCATATAGCAGCCTTCCACTACCTGAAGAGTCTTTACAAGAAAGCTGGAGAGCGACTTTGTATAAAGACACATGTTGATAGGACAAAGGGTATGGGGTTTAAACCGGAAGAGGGTAGATTAAGGTTAGACATCAGAAAGAAATTCTTCAGTGTTAGGGTGGTGAGACACTGGAACAGGTTGCCCAGGGAAGCTGTGGATGCTCCCTCCTAGCAGTGTTCAAGGCCAGGCTGGATGAGGCTTTGAGAAACCTGATCTAGTGGGAAGTGTCCCAGCAGCGGATTTGGAACTAGATAATCATTAAAGCCTCTCCCAACTCAAACCACTCTATGATTCTATGATTACATACAGCCTGAAAAGCTAGACTTGTTTTCTACGAAGAAGTAATCTATTTAGCAGGAGGTTTTATCTTATTAAGGGCTCTGGAAAAATAATCTAAAAAAGGATATGCTGTTTTACAGCAAGCCTTTGAATATTCCCTAGACATGCTCAAGGAGCAGACAAGCAATCTGGGCAGCTAATGGTAAGAACCTCATCCACAGCCCATGAAGAAATAAAAATAAACAGAATTAACAGTTCTGTAGTTATGCAATAACTTCACTTCTTTAAGATCAACAGAGACCTGTGTTTCTCCAGAACACCAAACATCTTCATGTTAGTAATTTTCCTCCACACATTCTAATGCATCAGGCATAGATTCTAGACATCTGAACTAAAAGCAAGTAGAAAGAGCTTTCTGTATTTGAGGAACAAGTAGGCACCTCCTTGATCTCACAAATATCACAAAAACATAGTCTGCAGAGCTTTTGAAGAGAAAACAAAACATTTAGTTACTTCAGGAATATTTGATAAAATTGAGTGGACAAGCATATATGATGTCTTTATAATGTCTCTAGTATAAACATGTTTTTCATCTCAGTTGTTTTGTGTCCATAATATCATACAGTCTCATAATATTGTCCTTCCTTGAATAATAAACCCCTCAACCATTCTAAGGAACATTCTCTGATGTACACACTGGAAAACTGAGGCTGAGATGAGCATAGAACTTACATCTCCTGAGTCTTAGCCCTCTGTTTTCAAACTGAGAATGGCATTACTCTATGGAAAGAAAGAACTAAGAAGAGATTTCCATCTGGAATGCATCCTTTTAACTGCTTACCTAACCTAGGTGATGTTATTGTGTTAACATTAACTTTCTCATTGCAGGCGTGGAGATGACAGGGTCTGTAAGCTGCAGGCTTTTCTGAGGAAAAGCATTCATTGCCATGTCTTCCCGTGATCTTGTGCATGCACTGGATGACTCGGGACTGCATCCCTTTGCCACAGGTGACAGAGCACTGGAACACACATAAGACACACATTAATTTGAAAGGTATTTTTGTTGCAAACATGCAAATGAGATACCAGTCCAGGTGGCATTAGTGGCTGTTCATTCAGTTGTCAGCATTCCAAGATTTCAGCCTTCCATTCTGTTAGCTAAATGAAAATCAATTTTAAAGGCAGAATAAATTGGCAATATTTATTGAAGAACTAATTCTGGCATCCTGTTGCTGTCAAGTTCAGTTCTGGAGAGTCTGTGATGAAACTGGAATGATGCAATGTGCCTTAAAGAGAGCAGCGGCTGTTCTTTGTTATCCAAATCCTAATTTACTTTTGTTAGAAGTGAAAGTGATGGAGCAAAACAAAATGCTTACGGACACTAACCAAGTTAAGCATTTTTTACTAAGCCATTACTTCTGCCTGTGCAAAAGTGCTTTTCCTACTGAGCAGAGAGTATGTCTCATCTTTGCATCACAACATCATGCTTTCATGTGTGTCCCACAAATAAAACACACACAAGATGGCACATCTTGTAGCCACAGAAAATGACAGAAATAGAACAGCTGACCACAGTAACAGTGCTAGCATTCTACTTCTATCAAAGTAATGCAACATATTAGAATGAAAGTTTGGGCAGTACTCTACAGATGCAAACAAAATCTATTCAAAACCAACAAAATGCATACTTTCCCTTTTGCTGTTTTTGAATAAATTTTCACAGGGTATGATTTATTTTTGTTTCCATTAGCAGATGTTAAATTGCTTTAACTACAAGTTTGTTCAAAATTTGTATCTTGTAATTTGCTCATACTGGCTAACTCTTTTGCCTCAAGTACTCACAAATTTCATTAAGTTTTGGATAAATTTACTGTAGAATACATCTTTGATTATTGATAGATTTCTTGCAACAAATGATAGGAGCACTGGCTCAAAATTTATCACAACACCACCCACATAATCATGAAAATATTTTTATTCTAAAAAATCTTAATTACATAAATATTCAGAACACATCTCTTCAGGATGCTTAAAGAAGGAGCTGAAAAAATGTTGAAATAAGAGAGAAAAACAAGGAGAGGGTGCTATAGCATAAGAGTTTTCCCAACCATCCGGTCTCAAGATGGTGATGAAGTAGTATACTTTTCTGAAAAGAAAGAATAAATTTTGAGTGCAGGAAACACTAACGGGTTTTTTCACATTTAGTTTTGTTATCTGATTTTAAGTGATACTTTAAATGCTGTTACACATTCCAAATGGTAAAGAGAGGGTTTGCCCTTATATGTGTACATCAATGGAAATAAGACTCGTGTCTTTTGGATCCATGAGGTGCCAGAAGGGGTACAAGAGACGAGGATATACACTTGAAGGGTATTTTTACGAGGGACTGAATGAGGCCCGAAGCACACTTCAGCTTGTAACCATATGAAATCAAACAATGGAACTCTATACAGGCAGCAGGGGGACTTCATTTTGTTTCTGTTCACAGTGATGTTTATCAAGAATAACTCCAGGAAGTCAATAAAGAACTAAAATTTCTCACAAAGTTACTCACATGGAGCCTGTTTGAGCTAACACATGCAAATATATTCAATATTATATATTAAATAATATACAATAATATGTATTATATTCAACATAATGAATACATTATTTTCTATACAGTATTTTCTATTAATTTCTATTCTATTTCTATTATTTTCTATTCAACCACAGCTTAACATATGAACCCATAAACTGTTCAGAGGAAAGAATACAGCTGGTACTAAAATATTTTTGAAATAGAAGTCTGTCATCAACTTTGAATTTAGTATACTGCTTTTAAACTGCTGAAGAAGAAGCCTCTAAGCAGAACTCCTTACACTGAATTTCCTGACTTTCCCCTTTGCAGCTAAAACTAATTTGGCTTCCTATAATGACCAACATTATGCACATGGTAAACATGTATGGTTATACATATACATACCCAATTTAATCACCAATGGCAGCCAGAACATCAATCTCAGTCTTGCCAAAATTTCAGCCACTTGTCAGATTCCTCTCTCTATAATTTTTGGAGAAGTTTCTCTTAGGAATATTTTAATGGAACAGCGAGTGACACAGTGGTATAGCAAAATTTAAAAAAAACAAAAAACAAACCAACAACACAAAAACCTCCAAAACCTGAGAATGAAAGGAAGATGAAGATAATATAATGAAGATAATACTATGAAGGTAATAACATTAAGATAATCTCTAAAGATTATCACAGTGGTCTTAATTTAGTGTAATTTTGCACAAGGTATTTTATTTTTTTTTTCAGTTGAACACCAGATTGTTTACTAACTAAAACTGGTATGTATGCATCTTATTTGATCAGCTACAGATGAGCAGGACAGAAAAGACAGGTGGATCTTGTATATAAGATCTCCTGAGACTGATTTATCTGCCTTTAACCTTTGTCTATCCTAAAATAAGTTAGTGTAGCCTAGCCATACGGAGTACTGGAGAGGAGAAAGGTACTTGAAAAAAAAAAGACTTCTCTTGACAAAATGGGGTCTAATGATTTATGTACTAATTGAAAATGCATAAAAATTCACACAGGTAGGAGACTTTGTGGAGAGCACTCTGTCAGCAGTCACATCTTGTCTGCATCAAATGAGCTCTGGCCTAAAAGACCATGGTGACTGCAACTGAGACAATATGAAACAAGCAGCCAGCAGCGCTGACACGCTAATGAGTGTTCAGGCCCTGAGTTTCTATGCAGCATTTGGCAAGATTTTGCCCTTAAAATTTTAGCTGGTGAATTAACATCCCTTAAATGACTGAGCTGCTACTGGCCTTTGTGAGGCAATGCGAAGAGCTTTATGAAGCATTACAATGTTGTTTTCTTGCACGACCTATTTATTACCATCCCAGCTTTGGAGGAAGAAACTGACACTAAAAGATGATAAAACAAAATGTTTTCATTTCCTGTTCATACAGGAAATTTATTGCAAAGCAGGAAATAAGAAATTTGCCTTCTGTTTTATCTTCTTTCCCTTTCACAGAAATATACTTATTTTTAACATTGTATTTATTCCTATTTTATCAAACTGAGAACTTCTATTAAGATTTTTAAGATTTTTTTTTAAAATTGTGAAAAGGCAGGGCTAGCACACTGAGTTGCAATTGAAAACTTTCAAAGCCAGCCCCATCGGTTTACAAGTAAAGAGAGATTTTTCCAAACTGCTGATGTTTTAAAACCAACCAGGGATCTAATATGCAAGCTGCACTCTTCCTTGTTCACAAAGCAACAGCAGCAGTGGTCTACCTTCAGAGTGAAAAATTCTATTGATTAGAAAGAAAAAAAAAATAGTATCTCTTTACCATTCATATATTATCTCACATTCAAAGTAGTATGAAATAGTTTGAAACAGGGAAAACAAACAACAGGTATGGCATTTAGCAGTCCATTTGCCAGGTACAGATGGACAGTGAAATTTCGGCTTGTCTCCATTAAGTGGTATTAAACCTGGATTTGTGCTGCATTGTGCAGCTGTATAACTGAGAGCAGCCACTAAACACTGGAGAATAAAAGGCATACATAGTATTTTTATTCTTCTCACTGAAAAGGCATGGGCTTGGTCCAGTTTCAACTAGGAGAAACCTCAAGTCCTGAAAAGCAGTTAAATGCAACTCAGAGCAACAGCTCTGACCCTCATTTTGATACCCATTTTACTGAATATACACTTGTGCATTCTAGCGGAAGTAGAGTCTTCCAAAACAGTCTCCTAAGCTTGCCCCACTTTTCGATTTATCTCACTGAAAATATTCAGCCTGAGGCAAATAGCTCTCACTGGATGTGCAGCTTTCAGATTTTAGCTAACAGTTGTGTTATGTAGGTAAAGCTGCACGGCTTCTGAATACTTCTGGAGCTTCCCTGTTTAAAATTATAGCAAAGCTATCAACTTACCACAAACTAAACTTACTTTCACTTTTACATGGTAAACAATCATTTTAATCAGAAAGCAGTCTGTCAAAACTGCTTGCATTTTCTATGATTTTACATAGAAATATATTTATTAATATAACGCTTACCTATATAGAATTTACAGAAAATGCCCATTCCAAAACAATCTGTAGCAACAAGATTCACTAGATCTCAGATTAATTTCAACCCTCAGCTTTTATTACGATGTCTGAAGAATACTTTTCTATAACTCTTCTCCCCACACCCTCCACCACCCAGATACCACTCTTACACGTGCTACACTTTATTTTCATGGTTGTTAACTGCATATTACTTCTGACTGTTCAGATGACCTACACTTTAAGGCCATGCAGCCGACTAGCAAAAATTCCCATAGGACAACTGTGCCTGTAGGTTTAGACTGAATGTTCTAATACACAGACAGAGCTTTTTTATGTGGTTGTTAATCTGGGCATTTTGGACATATTCCTAAAGTTACTGTAAAAGTGTTCCAGCATCAAGACATGTAAAGCATTCCTTTTTAAGTTTACAAAAATTCTGGGAAAATTTCGTTAACAGCTCTTTTTAAGAAGAGGTTTTCTTTCTTTCAAATAAAATCTACCCACCCTGTTTGAATTTTGTCCTACTTTTGAACTTCTTTTAGACATAATTTCAAGGACAAAAATCTAGGCATAAAATATAACAACTGTTACACTTGGCATGCACAACCATTACCCAGGATTCCTTCTTTCTCTTCCCTGCCAAAGATAGATATTCTGGACAGAATGCATATTCCCAAGGCCAACAGCTGGGGAAGGTGCTGTAATGCCTTAGCTGTTTCCAGCTGGCCTTCATAAAAAATAGGAGTTCCTAAATTAAGGGGAAAATTGTCACTGGCAGACAGTAACAATCAAAATGCAACTTTCTGACAAGACAACAGGCAATCAATGCATAGGCTGATACAACAAAAAACTCAATCTGTGACAAGTGTAAGTAGCATTCAAAATGGAGAGTGATGTGCCCACAAGGAAACACAGTGGTAAGTTCTACTGGAAATTATTAGTAGAACATTCCTAATAGTTTATTTACTGGTTCATCAGTTCCAGCATTTAAGGAGTTTCAACTTCTTCATAAAATGAGTATGAAACAAGGATAGCAAGCACTCAAACTTTAGCAGCAGCATTCATATTTGCTGTCATGCTTGCAGTCTTTCTATGTATCTTGAATTTTTTTTAAGTTTTCTTTGAAGGCAGGTAGATGAAGTGATAGAATTGTTTTGAACAAAAGCTACATACTGACTTAAATGCTACTAAATGTAGCAAATAATCTGCAGTTTATTTATGAACTTTTTTTTTTGTTTTGCAAAGGCATTTATGAATAGTGTAACTAATACAAAAATAGAGACTAGAGGATCCAGACATAAGACGGAGTCCCAGTTCTCCCACACATCACTTCCAGGAAGGTCTTTCTGCCTCTCATTTCTGACACACCCAGTTCCTCAGTATGTGAATGCCAAATTTAAAATTCAGAACTTGTGGCAAGTTCAGCTGAAAAAATTCTGATGTTGGTCTCTTCAAAGTTTAGCAAGTTTGAGTTGTTGATATTAATTTTATTTTTTCTTTTCTCCTTTTCTTTCTCCTCTGATTTTTATTTCTAGCTTTCCTTTCCAAAATAATTAGTACTGGGTAACTGTTCAGAAGAGAAAATATTTTGATTAAAACAGGCAGAGCCCCAGCTCACCTTTTGTTAAGCTGGACTAGAGATAGAATTCCTATAGAGGAAGTGTTCATCACCCGGGACCTGGTGATGAGAATTTGGACCCTCTATTTATCCTTTTTTAATTTTTAACTTAAAAATCCTTGTTAACTTCCCATGTGGAACAATTCAATTGTTTGATGGATGATGCAGAACTGCCTTTGGCAGCAAGACAGAAAGCAACTAAAAGTTGGTAAGTAAAATTTGGTTGTAGAAAACATGTACAACTTGGTGTAATATGATGAGTACTGAAGCAACAAACATAATTTTTCTAGGAGAGTATATAAAAATCTATACTTGAAAATATAATTAGTCATGTACTCCAGATGAGTTTGATAGGCTTCAATCTTAAGAGACTCTCTGGACTCAGTCTGGAAGTAGCAAATTCTTTTTCTCTTTTATATCTGAGGGATACAGGCTCTAGAGGAAGGACACTCAGAAAAGACAAGGAAGAGGTGTCACCTTCTACCTCAGGGACCAGCTGGAGCGCATGGAGATCCAGCTGGGGATGAGGATCTGACCATGAGTTTATGGATCAGGATTAAAGGAAGAGCAGGAACAGCCACCCAGCGAGGAAGACTGAATGTACAAGGGCCTTTATAAATGGACAGAAGCAGCCTCAAATTTGCATGAGGCTGACTGGTCTCATGAGGGACTTCAAACACCCAGACATATGTTGGTGGGACAACACACAAGGGCATGAGCAAGCCAAGAAGTTCCTGGATAAGTTCCTCCTCCAAGTGACAGAGGACCCAATGAGGAGAGGTGCTGTGCTGGACCTTGTTATCACCAACAAGGATGGGCTGGTGGGAAACATAAAGCTCGAGGGAAGCCTTGGCAGCAGTGCCATGAAACAGTGTAGTTCAAGACACTCAGGGCAATTAGGAGGACCTAAGGTTAATATTCTGGTTAATAATCAAGGATCACCTCCTCCAAGCCCAGGAGCAATGTATCCCAACAAAGAGAAAGGCAGACAATAATGCCAGGAGGCCTGTGTGGATGAAAAAGTAGCTCCTGGACACACTTGAATATAAAAATACTGTCTACAGATGGTGGAAGAAAGGATAAGTAGCCTGGGAGGAATACAGAGGAATTGTCTGAGCAGCCAGGTTAGGAAAGCTAAAGCCTTAAAAACCTTAAAAACTCTCTGAGTTGGAGAGACATGGACTTGACAGATGGACCACTTGATACTGGAAGCAGGACTCAAACACCTGCAGTCAACAGCTTGTATTCCAAGTGGACATCAGTGATGATTAGCATTCACCATGTGCCAGTACAGGGACCAGCATTGATTAACATCTTTGTCAGCAACACTGACAGTGGGACTGAGTGAACCCTCATCGATTTTTCAGTCACCAAGCTTTGTGGCATGGTCAACATTCTGGAGGGAAGGGATACCATCCAGGGGGAACGTGAAAGGCTTGAGAGGTGGGTCATGCAAACCACAAGGAGTTCAACAAAGACACATCCAAGGTCCCACACTTGGGTCAAGGCAACCCCAAGTCCAGTTACAGGCTGAGCAGAGAACAGATTGAGAACAGCTCAGAGGAAAAGGACTTGGTGGTGTTGATTGATGAACAACTAAACGTGAGCCAACAATGTGCACTTGCAGCCTCGAAAGCCAACCCCATCCTAAGCTGCATCAAAAAAAGTGTGGCCAGCAGGATGAGGGAGGTGATTCTCGCACTCTACTCATGAGATCCCACCTGGAATATTGTGTCCAGTTTTGAAGCCCCCAACATAGCAAGGACATGTAACTCTTTCAGTGAGTCCAAGGGAGGGTCACAAAGATCATCAGTCTTGAAGCACCTGTCTTATGAAGACAGGCTGAGATAGTTGGGTTTGTTCAGACTCGAGAAGAGAAGGCTCCAGGAAGACCTTATAGCAGCCTGCTAGGACCTGAAGGGGTCCTACAGCAAAGCTGGAGAGGGACTTCTTAGAAGGACATGTAGTGATAGGACAAGTGGGAATTATTTTAAACAAAAAGAGAGTAGATTTAGATTAGGTATTAGGAAGAAATTTTTCACTGCTACGGTGATGAGATACTTGCACAGGTTGCCTAGAGGGTCTGTGGATACCCCCTCTCTGTCAGTGTTCAAGGCCACATTGGATAGGGCTTTGAGCAACCTGACTCAGTGGAAGATGCCCCTGCCTGTGGCAGCGGGTTTGGAACTATATGATCTTTAAGGTCTTTTCCAAACCAAATCAGTCCATGCTTCTATATTTGAAACCTAGGTTCCATTCCCCAATATCTGTCTTGCATGAACTAATGAAACACAGTCATCCACTGTCTAAAAGAAGTTCAGAAGTAGGACAAAATTCAAACAGGGTGGGTAGATTTTATTTGAAAGAAAACCTTTTTTTAAAAAGAACTATTAACTATATTTATCCCAGATTTTTTGTAATCTTAAGCAGGAATGGCTTTCATGTCTTGCTGCTTGTACAATTTTACAGTAACTTTAGCTGTTTTGTACCACAGAAAGTTAAGCATTTGCCTTTAAATAACATCACACTACGTAGCACTTTCAAGTTTTTCTGGTAATATAAGTAAAAGAAAGAGCTCATTCCTAATAATGACTTTACTACCATTCACCAAATGGTAGTACCAAATTTGGATCATGAGATGGTCTAAAGTGACATCAGGTAGCTCAGCTAAACGGTTATGAAAGATATTTATAAAACAAACTCAGAATTTATGAGGAAATTGAGCCTTATGGACTTTTTTGTTTTTTCTTAACTGAAGTACCATGCCAGTACATACAGGTCATTACTTTTGAGATAAAAACTGTAAAAGAGAAACTTAGAAAATGAAGTTGAAGATAACTTACAACTGCCAATAAAACTTGGTTAATTTTCACTTCAAAATATTTAAACACAATCTTCTTAGGAAGAAAATGGATTTCCTGAAAATTATTCTAACTGCTTTATTAGTAGGAAAACCATACTGAAGTGTAGGACTTTCATTATGTAGACGTACTGGAGTGACCCAAAAGCATGACTGTTCTGAGGGAGCTACCATAGGGTCACGGGATTGACAGCACTGACCTGGCTTCTTGTGATGTTGTGATAAACTTACCAAAAAATGAGCATTACTTTTGGGTGAATTCTGATTTATGTCAATGGTACTGGAAGTATTGTGAGCAAGATTAGGTAAGGTAACTCTGGAGTTTAAACATTAATCTCTGAACAACAGCCTGGAAAAGCACAGACAAAGCACAAAAGTAAATCTAATGCTATTTAAAAACATACAATATTGCTTGTAACTCTTTGAAACTCATAAATTAGAAAATTTTAGTAGCTATTCTGATTCTGTCTTGCCAGTCACAAATCACAGACCTTAGGTTAAAGCAATTATTTTAAAATAAATTTCCAATAATAAGCTACTAATTATATTTTTAAAGTATTTTCAGTTACAAGCAATTAGAAAACAGTAAAAAATGAGAATCACAGATTAAAACAAAATAACAAAAAACCCCAACAATAAATACAGTTGTGATAAAACGAGGATTTGGTAGAAGATTGAGGTTAGCACAATAATCCATATCTGAAACATTAGTATCTATGTTAGCCGCATGAAAAATTTGATTTAAAAATGCATGAAAGAAAAGGTTTTTCAAGACACAAAAATCAGTCATATCCCACAAGAGCAGAAGGATTACATGAACTCTAGCACAACCCAAGTGGACTGGCTAAATGGTTACACATTGGCAGATGATACAGGCAGAGATAATAAAAAAATATTTTAAAAGGGAGAGATGTTATCTTAAGAGATGGAGATACACCAGGCAAAGCAATGCCTACTGAACTGACAGCACTGGACTGATTCAATTTTCAACTAATTTTCAACTAATTCAATTTTGCTGTACATACTAAAATCTTCAGAATGATTTGTCATCTATCAGAGAAAGAATCTAGGCATTATCATGAACATACTGATAAAATCTTTTTGACAATGTGTATCATTAAGCAAAAGTAAGAAAGAATGTGAGGGCAGAAATTAGAGAAATGAGCATGCAGAAAAAACTCGTACTGAAAAGATGAAAAATGTCTGTGGTTCAAAATGTCAGGGGACTGGTGTTGTCCTCCATACTGTGGGACCAACCATGAAAATTTAGACTAACTGCAGTTTTACAATGTAGACTCAGGTACATAATCAGTTATTGTAAAGAGACTGGAGATCCTTATGTAGAATAGGCTGTACGTATACACATATTTCAGTTAAGTGAAATTCTGGGAGGATATAAGAGAAGCTGCTCCTCTAGTTTGTTTTGTCCCCTCCTTCCCTGTCCAATGTTACTTGTTATTTCATTAGTTCCTTTCCCACTTGTAATGCTATGTGATGGTACTCATAAATTCAGCATAGCTCCTTAGAGACCCTGAAATTGTGATGATATGCATTCTGCTCATTGGCCCATAATGTTTCTCGTTGTAATGGTTGTGTACTAGTATGTTAAAAGATTTCACTGGTAAAGTGAACTTATCTACCTGCTGCACTGTGTATCCCCCTTCCATTGCTCAAAAATCCCAGCAGCCCTCAACAACAATTGAGAGGTATTTTTGGGAAAGCACATAGTGAAGTCCTAACTATAGGTCATTGTTCCTATTCAGTAATACCAAAGCCAATTTTTAATCTATATTTATAAGCATACTTGTGCATATGTACGTTCCCTGCAGCAGTAACACCTGGCTTATAACCAGAAAAATTGGTATTCAGCCTGCTCTAGACTGCACTACAATGGCTTTGAAGTGGCAAAGAAAGTGAAGGGAAGCTGCTCCTGACACTCTCTGTGACTTGTGCCTTTGTAGCTGTATGACACATCTTCTGCTAGGTGTGAACTTGTATGCTTTGCCTGGTCTTGTTTCCTTCAATAGGCCACATCCAAATGTTCAAGGACAGCACTGAGCAAGCCTCAGCCCAAACAAGTGGGTTCCTGTGATCTTCTCTGTAGTAGAAACACTTAACAGTTATCCAGAGCTTTTGTATTTGTACTTCTAGTACTAATAATTATAGCTAATGTGGGGTTTGTGTGTGTTCTGCTTATTTTTGCTTCTAATTATAGTTTTATAGTTGCTAATGTAACTTTTTTCACTTGAAGGCAAGCTCCATTTCTTTCTGAAAAATCAGATCCATTACTGAAGATTAATATTACTATACAAATCTACGTGCACAATTTTCTCTTTGTGAAGACACTCAATAAATGTCATGATATTTAAACATTTTAACTAAACTTACCCCTGAAATCATACCTTTGTATTACTCTGTAAAGTTTCGAGAATCCTTTCACCTAGTTGGTCCAAAAAAAAGCAGAATGTGTTCACTTGACAATATCATTTTATCAATCCACTTCTCATTAAAGCGTTTGAGCTTAATTTTTGGGAGCTGAAGCAATTAATTTTAAATTTTAAAGAATACCTGAAGAATATTCTTGCTATTCTAGACATAAAATTTTTTTATCACATTGTGTATAGTCAAAGATGATTTTTAAACTTCTATTATTTATCTTCATTGGTCTCATATACATACATACTTTATACTTCTTTGAATATTACAAATGGCTGCTCCAAAATTCTACTCCATTGCCCATTGTTATGATCCTATCATACCCTGATGAATTTATCCAAAGTTGCTGGTATATCATATCAAACTGGAGTTTTGAAGTATTATTTTCAAAATCCACTCTCCAAATTATTCTCCTTTCCACAATTAATCCTGCTCCATTCCAAAATTCATCACCAAATGGTTCATTTATTGCAGCAACGTTCGGAATATTCTAGATAATAGAAAAAAAATATATACATAGCTTTCTCTACAAAGTGCCCTGGACCTGCTGTTTGAGTACTCTATGATGTTGACTTGTAAGATTTTTTTTGAAAATGACTTCTTTAATGAATCACAAACTCATAGAACCATCATAGTTGGAAAAAATGCTAAGATCACCATGTCCAACCAATAACAACCCCATGCCAAATTCAAGAAATAATAAATAAATAAATATATATATATCATTATGCATACTATAGCACGTCCTGAGGTGCCTTAACTATATGGTTTTTAAATATCTTCAGGGATGGTGCCTTCTCCCTGGGCAGCCTGTTCCAGCACCTGACTACTCTGTCACTAAAGAAATTCTTCCTAATACCTAGTCTGAATTATGTGAAGTTACCTCTAGTAAGCCAAGCAGACGTGTAAACATGCGGTTCAGATGCATTTCATTTCACCTCTTCCCTTCCTACTCATTTATCCTTAGATAACTAATTCCTCTGAGCAGGTCTCTGTTCCCACATAGATTTGAAATGAGTGGCAATGAGCAGCTTAGTAAAGGAAACTGCTGCTAAATCCTTAGCAAAGGAGACTGGGCTACACCTTACCCAAGCTGATGCTAGAGTAGTAGATATGGTGACCTTTCTCATCTGAAGATGACTTGTACACTGCTAAGTACAGTATTCCAAGGATGACATTCCCTGAGAAAAGATTGTAATTAGTAATGTTGCTAGCTAATGTCCAGGAGCTCAGTTTGAGCCTTCACTCTTTACTTTCTCATCCTTATTTTCCTCACATATGCAGGCACAGAACACAACTGTTGTTAAGAATAACAATGTTTAGTGTATTGAGACAGCTGGTGAACTTAAAAGCTATCGTATTATTCAATATTGCATATAGGCCAGGTTACACAACACTCTTTTAAATTAAGTCTGAGTTTTAGAAGAACTGCTGTGCTTTTTGAGCTATTGAAGATTGCAGTTCTGGTCAGATTTTCTTTGATTTTGCTAATAATGTTAAAACAATGAGCAGAAGAATAATCTGATCTCTGTATGACTGTACCTCTAAAACAAATTAACTCCATTAAAATGGAATTAACAAATTACTCCATTACAGCATTACTATGATTATTAATAGTGCAACTTGAAGTACATTTAAAATTATGACTTAGGAGTTCAATGGGAGCAGCAAAGCCAATAAGAATCACATTAAGCCTCTGCTACACTGTGTGAAAAGCAATGTGTGAGAAGAATGTGTTCCTAGCAATGAAACAGAATAGTGACAGAGGGGAAAAGAAGAAAATCCAAATATATCTTAAACCGAACTCATGTCTCTGTATAGAAACTGAAGAATCTGGTTTTTTTATTTCAGTCTTGAAAAATCTCAGCTGTTCAAGTCACAGTCAAACTGCAAATTAGCTACTCAAAAAACATTTTGTCAGTTTCATATTAAATATTTCTGCATTCCCTAATTTTGCAATTTCAAGTACAATTTAAGTGACAGTGTCACAGCTTTTACTGTAGAAGGAAAGCAGAATATATAAGATGCCAGTACATTTTAAACAGGAAGAAGTAAGTTCCTATACATTCATCTATGATATGAAAGTTTGCGAAAAGTACTGAATTTGAGAATATAGCTTCTCTACAGAGGACACTGGGAACACAATGTAACTGTCCAATCATCACCTTATAGCTTCAGCAAACACAATGTGAATGAAGAATTCAGCTAAGAAAACAGTCTATTCCCTGCTGGTACAAGTGCTGAATGATGTAGGTTTTCAATGCATTTTTGTGGTATGGAAATGCAAACACTCAACTTTATAGCCAACACATCTTCTTCTAAAAGTAACCCTCCTACTGAAGGTTAGTTGCTTCTATTATTTAACAAAATAATGGTTATACAATTTCATGCTTTCGAAGTAACTAAGGTTGAGAGTTTACCTTCTGGATTCTGTAAGACTGTTCCAAAATATTACCAAATATTTTAAAGAAATATTATAAAGAAAAAAAGCATTTGACGCTATCCTTTGTTCTTTAAATGTGAAAGAAGTAAAGAAAATGTAATAAATAGTTATGCAATAGCCACAATTTGTACCCCATTATCATAAAATGGGATCTTCCAAAAAGAATTCTATGAAGCACTAGTTGCGTACAGAGTATTTGCAGCTAATTCTTGGAAGGCTGTCTGGTCATACACCGCTGGCTGTAGTCCTTGTTTCCAGCTGCTACATCACATGAAAGACAACTAAAAATATATTAAATACTTCTCCATACAAGAAAGTTAAAAACTGCTGCAGTAATGTTAGGCAGTAATGTGCAAGAGTTATGTGCCAAGTCATGAAGAGAACCAAAGGGGAAAAAATATTATACTCTTTCTGATAAAGTGTGGTCTGTGATATGGCAAGAGAAAACCTTTACAAGGTTCAATTTCAGTATTTCACCGTGTTTGGGATGTTCTAAACTGTATCAGATGTTCACAGTCCAGTCACACTCTCAATCACAGATCTACACCATATTTTCTGTAACAGATTGATTGGCGATGCTTATGAACCTCAGTGAAATCAAACCTCATATGGCAAGGAAATAATGTACTGACAGCTACATCAAGTGGTCAGAGCTGACAATATTAGATGCTTTACAGATATTAAATGGTCTATGTGGATATTTAATAAGCTAAAGATCCTTCCTTGTAAGGCTGGAGGGTGTAACTTATTGGACACACAAATCAAAAATAAGTGTAAACACAAATTAATAATATGTGCAAACGAGGAGGTTGGAGTGAGCTGCAGCTTTTGGAGTTGTTTGCCTGCCTACTTACAACACCATAATTATATTAGATTTACCTGATATTAAAGATTCACCCATACTTTCTTCATATTTTGAATTTTTATTTATACTGTGGTCTCAGTGTGACTATGTGTTTTTGTTTGGGGCTTATTTGTAGCCTTATTATTCCTCAGCAGAGAGAGTCGTGCACTTCTGATGAAATAAATTCTTACAAAGATCTCACCTTGCAAAATGTATTGTGCTGTGGGGCATGAGTATCAAGGATGCCTCACCTTAGACCAGTCCCCCATTCTCCATATGTAGCATTTGGAGTAGTCCTCACAGTCCTCTGCTTCTTTAGGTCTTGTGGACAGAACACATTTCTTGCGGGGATTGGTGCATCTCACAGTCCGATGCCGTACTCCCTTACCACACTTCACAGAGCACTGTAAGAAAAAGATGGTTTTCAGGTTTCTACAAAACTCATAGTTGCCCATTTTACCTCCTTGTAATGACCACTGCCAGGCTAACAAATATTTCAAGACTTCTTGATTTCCTGTCTTCAATTGCATAGACATTGGTTTGGATTAAAAGTAACAAATGAGCAACAGTTCCTTACGGAGTAGACTGATAATTGCTGCATTTTCAGCTAAAAATACATTATTAGATCAAAATGACTTGATAAAGGAGAAACTAGGCATCTGGACAAGAAAACATCTGAAAAGGTATGATGAAATGAATGCAGTGTTATACTGAAAATATTAGGCAAATATTCATAAGAATAAGATATGAACCAACTTCAGAAAAACTCCCTAGAGCCTAATATGCCTCTTTTTTTTTTAGGGAAAAAAGTTAAAATGGAAAAGTAAATATTCTAATACTATGCAAGAATACATACTGAATTTGAAAATCCAAAGTCACTGCATAGACAGAATGTGAAAACTCTCAAGTTGCACAGGTCTTATCTATGTTTTTTTCCACCATTCCCACTTACACTGCCAAAATTATGCTAATTCTGTCTTAAAACATTTTCCCACCACTTGCAGATCAAAACTCTCCCTAGCCAAGATGATTATAACTGCAGGAAGCAGTAATGGCTAACTTCTAATGTAAAAGTGATAGCAGAAATGGCCTTGGGAAACACCTCATTCTTCAAAATATATTTATTGCTTCCAACAAAAATACGCATACTTATTTCTCATCTCTCAAGAAAAACAAACTAACTAACAATCTGGAATTTTTTCTTGCACCTCTGTAAGTGAACATCATTCTTCTTGCAGCCAGCTCTTGCCTTTCAAACTCTTGTAGACCAAACCAGAAACTGCTATTTATTTCTATGTTGGCATCTGTTTTTTGTCTTTGAAAACATTCTTGACATTTCAGTTCATTCTTCCTTGAGTATTGAGGGGGGGCTGCTCAGCAGGGAAACCCAAGGAAGGGACTATGCCCACATTCAGGACCTGCAAGTTTATTTTGAACTTGGAGGCACACAGCTTCTGGTACGGGAGACAATCAGAAATGCCTTTTCGCTTCCAGTGGAGGAAGAATTCTCCAGTAACTCCTTCATCTGGTCCATATGGCAGTGATAACAATATCTTTCTTTCTCCACAGCCAATTACTTCTAGAATTAGTACAGCTTTTTAGAATAAGAAAGACAAATGGCTATGTACATTAAAATAAGCTAATAAGGGTTTTTGAATTATAATGACATTATACAACAATGCCTCAGGATGCAAATTACGCAACATTCTGTTATTTACAAGCCCATTTGCCCACTGCTTCCAATGTTCTTTGAAAAAAAGGCAAGAAGTGAGTGGAAAGGTAGGAAATATCCTTTGCAAGCAGCTCCCTGCATAGCCTCTCTTAAGCAGAATGGCAGCAACCATCTGCTGATCATCCCTTGGTACTAAAGTTTGTCAGAGATGCTCCTACTCATAAGCCAAGGTCTGGTAGCTGATAAATAATGACCTTAATTACATTTACACCTAGTTACTGACTACTGCATTAGAAAATACACAATTACATGAGAACAGTGAAAATCGTTAGGCTGAGCTGTGACACTTGCTGCTAAAAATCTTATTCAGAAAATAGTAAGGCATCAATAACCACTATGAACTATTTGTGTCAATAAAAGCAGCACCTCAGACCAGACTCCTGCCTCCCATACAGTCATACAGTCCTGGCCTTCACAGCGCTGTGCAAAAGCAGGCTTTGGCCCAGGGCAATCCCTCTCCCTAGCTCTGATCAGGGTTCCATTTCTGAGCTGCTGTGTGCAGGCTACTTGTCTGTTCTGGGTTCCTTTTCCACATGTCCTTGAACATGGAGTCCATTCTGTCATCATCCATCTGGAAAGAGATACGGGCAATGCAAGAACAGAAAACAGGCAAAACAAGAAATCAGAAAAAGTACCATCACATCATCTAATCCTCTAGTGTACTAGTACACATCCAAGACATATTTGCATATTTTCTATCTCCTTTAAACTTCACTTTGTTAATAGACTACTTATTAAACAACACATTTTACACTAAAAAAGGTGTAAATGTTCATATAATGTGGTTCCCCAGCACATTCTCCCTATATTTTCAGAATATGGTTATTATAATTCCAATTTTAAAAGCTCCAAACCACACATTTTAGAGATGAAAGATCACTGATCAGCCTGTTATTCTCTGTATATATAATTATCTATACATCAAGTGCATGCCATGCATGTAAAGTCCATTTTCTTTAAAAATACTAAGTTGCAAGACAAATCACTCACATATGAAAGGCTTGCTGCTCTGGAGGATGAATAAAAGCTCAGATTTATTCATTGGGGGTCACACCTAACTCAGGTTGTGCAGTTTAAATCCCAGCAACAAGGAAGGTTGATGCAGCTGGGCAGAACTCAAATACCTGGAGAGCAATTGTTCTAGAACATAATTTTTCCCAAATATTCTGTACCTCTAGACTATGGCCATATACCCTGAAAAATCAAATACCTCTGTCACTGATGCAGTATGAGACTTAGATTGCAAGGGAGAGTTTTAAGGAAACTGAGAATTAGCAAATCTGTTCCAACCTTCTGTCGTACGTTGTTGTAACAAAATAAAACATTGAACTAAGATTTTTTTATCATCAGTCCAGAGACTCAATTTGCAAATCACAGCCTGCCAAGATAATGCAATGGGGTTTAAGATACTCCTTCAAGTGCCAATAGCAAACAACTAGTTACGCAAGCATACTCTTTAGCTGCACTTAAGTTTAAAGCAAACAATATTTGTTTTGTACTAATCTAGTGTTAAATACTGGATATATGTTAAGGATCATGATATGTTTCTCCATTTCTCAACGCAGCATATCTAGAGTAGTGATTAGCAACATTTAAAATGTTTCATTTTGTAAGCAAGAAATTACAAAACAGTGGATATTTATAGTTGGCAATCCCTTAGAAAAAGATCAGCCTTTTCCACTTCTATCCAAAAAGCACACAGTGAAGCTTACAATATAAACTAAAGATCTGCTCAAGTATGTGCATAATGAAATACAAATAATCACTCCAAAGTGTAATGCCGTAGTCTGGGGAGGTTCAAACCTTGGTCTGGTCTTACTTAGAATGTATCGTTCCATTTTATTAATTTCAGTATTTAATCCTTTCCAAGAAAGCTATGCCCTCTGGTTCATTTTATATGCCTTCTTCATCAGTATTTGCATTTTATTTACTTGGCATTTATTTCTTTCAAAATACCATCTATCTCTCCTCCATATTACTGCAGTAGACCTATTCCAGTGTCTAGTCCTGGGGACACCAGACAGCTATTACTAGCTGTTCTCTCCTCCCTTAAAAGGTGGCACATAATTTAACCATTCCACACAATACTTGGGACTTCCTTAGTCATAATTCTTAGCTGACATTTGAAGCTGTATGGAAAACTCTGAAACATGTCACTGTACTAGCCTGGCCAGCTAGTGCAAGGAGCAGTAGGCTGCCAGCCCAGATACAGGGACACCAAGTTAGGTGGGATTTGCAGGCCACACGCTGCACAGTGCAACTGCTTCCTGGGAAAAAAACCTTTTAGAAACCCTTCTTCCTTCCACCATTCCACCATAAGATCTTGTTCTGCCTATAGATACACATACCAATGGGTGGAGGGAGAGAGAGGAGAGGACTGAGGAGAAGGCTCTCTGTACATCACGTTACATCAGTGTAGAAAACCTGACTTACATTTATTTACTTATTTATTTGCTTACATACTACTTGGTGCACTCATAGCTTACTGAGAGCCTTTAAAGAAGTGAAGCCTCAGCTTAAGTAAATGCCTTAACTAAAATGCCTTATTAACTACAAAGAAGGGATTACATCCATCTTTATATAAACACCATTTGATTTTCAGTTTCATAGTACACAGTCTGTGAGAACACTTCCTGAGGGAAGTAATCATCTGGTTTATTGAATAACAATTTATTTAGGCATGTGTCTAAGGGTTCTTCTTCACTAAAACTCAGGAGAAATGACAGCCAGTTTTATTTTTAGGTTTTTTTTTTAGTTTTTATTTTTTAGTTTTTTTTATTTAGTTTTATATTTTTTTAGTTTTTTTTATTTTTAGTTTTGTTTTTAGTTTTGCATTATAATCTTCCAGATAGATGTATTTACTGTGTATGCCAGAGATGGTCTCTCTTAGCTTCCAAGACTTACATCAAGATATGACAGTTTAATCAAACCAAATCACTGTTACCTGGTCTGGCATGCCTGCTCATTGCACTTGCGGATCTGTGGTTCAGGTTTTGTTAAATATCTGCACTTCTTGTTGTCCACAAGACTGATATTCTTGTTCATAATCTTTGTGCAAGAGACGGTAGTTTTTCTTTCACCTAGTCAAAAAAACAACCAGAAAACAAAAAAAACAGGTATGTGGGGAAACCAGGAATATGCTATTTTACTAAAACAGGAAGGGCAAAGGTATCTTCATCATACACACCAATTTAATGAACAGTTTGGCTAAAAGAACTGCAAAACCTATACAAGTACATAAATGCTAGCAGGTAGCCTAAAGTTTGTAGGGAACAATGTAATTTTCTAATCCATTCTTATTATACCACTCTCCAGAGATTTTTGTTGCTTTACTCCCATAAGTAGTAATGGGCCAAATTTTTACTCTTACTTGAAGAACTGTTTCTTTCTCAACAACAGAAACCCTCTTATTGAGAAAACTCTGCAGAAATATTATATAGCAATTATGGTTGTAAATTAATATATAAAATAAGGAAATGAATGACAAGTCCTGACCTTCTGTCTTGCTCAAGCGTAATACCTCTGCCTGGTTTAGCAGTATATTAACATGTATATGGCTGGCACTGATCTAAAGGGAACCATCACATGCAAAATTCAGTAAGGAGCCTGCACTATTCACCATGAACTAAAGAGGCCACATAACTGACCTCATCTGTAGGGTGATCACCTAGGAAGCTGTGTACTACCAGCAGCAACCTACTGCATGTGCTGTACAGAAACCTTGACCTTATGGGTAGGTTGGAGCCTGGTGTCTCTCAAACCAGAATTTAATGTAATACCTATCACAAGCAGTAACTTATAGTTAGACTGGAGACTAATTTTTATGAAATTAGTAATCCTTGAATTAAAGACTTCAATTAGCATAAAATGGGTTCATAACCATTTATTCCTGTAGTTTCATTTTAACACTTTATCTGGAAGTTTACCAATTAACAGGGTGTATGCAGGACTGGGGCAGACTTAAGCATGCAATATGCACCAGCTGTCAGAAATGTGATAGTGGATGGAACAGTTAAGTTAAAATGCGTATTGTGTGTGTGACCACAGCCGAAATTTTACATGGTGCATGTGCATGTAAGACCAAACCCAACTAACTAATCACATACAGCATTTTAACTGTTTGACAATTCTTTCTGCATTTACATATACATCTGTGTATTCATATTCTGTCCCACATAAAGAAAGCTTTTCTGCAACAGGTGGTCACAGATCAGTTACATATATAAACATATATAAACAACATGTCTTCATCAATGTCTTCATCCTGACACACACTACAAGCTTTCAAGCAAAACTACTGGTAATTGTTATATTCTTTAATTAGTTTCATAAAAATATTGATGTTAAAAATTGAAAGACAAGTATTTACATACGGTACAAGATGCAGCATTTAATTTCATTAATTGATTAATATTCAAGCCAAGAACTGAAAGAACAGTTAAAATGGTTTTATCGAGTGTAAGATAATCTTTCACTTATACTTAAAAATATTTGCAATAAAAATACCCTTCATGGAACTTTGTATTAACTTAGCTGTTTTAGACAATATTGTAAAAAGAAAGTGACTTACAACAGAAAAATACAATAAATAAGCATTGCAGTAGAACACTTAAATATTTATTTAAGCATTATCATAGAATAAACTACTGACATACTGCACTTGAAGACTTCTCCAGATGACAGGTAACTTGAGAAATCTTTGGTGCAGTAATAAGAGATTTTGGGGAGCATTAAAATAATTTTAATATACTCTAGGAAACCGTAAGACCCCTGTACATTATAAGTAAATAGGAATGCACTACTAAGAAACAGAGGATACATCTAACACCATCCACAAAATACCATCATGCAAGAAGCTTTCTTACCAAACCACAAAAAGCATATCGATGGAAACTACAGTTATTTGTCATGACAGCAGGATTGTTCAGAGTCAAATGAGCTAGCACACTGTGTTGTTATGCTGCCATCAGGAGAAAGCTAATAGTTTCCAGGCCTTCTTACTCAATCACAAGTTTTTAGAGCTGCTGATCAGAGCAACCCCGAATGTCAAGGTCATAAGCAGGGAAGATAGGTACCAAAAATCATCACATTCACAGAGTAAGTCTGACTAATTGCACAAGGTACGAACAGATATTTATATACTACACTCATTAAAAAAACTCTGAAATGTTTTTTCACTGTAATTATCTACTTAAATAACTACCTTTTAAGCAGCAGCTTTAAAGGATTTTTTTACAGCAATATTTGTTTCGTAAACATATTTTGTTCTTCCATTTTTACTTTTTTATGATTATAAATATAGGAAAAGCATCACATTAGCATACTAATATCTGCTCTTGTAATATTTGTTCCATGTGTTTCTGGATCATCTTCAACTCATGTTACTTACTGTACATATTTGTTCTGAGACTGAATTTGCAATGTCTTTTAAAGATAATTTCTCTTAAATTGTTCCAAAACTGAATGGAATGCATATGAACTTTCTACAAGTTCTAGTTACTGCACTTGTATTTCTTCTTCTGTTTATTTCTTCTTGTCCTGAATTTGCTTTGCTAATCCAGATTTTGTTCCAGTACTATCACCTTTTCCTACTTCCTTTATTTTATTTCAGTCTTCCTGGAGTTATTACTATTTTTCTAGTGTAATCAGGAAGCACAAGACAGAGGTTTGTCCACCAGTGTATGCAATAATAAAAGCTGCAATGAGGACATTACTACTAAATATACAACACTGACCATCATAGTCTTAGGTATTAGTTCACCATCTGTTTTAATCGATATATATATGCACACACTCACAATGTATATACATATCTGTGTATATTGTATTCACATATATATACATATAGTGTATATACATACATGTTGTATATACATCCACGTTTTTAATATATGCGTGTGCATCCAGGTGTTTGTATATTTTTCTTTTATTTTACCTCCTCCACATACAGCATCACAGTCCTCCCAGCCAGAATGAGTCCACATGAAAAGAGGCTCCGGTACTTTAGAACTTTGATTCTCAGGAGGAGGATCTAGTGGGATTGTGTACTCATAGTGAAGACCATAGCTCTGGTCATGGAAGAGCAGAACCTGCAAGATACAGAAAAGGAAAACCCATGTAGGTACACAGACACTGTGGAAGACAAACTCTCAGCTATAAGAGATCATCTTAAAAACACAATGGAATGGACTAATTCTCTAGAACCCTCCAATCCTCCTGATGCATTTTGTAGAAGAAATTAATGACAGTATCCAAATAAGACAATAGAAAAATATTTTAATTAACATAAAGGTCAAAAAGCCTTCTAAATGCAATAAGCAAACAAAATTCACCAGCTATCTGGATGACAACTATGACGTGTGATTTCAATGTTCTTAAATAAAGGAGTTATTTCCTAGATGCTTCACATTTAGAACTGCTTTAGATATACCAGACAATATCTTGCATTTAATTTTTAATTGTGAAGTACTTCCTCATCATCTCTCCTTCTTTCTTTCTTTCTGGTGGCTATCATGTTTACCTACCCTGAGCTGAAATGCATCAAAGCTCAATTTCTTCATGGAGAACTTGGTGACTGGAATCCTGAAACAATGGTGTTGTGCTGTTTTCAGCAAGGACAAAGCCATCTGATATTAATTTGAATCTCTCTAAGTAGCATATCAGCTTTTATGACATTCGTAAGAATGCTGAGGCCTTCATTCTGCCTCAATAAATTAAAGATTATTTTTGGACATAAATAAATTTTTTGAGAAGTGGCCTGACTGACCTATATATAGATACTCGTGTGTGTAGATACGTAAAATAAAAGCATGTATATCTTACATAGTTCTCATTATCTGCACTAGCTATGAAAAAATACTATTTACCATGCTATATGATAGGAGTCAGGTAAAAGAAACCCAATCCATATTGTCATACCAATAAATGTAAAGGTGATGTTGTGGGACCTTTGGCTGATATTTTCTCCCAGAGACCTCTCCGAACATAATGGACAGTGGTCCCAGCAATATTGAATGTTCCTGAATGCTCAATCTTCCAGTCACTATTAATTGACTGTTTTCCAGCATCTCGAAGCACTGCAAAACATGAAAAAACACCAACATGTAAAGTGTCTGTGCAGTAGAGATTTGAGCCTCTTTCACTTCCAGTCTGTATAATTAAACTGGTAGGTGAAATGACCTACCTCTGTTGGCAAAGATATTTATGGATCCTGTTATGTATGAACTTCAATTGAAACATGCTTCAGAAACACTTTCTGGAAGGAATGCTTGCCCAAAACGTGTGCATTTAACAATAGTTGAAGTTATCATCAGTGTTTTAATGCCTAAAGAGACTGACAGGCCCCAGTATAATTTACAATTTGATCATTGAATTATTTTAAGGCAAAAGCAACAACACTCTGTTCCTAGGATGATCTCTTCTATAATTCACAGAGGCATGGGAAACAAAGTTTTCACAGGACAATTTCTAAGATTTGTGTAGTTAGGCTAAAACTTAAAAGAAAAATCTAATTCAGAATTCTTTATATTTGCCTGTTCTCTACCTTAGAATGTGAAAATGCTACTGTCATCATACCTAAACATGTATTTTAAACACTTTCACCACATAATTTGATGCTTCTAACAAATAGGGAAAAAATTTTTCTTTTTGGCTGTGTCATACCTCTTGTTGGTCTGGTTTATATTCAAAAGCATCATCAAGTCAGGTAAGATACTTCATACATTGAGAACACAGGCTTCTACATTAGTTTTCATAATCCAGATCTCTAAATATCCTGTGACATCTTAACAGGGCAGGTGCAGGCTCAACAATAAACCAAAAGTCACCCATTGATAACTTAAGCTGCCATAATTAAGATTTACTATCTCAACAGAGAGAGCACTCAGGTAAAAAGTCTCTTAAAATGTATATATTACTTATGAGCAGAACTAAGAATAGTGACCAAACCGGATAATTTTTCCTTTCGTTGTCCTAGTTCTTATGCTAAGTCTCTCTTGATTTAAACTTAGGCAGTGCAAGTAACAGCACAAATTATGAGAGTTTATACGTTGACTTAAACCTGTAACAAAAATAGTAACAAATTACATTCTTCTGCACAACAACTTTAGAAATCATTAAAAGAAAAAAAATTTAAAAGGCAATTTAATAGTAATATGTTAGATAAATAATTGTTACTAGATTTGTCTCTAAAATATTCAGTCAATTCAAAGTAATGCAAAGATACTTTTCTGCTGTCTTGGACTAACTTTAGAAATTTCATTTGACTTTGTTGCTTATTTGCTGCATGCTGGTCTATTTTTGAGCACAAAATATTCAATGTTTCAGCATAAAATGCTTTTCACTTGCTTTAAAATGAGGCATTTTCTTAAGCAGAGTCCTGTTTTAATTAAAACTGTTAAAAGCATTAAGATTTTAAATCCTTTTAAGCATTATAAAGATGAAATGAGGTGAAATTAAAAAAAAAAATCCATACGAAGCATGATAATATAACCATTTTTTTATTTTGCTATTTCTACAAAATTTCTTTAGACATTCATCACAGATTTTTTTCTTTTGCATTCAGAGTTTTGTTTAATCACAAAAGTATGTCTAGCTTGCACTCTTCACTGCTGACCAAGCCAGGATACAAACAGCAAAACATATATTTACCTAAATAACTGTGAGCTGGTTTTTCTTCCACAACTTTAATTCTCCTCGCTCCAGCAGGTATTACCAAAGCTTCCACATAACCTAGACAAGAGACCAAATGTCCTGAGTTAGATAAAAAAGTGTAGAAGAGTACATCTTTTATGTTTTTAATTTCTGCTGTTGTATTTTGCTTTTTAAATGTACCAAGTTGTAATTTATATATCAATGGTTTGAGAATTCTTGCAAAATGTTGAAACAAGGTATGAAAGTGTGCATGCATGTATAACACATATACTCCATGATATACAATTAAAAGCATATAACAAAGTAAAACATAACAAGAACTAGGGAGACTAGGATGGGGCTGAAGGAGATTAAGTTGTCTCTTGCCAAGCAGTTCAATGTCATCATCACTACTAGATGACTATAAAAGACTTCCAGTTTCAGTCAGCATGTAGAGATAAATCATGACCCAAAAAGACAAAAAACCTTTTAACTGTTTGGGATTTTTTTTTTGTTTTATTTTCGGGCTTTTTTTTGTTAATATTTTGTGCTCTATCTCCTCTTCTTGATTTAACACATTTAAACTGTTACGAATTATTTTAGTTTTGAAGTCTAGTTACTAGTTATTTGCTTTACATTACATTTGCTTCCTTAGAGTGTGGGATTTTGACATGCTTTTGAGAAATCTGCTTCAAGGAAAAGAGGGTGCAAAGACAATGTAACTGGAAAACACAGCACAAGCAGCAATGTTATAAATAAATAAAACCATATTTTAGATTATCTAGGTGAACTTTAAGAAGTGGACAGTAAGCCGAGTTTTTATTCCCTTTAGATATATAATGTTCTATAACAAAATTTTGAGCATTTACAACACATTTTCAATAATCACGAAACATGAAAATTAAAGTGTTACAAACCAGCATTAATTATCATTAATCAACTTAAGTGCTAATAATACTTTATATGTATTGCTGGCAGTCCGGCTTCTTTGGTAGGAAAATATCTTGTGTGGCTGGTTAGAGGGCCATACCACAATAAGCACAATACTGTGGATTGATGAAGAACCATAAATAAACTTGAAAGTGTTCGGGTATTCACGTTAGCTATTAAAGAGAACTGACACATAGTAATCTCAGTTGGCAGCCACCTTCTCTGTAGTTTATAATCTTCTAGTCCTCCAGACTCATATGTAGTTTGGGATCCCTGCTCTGCACTATCTTCAGTGTAAGAGAAAGCCAAATATAAACATCTGAAGATAATGCCTAAACATGTTTTTTTCCAAGTACTGTACTTCAGGCTATAATGCATTTAAGTCCTTGAGTTTTCAGAGATAATAGTATTTGCTGCTAATTACAGCATTTTTAATGTGACTTACTTACAGTGTTGAAATTCTGCATATGTATTACACTCAAAAAACAGGAAGTGTAATAGCAAACATGTTGAAAACAGCTGGACAAATACTGTTAAAAAAAAAAAAAAAAAGGCTTTTCTTGGAGAGAAGCTATTCATGGTGCGTGGTGCACATTATTAGGTTTTCAGTCCTTTCTTTTGCCAACACAATTGTACTGGAGTTAATTGCTTTCATTCAAAGAACAGATCACAGCAATGTTGTAAAAGTCTCATGTTCATTTTGCATCAGAAAATCTATTTGCTTTTTATGTTATGTTATTATTAACAGAAGACTATGAATTATGAGAAGATATAAGGCTTCTCCACACACTAAACTTTATGTTCTGCCACATGGCTTGGTTTAATGATGTTATTCTAGGTAACTGATCAAAATTTGGATATTTATTTTGAAGAACATTAAAACACATAAGAATTTATAGTTTACTTATTTACTAAATTAATTTACTTAAAAGGCAGGATATTTTATATAATAATATGTACTTAGGGGAAGCGAGAAAATTGGAACAATTTGCAGTAATTTTGCAACAATTAAATTTTAAAATACCTAGATATTCTAATCTTAAAAGTTGTAATATCTTTTAAAAAGTAGATCTCGAGTTCTTGTGAGGAACAGCATAGCTTTAAGGAGTATAGTTTTTTTGAAGTTACCAGTGCTCAAATTAATACAAAAGCTACTGTTTTTCTGAGTATTTGAAAGAGACATACCTGATCCTCTAGTATGGTTAAAATCACCTTTAACAACTTTGCATGACTTTCCATTACCATTGCACACACCGCAATGATCTTCACGAGCCAGAGATCCTAAAATGCCATCACAGCCAAATTTCTGTGGGAGAAGAAAATAAAGCTACTGAGACACAGGCCATGTTTTCCACAAAGCTGCTTTTTTGTAGTAAGCATCTCACCCTTTGGCAAGATGCCCCACTCAACACGATCTAGCCATGCTCAGCGAGTACAGCACTAGTTCATGTGCAGAGATCCCTTTCAGAGTAATTTTTTCTATGATTTTATGTAGTCTGTTGCATTCACTCTTCTATATTGTTGGCTAACTATACCAGCTACTCACACAGCCATGCTCCCGCTTTTCCCTGGGATCTCTGACACTTCTAAGCCACTTTGTGACACATATCCCGCAGTGCCTCCTGCTCAGTGACTGAAGTGTGTGCCACTTTGCTGTTTTCTGCTCAAACTACAGGAGGTTCTTTGCTACATCCATAATGGTGAAATGCTTTGTCACAGATACACATTCCACAAGCTAACCATGTAGCTGCTTCACATTCTGTGTTGCACTGAAATGAGCATAAAATAATTTAATATGATACAAAAAGAGCCATTCAGTCATGCTATCAGAGAAATAACACATATGCATGACAAATGTTATTTGCTTACATACATGTACCTGTGGATCCAGGTTCAAAACAAGTAAATCATACCTGGCATCTACCATCAGCACAGACATCTAACCCATGTTGGCCACAAGAAGTCCCATCTAGCACCTTTTCTGTTAGAAGAATGGGTTGATCCTTTCCAGTTGGTGAACAAAATAAGGCACATGGTTTTTCTGTAGTAGCAATTAATGGGGAAAAAACACAATTTTGGCAAAAGCTCACTTAATGAATTGTAATTGATTTAAATTTTAAAACTGATTTAACTTATCTGTGTGGCATAGCAAGTTATCTTAGATGCAGTAAAACTTAAAAAAAAATTGACCCTTTTCTGATCTGTTTGAAAAACTCAAGTTCTTTTTCCTGATAGAGCACACTGGTGCTAAAACAGTCTTACACAGTACTCATGTTGTGTTCATTGTTCCAATTAAAAGTATCCACACTACAGCTATTGGAATATTTTGGTTGTAATCTACACTGAGACAGACACCCTTGGAGGAAAAAATACATGAATTTAAAAACTCCACATAAAAAAGATAAAATTCTGAACACATTCTAACATCTAACACATTCTAAATTTACCAAGGTTAGGCAAATTTCTATTACACTTTTATTTCATTTTTCAAAAAAATTCTAATTTTGAAAGAGGACAAAAATGTAATAATACCCCATGTAGCCATGTTTTCCTAATGATCATTTCATAAGTATGAAGTTTGCTTTGCCACAAAGGACTATTTCCAAAAAGCAGTTTGGATGTTACAATTGTTTTTTGAGTGCAAAAGAGTTGAAAAATATGGACACAGGGACTCTGTTCCAGCTGACTTCAACATAAGAGACTGGGCTGAGCACAGACACAAGCCATATGCAGCCAAGTATCTGCCTGAATTTGTGCCCTCTGTATTCCTCTTAGAGTTCTTCAGTAGTAAATCCTGAAATTCCCTGGGATGTATCACCATTTTTTAAAGGAATACAAGGTTAACAACATTTTTTTACAACATTATTTTAAAGTCGCTGAACTCAGAGACAGGAACACAACAACACTGGACAACTTCAGCTGACTACAGGAGAACTTCGGTACAGGAACTCTTTTGGACATGGTACACGGTGTCTACTAAAGTCTAAGAGTGCAAATAATTAAAGATTTGGGAACATTATATTTCTATAATACTGGGAGCCTTAAGCTGGTGTTAACCTTTTTGTCTCTTAAGGGACACCTCAAGAAACCAGTGTGTTTCAGAACAAAGGTAGATGAAAGCAACCTCCATGCTTCTCAAGACGGGACAGAAGAGGTCAAGATTTTTCATCAGATGACTTAATTATTCAAAGTCAGGTGGAAATCTTTTGCTCCCTTAGAATATAAAACATGTGTTCCTGTGCTAAAATGAAATTTAGGAAAACAAACTGAAACAATTCACTAGATGAGCACCTAGAAAATAGCTGCAGAGTGTTCTACTTACTATGGAATGAGCTAACAAGCCCAACTGAAATAGTCTCAAAAGTTTTTACTTTGGCACATTGAGAAGAGGCTTAGAAGCAAAACCACCACCCTTATTTAGTTAGAGAGGTATTAAACTAAATTATTGATAAATAATTCAAATTTTTTGAGATTTCAGCATAACAGTGTATCTATAGTGAATCTCTTAAAATATATTCTTTCTAATGGTTTCTGATAATTTGTTTCCAGAGTTAAAAATAAATGGTAATAATTAACTACTTTAAATGTGGCAACACATACTTACAGTACTCCTGTAATATTCATTCTATAAGAAGATGACATGCTTAGTGGATGAAGGAAAGGCTGTGGACATTGCTTACCTGGACTCTAATAAAGCCTTCAACACTCTTGCCCACAACATTCTCTTGGAGAAACCAGCTACTCATGGTTTGGATGAGCGTACTATTCACTGGGTAAAAAACTGGCTGGCTGGCTGGGCCCAAAGACCTGTGGGCAATGGAGTTCAATCCAGCCAGTCACCAGTGAGGGATGTTCCACTGCACTGATTCACTGATCAGGGTGAGGGGATCAAGTACACCCTCAGTAAGTATGCAGGTGACAATAAGTTGGGAGGAAGTGGTGATCTGCCACAGGGTAGGAAGGCCCTCCAGGAGGATCTGGACAGGCTGGATCAATGGGCCAAGGTCACTTGTATCAGGTTTAACAAGGCTAAGTGCTGAGTCCTGCATTGAGGTCCTGGAGCAGGTGCAAAGGAGGGCAACTAGGCTGGTGAAGGGACTCCAGCACAAGTCCTATGAGGTGAGGCTGAGGGAGCTGGGGGTGTTCAGCCTGGAGAAGAGGAGGCTCAGGGGAGACCTCATCACTCTCTACAACTCCCTGAAAGGAGGGTGTAGCCAGGAGGGGGACAGTCTCTTTTCCCAGGCAACCCTCAGCAAGACAAGAGGACACGGTCTCAAGTTGTGCCAGGGGAGGTTTACTCTTTACAGAGAGGGTGATCAGACATTGGAATGGGCTGCCCAAGGAAGTAGTGGATTTTCCGTCCCTGGAGATATTTAAAAAGAGACTGGATGTGGCACTTAGTGCCATGGTCTAGTAGCCGCGGCAGTAGTAGAGCAAGGGTTGGACTTGATGATCTCAGAGGTCCCTTCCAATGCAGCCGATTCTATGATTGATTCTATAGGTCACGACAACTCCATGGAGTGGAAAGCTGCCTGGGAAAAAAGGACATGGAGGTGCTGGCTGACAGCCAACTGGGCATGAGCCAGCAGTATGTCTGGGTAGCCAAGAAAGCCAACAGCACCCTGGCATGCATCAGAAACAGTGTGGCCAGCATGACTAGGGAGGTGATTGTCCCTCTGTACTCAGCACTGCTGAGGCTGCACCTCAAATACTGTGTTCAGCTTTGGGCCCCTCTCTACAAGAAAGACACCAAGGTGTTGGAGGGAGTCCAACAAAGGCAAAGAAGCTGGTGAAGGGTCTGAAGCACAAGTCTTACAAGGATCAACTGAGGGAACTGTGGTTGTTTACTTTGGAGAAAAGGAGGTTCAAGGGAGACCTGATCACTCTACAGCTTACTGAAAGGAGGTTGTAGTGAGGTTGGGATAGGTCTCCTCTCCATAGTAACAAATGACAGGACAAGAGGAACTGGTCTCAAGTTGTGCCAGGGGAGGCTTAGATTAAATATTAGAAGAAACGACTTCACTGTAAGGGTTATTAAATACTGGAATAAGCTGTCCAGGGAGGTGATTGACTCATGATTCCTGGAGATATTTAAAAGATGCATAGATATGGTGCTCAGGGACATGATTTAGCACTGTACTCAGCAGAGTTAGATTTATGGTTGGACTTGTCTTTTCCAACAAAAAATGATTCTATGATTCTAACTGCTGTAATAACTGAAGTATTTGTGGTTTTTTCATGTTTTCTTTTTTAATTAAATAAATCACATCATAAAAAATTAGAGAAAATTTAGCGGGATGACAATTGCTGTTCACATTCCTAACATGAATGTGGGCAGTGTGTTTTGTTTTGTAGTTACTGACATTTTATAATGTTATCTTTGCAGATACTGGATTACAATACAATTGCTATACTCCTACCTGAGCATGCTCCTAGTAACTACTTAGGTAATGAGTATCTAAGCAAGTTTTTTACACTAAAGCATGTATGCAGTATGCCAGCTATTAGGCTCTCTATAAATCTTAACTAAGTTTGCAGTATGCATTACAAATGCATTTCTGCCAAAACTAAACACAGGTGTGTGAAATACTCGAGTGATAAGCTGAAAGTGCTCTCTTCTTCCTCAAAAAAAGCAGCTCACAACACCCGGTGTATTTTTTGGGTTTTGTAATAAGTATAACTGAGATTTGCAAGCTTAATGATGTTGCATTCTTCTAGAAAGCTGCATTTCTGAGCCACTTCATATTACATTTCAGACTAAACAGAATGCAACTAATACTGAATTTCAGTTCAATTGTAGTCATTACCTAAAAAAATGACAAACTCAATAGGAATATAAGACAAATGATTCTAGAGCATGTGAAAACACCACCAGATCTTGACAATGAAATAAAAATTACTTACAAAGATCTTGGGCTTGGGGTTTGTTTGCTTTAATTTTTACTCTTTCTTAATCAACACCACCTCCAACACGGTATAAGCCACATGAACAGATGATAACATGGGAAATGGTTTGTACTTGCCATCATCAATGACAGCTTGCCACTGGTGCACGTGCTTCTGATATGAAGATCTGACACTGAAAGACTGGCACTGCCAGTCCCTGAAGGTAGGCACACCAGCAGGACAAGAAGGATTTTCACATATTCTATACTGCATTGTGGGTCCATGACACTCTCCTTCAAGCCCTGAACTAGAAAAGATAGCATAAATAACATGCTTTATTGCTGGAAATGTTTTGTCAAACTTAAGGCACAGTTTGTTTATGCTATCCAGAAATAGCAGATTTTTTTTTTGACACATAACATTAAGAAATAACACACAAAAAAACTGAAGTCACAGAACAAAACATTTTTGCCTTGTGTTTGTACAGGCTACATTACATGTGAAGAGTCATGTGTGCTAAACCATAATTTACACTTAGCCTCAGAGAGTACTAAGAGTAACAGAATTCAGTAACAAGAAGCTCAACTGCAGTTCTGATATAGTTCAGGTGATTTTTCTCAAGCTGCCCAGAGCCAAAGGTACCATTAGAAGGAAGAGACACCTGCAGATTTGTTCCTTTTTTAAAAGTGTGGTGTTGCAAGGCTGAGACAATTTAAAATTTTTTTTTATTATTATTATTTTTGCTCCAGTTGTGCTTGCTGGTCCCAATGAACAAATGCAAAAGAACAGTAAACTGCAGGAATCGAGACTGGTTTGGAAACTTGTCTGGAAAAAATTAAGAAATTAAACCAAAATTGAGGTCTCCCTAAATTCCATATACTTAATAGGAATAGTGGAAAAAAAAAAGTATATATATAAAAAACCTAAATATCCCTAGATAACTTTTAGGCATAGAACAGAAACTGGCATTTACTTGGCTGGAAATACAAAAGCATTCTGCATATTCAAGACTTCTGATAAAGTACCATGCTTTTTTATAGTCATATCTAATTTTTTCTCACATTACTTTATGTAAACTTCTCTTTTTTAAATCCCTCTCTGTCTTTCCTGTCATAATTTTTGACTCAAATCTGTTACATTGTCTTTCATTTTTCTTCATTTTCTGATTCTGTTCTATTAGCTTTGTAATCATCTTACTCCACTCTGCTCCACCCTACTCTACACTACCCTACTCTACCCCAATCTACTCAGATCTGGTCTAAGCCAGACTATGGATAGCCTAGCCTAACACTTGTCTCCATTATTCAGGTCTACTCTGTTTGCATCTCTCTGCCTGTTCTTTTTTTTCTTGGTGTATAAACTATCCACAAGAGAGACATGGCTCCAAGTAACTGAAAGCATCTTTTAGCTGACCACTGAGATATGCTGAAACAGTTTAAGTAAATGATAAAACGCCTTTTACCCTCAATGGCACAAGGTTTCTCTTTTCATACTACATGGAACCTATACGTTGTTTCCAGATAGCCTATCTAAATATCTGTGAAACTGCTTGTAAAACCTCTTTGTAAGTCTCAATTCCTTGGGTCTCCAAATGAGACAGAAACCAATTTTCTCCAACAAAAAAACTGAAAAACTGCAATTACACACTGAAGCTCTTCAATTTAATGTTCTGTTTCTTCTGTGAATTTTACAAAGAAAGTTGTATTCCCTCAAAAATATTACCTATGCATTTGAAAGTAGAAAAGAGGAAAAAGTGTTACCTCTCAACAGCAAAAGTGAAATACCCATTCTCTTAAGTATTTTTTAGTATTCATTTTAAAAAAAATTAGGACTTATGCATAGGCATATACATAGCATATACAGATGCTTATGTATAGGACAAATATATCTTAGTGGGTTTCTGTATGGTAAGATTGAAATTCTGCTTGGAAATTCTATGACCATCAATGGAAACCAGAACTTGTTTTTACCCAGGGCATCTGCGCTGTCGACTGCTGATTCCAGTGTTGCAACTACGGCTGCAAGTGCTCCACGTGCTCCACTCTCCCTCCATATGCTCCACAAAAGAGGTCCGACTGACACATTCTCCAGCCTTACACCACTAGGTGAAAATTCAGCTCTTAGGTAAATAAATCAAGGCATATGCAAAAAAATTCAATGCTCGAGAAGGACATGGGAAGCACAACACATAAATTTTTTTTCAATACATAGTTTTCATATGGGTCAGACATTTTTTTCCTTTTGTTCCCCATAGCTATGTTTTCTACTCTAGCAAATATAGCAGGTAGAAATCTTTCTCTGGATCAGTGATGAAGGAGCAGGTGTAACTTGTCCACAAATTCATTCCCAATAAAGGATGCCTTAGCTTGCTGAAAACGGTCCCCAAACCATGCTGTCCTCTTTCGTTGAAGCTGGGCACTGCCCAGGAAAGTCCTTTTGCATCCAGCAGAAACCCATGGCAAGGATCATCACCTAGATGAACTGTATGGATGAGGACTTGTTTTGTACACTATTGTGTTCTGACATAACCAGCAGGAACTGGATTGTTATTGATTTCATATAAATTATATATATATATAAATCAATATCATAGAATCATAGAATGGTTTGTATTAGGCAGGACCTTGAAATCATCTGGTTCCAACCCCCCTGCATGGGCAGGGACACCTCCCAGTAGACCAGGTTGCTCAAAGCCTTATCCAACCTGGAAGGCCACTATATAAGATCTTCGCAGAGCCTCCTCCAGGCTGGACAACCCCAACTCTCTCAGCCTGTCATCATAGGAGACAGGCTACATATGCTACACATCAATAACATATAATTAAATTAAAATCTATTATAGTAATATTTTAATCAAATGTTATATATTTATATAATATGAAACATATAATACATTTAGCTATATATCTATGATTTTTATTACAATTAAGATAAGAAGTAACTTTAAAGTGCAAAGACATATTCGCAGTGTTTCCTCAAATTTTGTATGTTCATTAGAATTTACATTTCTCTCCGCCAGAAACATACCTTTCCAGTGCCACAGTCTGTTCCATCTATTGGAGGATCCAGTTTAGTTTTGCATTCCTTCTCACTTTCCACCTTACACCACAAACCACTGCAAATGACGTGCTGAAAACCAAACATACATGTAAGAACAAAATCTATCTTATTTTCTGCATGGAATCCATTCATGCTGTCATAAAGTCACTAAACTGCTTGTGCTGATGTATGTTTAAAGACAGGTTATACAAGCACAAAACTCAGTATCTGTAGATTCTATTTAGATTTTTACTAATCACAAACATCTGGAAGAAGACAAGTTGTTGTCTTGACAGAGAGGGGGAAACACCCTGTAAGTCTAACCCCAGGGTCCACAGTCCTTATGACTGTCAAATCTGACAAAGCACATATGGGCAACTTTGCCTCATGATGTGAAGAGGACACTGCACAGATATACTACCCCAGATACTGGAAGAGGTATGATATTTGTGGGAGTAATTTTAACAAATAATTCATATTTTTACTCCATTTATTTAGTGCTCATTCTTTTTATGTGAAAGGCAGAAAAATAGCACAGCTACTAGAAAAAAATCCATGGTTTTAAAATTAGCTCATTTCTAAAACAGGAACTAGCGAGTCTTTGTGCAGCTACAAACTATGTTCAAAAAAGTTTGTCAAAATGTGTTTGTAAAAAACTTTGAGGATTCTCTAGAACTTCTAAATCTCCTTTGTTCATACCACCCCGACTATTTCTGCTATCTTCCAGCAATTTCTAATTCCTCTAGGATTCATTCATTCCTCTGGAAGTATTTCAAAAAAGCAATCAAATCTGTTATCAACAAAAAACCTCAAAAATAACCTGGCAAATCAGAAGTTCTTTTTCCTTAGCACTTTAATCTTGTGCTCAATTTCACTTGCACATATGTCACAGTTTTAAGCAATAACCAGGTGACAGATGTGCTCCGTTGTTTCCTCACTGCCCTCCCATAAGAAGATAAAAAGGGGTTTACGGAAGAGAGAATTTAAGGTTGCAAAAAGCACACCAGAACAGGTTTAATGGAATAATAAACAGTTATAACAATGACGTTGAATTACATACAAATACATAAAAATATTGAAACTACATGTCCCAACTGACAATTGCGTCCCAAACTGGACTAGGGAGCAGATGGGGGTGCCAGAGGCAAGTCCACAAAAGCCTTGGAGCAGCCAAGCCAGTCCTACTTGGGGGCACAGGGGAAGGCAACCTTTCTCTGTGAACCACGTTCTTCTCCGGACAGAAAACAGGATGCAGGAACAACAGCAGAAGGAGATATGACTGACAAAGAAATCCCAATCCAGCCAGCACACCAGCCAGAAAGAGTAGGACTTTAATAGAAGCATATATTTGAGCATCATGGGAAAGAATACAATACTGTGATCGGTCCACATGTGTCCTGTGACTCACCCTTTTTCTCCCCACAGGTACAGCTGCTCTTCCCCCCCCTGTGATGCTGCAGAGGAGGAGTAACTTAGAAACTAACAGATATCTGAAAGTCACTGTCTATAATACAGCCACTCCAAAATCAGAGCACAAACTTCTAAATTAGAAACTTAGTTCTTTGGAGAAAACAATTTCATTTAGTGAAAATCAGCATAGCTGTTAATGTTTATAGAAGTTTACTAATTATCTACTGTAAATACAGTTCAACACCCATTACAGCTTTTTAGACTATCTAAAGGAGTTAATGGATACTACAAACCAATACTTGTGATACTTGACTATTCACAGCCTGCAAAATATCTCATTGTGTCTTCACTGAAAAACAAAATACCACCAAGCACACAGAAACATTTTTTTTTCTGAAATAATGTGTCAATTCTGAGTTTTTAACAGCAAAAGCTAGTAAAATGTAGCATGAAAGTCACAAAGTACTGCAGATACAGCAGAAGTCATTCCAGGTTGTTTTTTTGTTTGTTTGTTTGTTTGTTTCTGGGGTTTTTGTGGGGGTTTTTTTGTTTGGTTTTTTGGTTTGTTTTTGTTTTTTGGCTGGTCAGTTATTTTTCGTTTGGGTTTTGTTGTGGGTTTTTTTGTTTGTTTGTTTGCTTGCTTGTTCTATTTTGGGTTTTTTGGGGGGGGAGAGCTGTTGTTCGGGGTTTTTTTTAATGAAAAGAGTGACACACGTCTGTGTGCACCAGAACAATGCTCTTCCAATCATAAAAGCATCTGGAAAGAAGGTCTGGCTGAGAGAAAAGGCCAGAGACAAAACCAGCATATCAGAACTGTATTTGTGCAAAATAAGATTGTTTAAAGTGTGGTGATGGAGATGAGGACAGATAGTTCACCAGGACTATAATATTTCCTTTTTTTTTTTTTCATTGTAACCTTTTCTTCAAATGCCTGCAAAATCATGATGAAATATAAGCATTTTCCTGGTTCTTTGCAAAGATCACAGCTGTGTTATGACAAAAATTGTTATAGTCAAACTGACTAGATAACACTCACATCCTGGACTTTAATCTTAAAAGCCAACATTTAATAGTTCAACAAATATATTCAATTGTCAGGTTCTAAAATCACATTTAATCATCAAGAACTACTTCTGCACCATGATCTCACTATCTGTTATGTGAAGCAATGTTACAGTCTACTTATGAGACATCATGAGCATAAAAGCAAACTTGGCTCCCTTACAAGATAAGCATGGTGATATGCTATAAATCTTGTACTCTCAGATCCACTCACACTTTTCTCAGGCTCTACAAATTTTGCTTAGACTATGAAAAAAAAGTATTTGAAATGAAGATGAAAAGGAAAAAATAAGTCTGAGCACCAACCATGTGAGAGGTGTGGGAGGGACTCAGGAAATGGTCTCTTCAGTTCTTTGGTTTACCCATTAGATTACAAAGAGGAGTTCCTGATAGAAAATTAAAATCACTGGCATCTGGAGTGTTTCTCAGAGGTTGCTGTGTAATGTGACTGTAAATTATCTCACAGTGCTAGCCAGTAACAACATTTGAAGAAAATAATATCCTAATAGAAATGCATAGCTGTACTACTGTTTTTTGTAGGTTATTTTAAGATCATTAGGGAAATTATTTCAATCATTACTCAATTGATCCTTCACTGAATAGGTGTTACATATGATACACATTTGATTAATATAAAATCGTTGGTCTGGTCATCAAATTATCTTCCAGTCACAAAAAAATATAAGACCATGACACAGCTCACAATTTATCTTTTACAGAGTTACAGTGAAGTGCATGAACTTTGCAGCAAGTAGAATGTACCCAAGAAATCCAGGGCTATAAATTATTTGATTTACTGAAGTTTAAATGCACTTTCAAGGACTGTTTCTCATTTCCTGGTTTGTGGACAACAACTGTCACCATAGTAAACTTAAACTGCCATATATTGGCATAGTAGAAGAGAGTATACAAAACCAAAAGAAAGTAGCTGGAATTTAATGGAAAATTCAGTGGTGTTAAAGTATAATAACATAATTATTCTCATAAATTAATACTATGGCTAATTAGATATGGTATTCAATTTAGAAAAGTATTCAAAATATTGACTATCCTAGTGGCAGCCACAATAATATGCACAATCAGCACAATGAACCTGAATCATCTTCATAATATGTGAAATGAAATTATTTGATAGGTTAAATTCAACATGCTTGTTATTTCCATCTAACATACTCATATTTCAGAGGGAGAAGAAAAAAAATAGATACTAACAGCAGCCAATGTTGATGTTGCACCGTCCATGTATGAGAATTCATGAAGGGTTTCTGGAAAGTTTATATTGCTTGGTTCCAGACCAATTAAAATTGTAACATCTTTTTTCTTTCTCTTCATACATAAGGAGAAACATGTGTAAGATCAAGACAGCTTTCTTATATTTTGGGTTGTATTATGAGTTCATCACAGAAATCTTACATAGTTTGAATAGGATATTGTAAACTTTCACAAGGGAAGAGTTAAATTTAAGATCTAAATCAGGAAAAAAACCCAGAAGATTTCAATATACTGTATAAGCTGGCTGCAATTAGCTCTTCAGGTCTACAGTCTGAGGATCAAATCGCTTGGATTTTTTTTGTTGGACGAAAGGTGTGAACGTAAATTTTACTTCTAAGCAGAGACCACTGAGAAAAACCAACAAGGTGTCCTTTTAGAGGTTGGCAGTCGAGCTTTAAAGAACTTCTGCCTCAGTGCCCTCACCAGATTTTCTCATTTCTGTCCTTAGTATGTTTTATTCATTTTATGTAATTTCTAATAGGTTCAAAGCTCTTTCAGATGCATTACAGTTACTTTGTGATTTGGTATTTCCTTATATGCTTTCTGGTTAAGGGTTACCAGTTTTGTAGAAGATTTTGGTGAAACTGCAGAAGGTTCTTCACCTTGTTCTCTTCTCAGAAACTGTTCTCAAGTTCTCTTTTTCTTACTGTTCAGACCATAAGGTTATCAAGGACCAGACATGTTTCATGAAGAAAACTGAAAATTAAATTGCGATTTCTCAGAAAAACAGTTGAAAAGATCACTGGCTTTTTGTAATGTACCATTAGTAGGCTGTCTCCTCAAAGTAAGCCCACATATCACCTTACAATGATATCCTAATACAAGTTTTTCTAAACTAAACTTAGTAGTAATGATCCAGTTAGTGGAAAAAAAAAGGATGGTGAGTGATTTAGTTGAAAAGTGTCCTTTGACATACAAAATGCCAAGAGGACAAAATGATTGATGACTATGAGAAATCGACAGTTATTTAACCTCCTATTATTACTAAGACAATAATGAAAACCAAAGAAACCTTGGAGTCAGGACACCGAGTGAGGAATATGTGCTCGATCTGTGAATGACACACAACAGGAATGGGACCTCTTGGCTATCTGAATTTAAATGCCTGAATTAGAACTAAATACAAGGGTATCAAAGGAGAGGAAGTGCCCAGAGAAATGAAAAGCATGTAAAAGTATTATGCAACAGCAAGTCTCCAGGTTTAGACTATCTCTTCAATTACTTTTTAAATTCTTTTACCTGGCAAAGAAGACCTAGAAGAAATAATGGGCTAACGCTGTACCATCTTCTTGTTCAAAACAGGTTTCTAGAGAATGAGAAACCAAAATCACAGCTTTTAATTGAAAACAAAGTACTAAAAAATAAGAAACAGATTGCAATTCATGAAAAAAGCACTTGGAAGTAATTAAGAACATTTGTAGAGTCATTACATTGAGTTCTACTGCTCACCTCTCAGAGTGAAAAGTTTCCCAGTAAGACAGTTAAATTAATATCCGGTAACCTACACCTCCTTTTCTTTCAACTGCACTATTCTCAGCATGCAGTAGTCTTACACATACTGCAATACTTCCTCTGAGACCCTTTAGGAGAAAGGCTACCCTCACTGAAACTGAGTAAAGAATGAGTATCATGTCCTAGCTGAAAAGATGAAGAGAACTGAAGAACTAAAGGAGTAAGAAATTATGCTTTTATACTAAATACTCCTATCCTTTCTGGACTATCTGTCCATTCTGATTCTGATGAAATTTTATTTCACAGTTCCTCCTAGCTCCTTTTCCATCAACCTCTACTCCATGCTCTTTATACATTTGTAGTAATACCTGTCCACCACCTTGTCTTGGTTATTTTTTCAAGGGCATCCAACAAGTCTGGTACCTGTCCTGACCAATAAAGAAATTTAAAGAAGGATGATTTTTCTCTGCTAAAGCCATACTTAAAGTGCTTTTTCAATCAAATGTCTACTATTCTGACTTTTCAAACCTAATATATATAGTGACACTATATTGCTTCATGTAATGGCATGAAGTAATGTCAGCAAACTCACTTCAGTACTGGAATTCTTATTGCCCTGACAGTGCACAGCTCTGCCAGGGCTTACACAGGATGTTGCTGTGAGGCAGGGTATATCCAGTGGTGCAGAAAGCCCAGCTAACACCACTCTTCTCCCTCAAAGCATGCACAGGCACAGCATAATCTAGTGAAAGTCAGATATTATTACATTTATATGACAAAACATACTGAAATGTCACCTACATACAAAATCTGGTACCACTAGAATAAACTGCAAATATTCCATTTGCTGCAACAAGTTTACTTCACACTATGAGACTTCTTATTTCTAAAGTACAAGGAACAGTAGAATGATACAAAACAACACAATACAGAATGCTTGGAGATCCAAACCAAGTATAAGATAAAGAAATTAAAATGTTCATATTAACTTCAAAAGATGAAGTGTTAACTTCTCATTTCAAAATGAAATGTGAACTTCTTGTTTCAAAAGTGCTGTGTCCTTTCTCTCATATACACGGACAAAAGTATCTCTCACAGAAAAATTAATTGCTAGGTGTATTTTCTAAAGTATACACTCATCCTTACCTGCATTTCTTGGCAAAAAGAAGCAGTTGGTCCAAAAACAATCTGACACTGTTCATCTGCAGTGTAAGTCATCCCTGGGAGACTGGAGGGAATAATCACAGAATTGAGGCTCTGAGGATTCGTCTGTAGCAGACAGTTACTGGCCTTTGACCTGGCAATATGCAGAGATTCATATACTGAGCAACCCTCAACAGTATGACTGTCATTGACTTAAAACATGCATTTAACATTAGAAAAATGGGGACTCAACATTTTTTTCACTCAGAGAAATTATTAAGAAATTAATATGGCTTATTGGATATAAGTTATCAATGTTTCCTGACACTGGAGATCTCCAGGATTATCAGGAAAGTGCTGGACATTTTAGTGTAAATTTTACCTAAGTGATTGAGGTTTGAATAGAGATTTAACCAATTATTAAAAGTGGACAATTTATAATGAGTAGGCATTATAAAGCATATGCAGATTAGTCTTTTCATCTTATCCAGCAAGACCTCAAAGTAATGACTTCAGATTATATACATATATATACACAGATATTTCAAAAGACATACACTTCTGAGCTGCTAGCCGGAAATCTAACTTTTACAAAAACTAAAGAGAAAAAAATATTTGAAAATATTAAAGATACTAAAGCACCAAATCATGGTTCTGATTTCTCTCTAGATTCACTACAAATGTTGTCAGGCTGACATATCCATACTTACATGAATTATTGCAGTGTAATAAACCAGACCTTCTGAGAGCTGCTTAATTGTTGCAAGTAAATTCTCAACAGATGCATTTATAAATTTAATAAAAGACTAGAGCTTCAGGGAAGACATCCCAGTTAAGAGTATGGAGTGAATCTAAAGCTTTTTATTTGGTTTCTAGGTATACCATTCTTTATTAAATATTTCATGGTAAATTTCTATTAAAAATTAACATCTCATTATACTGCATAGGTTGCTATTGAACGGCAAAACACAGACCAGATAATCAACATTATATTCATATGTCATTCACCATCCAACATTCTTCAATACATAAGTTATTAATATATTTAAAATATTTCCACATATATCAAATGTATATATAAACATATACGTATAATCATATATATTAAGACATGAAAATGTCTCAAGCAACAATACAAATAATTGTTGAAAACATATTTAAATCACTCTGTCAAGTCTAATATAATTCCTAATGACTTAAATTATTTTAATGGATTATGCAAACACAAACCTCCCACAGAAATTATATAATATTGGAAAATTGTTATTTCCTGATATTTACTGCATCAATTTGTAAACTACCTACAGTAAGAGCTCTTTGTCTTGAACGATATACCTGAGGAATCTTTCCAGATCTTCCCTGCTGCATCGAGACCATGAAACATCCCCAAGATTTTGTCCTTTAATCCACTCCCCAGACATGATATGGAGACCATCTGCACAGGATTGGTGGTCATTGTCGTGATTTATCCCCATGCTGAAGTTATTAAAAATAAACCAAAGCACAACAAAGAAACAAGTTGTTTTCAAGATGTTTAAAAGTTAAAAGTCTTAAGAGTTAAAAGTCTTGCAAGAGGCTATGAAAAACTCCTATATTCCACATATATGAAATCTCTTTCAATTTTCCCTATTGCCTTTTACAGAAATACAACCATGTGTGAAGAACAACAAAATGAAAGGTGAAACTAAAGCCTCATTCCTCTCATGAGAAATACTCATATTCTGATCAGCTCTTCAGTATACATTTTGAACAATTTTTTTAAATATTCACAAGTGCACAACTACTGCAGAGTAAATGAACTGCACTTCTCTTGCTGATGGGCAACAAAAATACTGTAAATTTACATTTTGAGATCAGTGACTTATTCAGACTTTTGGCAGTAATTCTATCTCAATTCCATATAGAACTGGATTACTGAAATTTTACAGAATAGTAAGATGCTTACTAGATTTGTGTATAATTATTGTATCCAAAGAAAAATCAGATAAATGTCTACTGTTACAAATAATATTGATGAAGCAATTCAATGGATTTTGGTTTTCAAGACAGAGCGTCCATATTCATCCCAGTGAGTTCTCACAGAGAGTGCTGCAACAGAAAAAAATCTACTAAAAATCTGCTTGAAATTGCCACTTTAACTGAAATAATGACTTGCTGTCACTCTCATTAACAGTAAGTAAACAGGAGAGGAAGGAAACAGACAAATACAAAATTTTCAAAATTAGCAAAGTGGATACATGCTTGACTGGCATTAAAAGAAATAAACAAAAGACTCCTAGCTATTTCTCAACATATATAAATGAGAATGGGATTACTCTCCAGAGCACTGTATAGAAGAAGCTGCTGAAACTTTGCAGCCTTGCTCTGCCCTGTAGGAAAGCAAAACTTTAGCATGAATAAAGCTTTATGTTGTATTGACTCCTTCAGCAAAGAGCAGTCAAATCATTAAGAAATTGCAAAGGCAGAAGTTTGACACTTAGGTGGAAAAACTAAAGTACATCTTGCTTCTCTATATTTCACTACACTGCAGTGTCAAAGGGCAAAACAGGCCTGCCACCCATCACTGAAAACACCAGTTCACTTTTCTTCTCCACTCTTTCCCAAAATCCCCTCATGACCAGATCAAATTTTGCATCATTTTGCAAACTGCATTACCAGGTGTTTACTAATGAAATGAACTTATATGCCATGTAGAGCTTTCTGTTGCCTATCTGAGTGCTCAGTCTCTTACACTGATGTGTACACTCAACAAACAGGAGCACCCAAACAGCTCCCTCTGCATAAATAGCTGATTTTGTTATCTGTAAACAGTGTAACCAAGGTAAAAAACAAATCTGCTTCACGGTGAACCAGCTGAATGGGACAAAACAATTGCATAAAAGTGTCTCTGCACTTTCTGTAATTTTTTCTTACATGCCTCACATGGAGAATTTGAGACGTGCTTGTCTCGAGAGTTATAACCATAAGAACTACGGAAGTCATCAGAAAATCTAATGAGAACTTTGCTACCTGCATAAGAAATAGGTTCAAGGAGATTTGCTCTTCCATGCTCTTTCACCTTTAATTTAAGTAAATGTCACAAAGTACTAAGCAAATAGTCAAGAGTAGTATTGAAGCTTTTATCAGAATGATTCGTTATTTCAAAAGGGAAATAAATGGTCATCATGAGAACACCAACCAATTAAAACACATCACAGTATGTGAGATGCTACTGAAGCAACAGAACCTGCTCTTAGATGTTCTCAGAAATCTTTTCTTAAGTGTATGCAGTTGATCTCTTCTACAGAATGGTAATGACAGCATGATTATATCTGATCAATTACAAAACCACATAAATTATATTTGCTGTAGTATTTGCTCTGATTCTTTCACCATGTCACATTATGTGCATGGTGAAAGAAAGAAGTTGAACAGCCATTGCTACCTTTCTGTTCAGCAAAAGAGTCAGTAATAGAAGTATATATATCTATTTCTTCATTAATAATCCAGGATACAACAATATTCAATACTGACACTGGTGGTGCTGCTATTTTATAGCCTTCTTTGCTGTAATGACATCAGGAAAGAGACAACTATATCCTTTTACTAAAACAAATGTGCTTCAGAAACTGTTTTGATAAGGTGCTGTACTGTGCTCTTCCTATAGCATTTATTAGCATTTGGCACATGGCCCCCTCTGGCCACAGGCTCCTATCTCTCACAGCCTCATGCAATACCTCCTCAAGCATCTGGGAGGAAGACACGGAAATCAGGGCTGAGTGGATAGCTTTACAACAGCAGGAAGAAACATAATTAATTAAGATGACAGTGCTGCACCTAAACAAGTAATAGATCGTATCTGTATGGAAATAAATCAATTCTGTTTTAAGAACAGAAGCATTAGTTTTTCATTGATATATTCAAATGCTCCACTCATTCTGTTTAAGGACTATATTCAGCAGATACAGTAGGAAAGTAGGAAGCATCCTATGGAATGAATTTTCTAACTAAAATAGTAGCAATATTTCAACTTGCAATAAGCAAGTAAACTATATAATCTCAGTTTAAATGTATTTTGACAAAGAGCCTTCATCAAATAAATTCCACTAACATTGCTGTCAAGCCAACCTAAATATATTTCTATCTAATAAAATCTCAAAAACTTGCTTAAAGAAAGCTGCCAGGTATTTTTTTGTGACACCATGCGAAAAGTTGCAAAAATCTGCTAAATTTTGAAGATGATCCCTATTGATGTTTAATGTGCATTAGCAAAAGTACAAAGAAAAATCCTTAATCTCTCTGCTTAGAAGTCAGCATTAACCCAGGCCACTGAACAAAGAAGAAAAACATTAGTTCCATTTTTCAGTTAAAAAGTTATTATTCTACAATTCACTACTTCTGCAGTTATATGCACACAGAGATTCAAGATAGACAACAGTATCTCTCCTGCCACCAAGGAAATAGGTTATATTCCTGCAGGCATAAAATGCATTCCAGTGTCAACCCACATACAAAAAAGTACCAAGTACTACATTTTTATTTGATTTAATTTGATTATAGCTGAATATTAAGAAACAAAAGCTCTCTTAAGTGGCAACAAGGGGTCCTCAGTCACTATACCATACTTAAATAATAAGTCAATGCACTTATTTTTTGTCTTTTAGAAATAATTAAGTCTGAGTTATAAAATGGTATTTTCATATTGTTCTTTGCAAAGGGCAGATCATGACCTGGTTATTATCATCACATTCTACTCAAAGGCATGGTAATGCAGCTGAACAAAAATGATGCTGTTAAGCCAAAAATTGCCAATGTAGGTACAAAGACTAAGTAAAAAAACATAACACAAGAGCAATCAATTGTGTGAGTTCAGACAGATTTGAAAAACTTTCCGTTTTATCTGTAGATATATTTTTAAAAGCTAGAAATAAAAAGATCAAAAACCAAAATGCTAGTGTTCAGTGAGACAAATTAGGAAGGAAGAGATGGATTTGGAAATTCAAGTGATCAAGTAGCCAAGGAACCAGGGGAAGGCTGATTACTCAGTATAATAAATACCTTCCCAAATCCTAAAAATTAACAGATCAGCCCAAGAGATATAAATAGCAGAGGATCTTTAATGTAAATTGCAAATCCAGAATAACACTACTAATTTACGTTGATGACAGAATGAAAATGATTCGCAAACCTATTTATATCTGTGACATGTGATGTGATCTGGATGACATCTGATTATTTTCAAAATTTGTACTTTTATAAATGATTACTACACAGCATTTCTAAATTCACTGCAATTACTACCCTATGGATTTTTTCCATTCTAACAAAATGGAAAAAATCACAAACATATAATGGATTTATTACTTAAAAAGCTAAAAATAAGAACTAATTATTACAAAGAGTTATCCTCCCTGTTATTTCCACTGTTTTCTTTTTTGTCACCATTACATGTAATACATGTAATTACATATTCATGTAATTTCTTGAGCTATGGGCTTGGAAACAACAAGGTTTAAATGTTTACTTGGCATTTACTAGTCCCAGCAATTTGTCTTATCTGAAACTATGTGTATCGCAGTATCACAAGGATGTATGTTGCAAGTGAAAATAACACCAACTATTTGACTATCACAGACAAGGGAATGGAAACTGTATTACTTTGTTAGTACTTCTATTGCACTTATTCAACGAAAATAGCTTTAACATCCATAGCTTCAACAGAGAAATGATGAAAACAAATAGCAGATTTTTAGAGGCTATTTATAGAATTTGTGCAAAAATGTGTATTACTATATGTGGGTTTGGGGTTTTTTAAATCTGTTAGTGAAATTATAAGTCCTGTATGATCTTTTAGAAGTGTTTAAAAACACATGAGGGTTTCACAGATCATTACATAAATGGAGTAAGACACATGGCTCTACTTGTAATGAACTATTTAGCTTGAAGTGAATTAAAAGGCAAACAACTGAGGTACAGAAAAAGTGTAATGGTAAAACGTAACAAAATCACTAGTTTTAAAAAAAAACTTTGCCTTCAGAGAAACAATCTACTGGACAAAGAAACCTCAGTCTTTCATTTAATAATTCAGTGGTAAAAAGACAAAAATTGAAAGAAACATTTATGTAACAAACAGTTCTCTTTTGGCAATCATTGCTCATTCTCTAGGATGGTGGAAACTCAGATTACATTTTTAATCATAAAATAATTAAAAATATACAGCATATACTGCATTCTACTGCCCAGATAAGTTTGCAACTTTTGCTAAAACAGCTGCTTTCTTTCTAACACATCAATATTTCTATCAGCATGCTTCAAGAAGCTGAATCAAGACACAACACATTGACTGAAGTATAGAAATAATTTTAAGCTTTGATGTGACAGCTGTATTTAAAGTCATAGCATGGAGATACATACTGAACCTCACTTTAGTTGTATACAGAGAGTATATAGAACAGTGAAGTATTCACCTCTGCCAAACACAATACCCAAGCTACATCCTGTAAATTGCAGTATTTCAAGATAAACAATTATGTTAAGTCTATGGTTTATGACTTTAACCCTATGCCAAGGAAAAACATTGACAAATAACTTTTATTAAAATTGCAGAAAATATGTAATCAGCAAAAAGACCTGGAATAGAAAAAAAGAAAAAAAAGGTTCCTTTTTTAGAAAAAACATTAACACTATTATGATATTTTGCCAACATTTTCACAGCTATTTTAAATGTATCAATGTATCTATTGATTAAGCCTATGCTTTCTCTTGTTCAGTTACTAGCTGTTCAGTTCAGATATGATATTCTAATGTAAATTAACTATTAACATCCTAGCATGTTTTACTCTGGCAGTAATGGCTACAAAAGAGCCAACTTCGTGTACAAAATCACTGGATCTTTTTGACTTACTGATGCTGATGTAGTGCTAGTTCACTGTCTCAGTGCTTCATTTCTTCTTGAGAGATTTCTTTCTTAATCTGTGAAGCTAAAGAAAGCTTTTCTACCAGCAAAGACTAGTGAGTCTTGTTTTCTGCTAGGTATTGATGCGATGAGTTCGCATAAAATAAGACCTTTCCTCTGCCTCGTCTGTGCTCAGAATTGGACTAAGCAAAGCAACTTTTTTTCATGATTTTGAATCACCATATAAATTCTGAGAGAAGAGTAAATGGAAATGCAAAGTATGTAATAAACTGTGTCCTTTTCTGTCATCCCTAATTGCACATGCATTTTATTGGATGACTTCCAAACCACTGGCAGATTTTGTGTGATCTGACCAATAAGATCTTGGACAGCTTTCAGCCAGCATTTCATTACTGTGGAACACAGGTGGCTACTTCAATGTACATGCTGGAAACCAGAGACTATTTATTTTTAAAGAACTTTCCCACTAAAGCATGAAAACTGTATGACAAAAACTAAGGACCTTGTGACAAGGATTTCAAGGACCTTGTGACTGTTTTTTGAGGACAATGCTATTTTTGCCAGTACTTTCTATTTACTATCATTGGAGGGGTATTAAATGTCCTGCTGTATGGTCAAACATCTACTACCCACTTTGAACTTCATTAAAATAAGTTTTTCATTAAAAAAAAAGATAATAATTTTTTTAAAGGCTTAAAAGTGCACTGTGGGGGTTTTACTGCAATAGTTTAGAAGAGTTATCTTATACCTTCTCTTCCCAGTCTAACAGAATAAAAGTCAGTATTTGTGATGAAACTAGTGGAATTCTTCTCAGGTAACTCATGAAATAAATAACATGCAATGCTGAAATGCAATACAAAGTGAACCCACCCTTAACTGTTATCAAAACTATAAACTAAGGAAAAAAGAAAAGTGGAAGCACTGTATTTTTAATATATTAAAAATATATTGCGTAAAAATAAAGTACTATGCTTTATAGATAAAATTTCCTCTAAAGTGAACATTTTTTAACAAGTAGGACAGAAAATGTTACCAGAGATAGTAAAACAACACCAAAATGATATAAAAATACATTAATTTTTTAATCCCCTAAACTAATAAATTCAGAATTCATATTGGCTTTTAGCTTACTACTTACAAAAACAGAACTTCTAAATCAGCATTAGTGAAAAAAATTCTTCAAAAATTAAAGCAGCACCTTAAAATTTCTAATATTTTAGAAGAGAAGGCCTGAAGGTTGAAAAAAGTATTAATGAAAACACTAATAAATAAAACACAGTACGTTGGACATTGTTTTTTTCATATTTTTACTCTTTTACTCAAAACAAAAGCCTGAGTAGCAGACTGCAGGAGAAACCCAGTAAACATTCACTACTAATGAAGACAGTTGCAAAGGAACTGTACTTGCACTCAGACATTTCTGCTGCTGAAGAATCACACAACACCACCTCCTACAGCATGAGCTCCTTAGTAATTACCAGGTTTTGTTTCAAAACTATTCAACTTACCACAGCTGCATTTTTTCCTGCAGGAAACGGGTTTTCAATTTCCACTCCTAATTCCACACTGTGGCCCACATGTCCTCAGATTTATTTCATTTATGGTTCATTTGTCAAAGAACTAAAAAAGTTCTGAGCATTCAGAAAAATTTTCTAACTTACTCCATCAGCGAACTTATCTGCTGACCAAATTCAGTTTGTTTCTTTCCCCTTACCCTTGGTTTACTGTCATAAGAACAAGTGTCATAAGAAAACTGAGAAAGAGTTGTCGTCTACCCAATCCCACCTTCCAATATTAGAAAACACTACAAATGAAAATAAAAAAAAAAAAAAAAAAAAAAAGAAAAAGGACAGCCTGTGGCTACAGAACACAAACATTTTTTCCTTTCAAAGGCTTTCTTTTATCATAATTAGCACTCAAGCAGTCTGGCAGCCAGTAGTTGCTTAGTCCAGTTAGAAGGAGTCAAGAAAACAAACAAAAAAGAGATCAGCCTCATATGCACACCGCCCCTTCCCTCCAAGTTGTGTAATTGCTCTAAATTTGCATATTTTGTACCCAAGAGAAAAATCAAATGGAAATGCTTTAACTTCTAATTAGTTCTCACAATCAAGTGCATGTTTCAACACTGGATTCTATGCTCTCCACTCTTAGGCAGCTTTGACCATATTTAAATCAAAACACTTCTAATTTAAAGTGTTTCTCCTAAGATACCTAACCTCAACATTCAGTGATTCAAATGATGTAACAAAACGTCAGTCTCTATTGTCACTCCAAAGCTGCTGTTCTAAAAATTTATAATCAGATTCTTTGTCATCCTTGCCTGTTAACGGGAGGAAAAATCAATATTCTTATTGTGATGGCTGCTGACCATGGCACACTTTAATGGGATCTATTCTGATAATGTCAGAATAAATATGAGCTTTTCCAACTCATCATCTCATTCAAATGATTGTTGCCAACAATTGTTAGAACTGGACCTGATACACAATCCCAGAGTTCCAAAACAAAAATCATCTTGGGGTACCTGTTTTACTTCTAGAAAATGACAGTTCCACCTGCTAACTCAGTCATTGTGTAGTTATAAAGGTTCCTGTATTACTCCAAGTTGTAAACATTTTCTTAATTTACATTATATATATCAGTATATATCACAATTATTATTAATACCCAAAACATTTATTTTCAATTTTTTCACAAAATGTAAAAGCTTGACTGAAAACTGAAATCAAATTAATTAAATCATAGTAATATTACAGGAAATGAATACTAGGGCTTGTTATCCACATACTTACTTGTGACCCATTTCATGAGCAATGGTAAAAGCAAGATTCAGACCATTGTCCTCTGCAATTATACATTTTCGTTTTTCACTGCACATTCCACTCAGATATGCTATACCTAGGAAATACAATCACCAGAATTATTTTTTGTTATTGCTAGCTGAATGCACTATAGCATTATTGACCCAAAAAGGTCACCTTTGATAACCTTATAGTGATCAAAGCCATCTAAATAGTTAAATAGATAACTGACAAAAGGTTTCTTAATCATAAGCCAGAATGACTAGGTTTAACACAAAATTGGATAAATGACAACAAAGAAATTGCAAGTAGTGGTATTATTACCTGAAAGTAATATTGTCTGATCACACTGATAGCAAGATGAAGAAAAAGTATTCCTCAAAAACATTACTAGTTACCTCAGTAAGATGTGATTGAAGACACATATGAATATAGACACTACTGGAAATGAAAATAGATTTATACATGAATGGGGCACAAATCTGAACAGATTATTTCCTTTGACAGACTCAGAAAACTGAACAGAGTCGTGTCTCTACATTACCACTATTAAGTACTGATATAGTGTTCAGAATGTTAATGATTTTAAAATTGTGTAAAGACAGCAAAGAACTCGAAGAATTTGTAGGAGACTGCATCCTTAGAAACACATTCATTGCAGAGGCAAAACATTTTCAAATCAAAAAACATGAAATCTTTCAAATGACAACTCATGCTACATGAGTTATATTAACTTTACTGAAAATAAGAGAAGTAAGAAATGCTCTGAAATGTAGTGTTCTATTCTGAATGTTATGTTCCACTGGCTGAAATAAAAAAATAAAAATATTTCTAAAATAATTTTGTGCCTCGTAGTTGCAGAATCACATGCATTTTCTTTCAAGTTTTTATTGAAGAAACTGAAAAAGACAGAGCTGCTTTTAGTACTGTAGCTCTAGGTAGGAGAACTAGCAACAATACCAAAAGAAGGCAGATATCAGGCCCTGATTTCAGTTAACACCAATGAATTTTAAAAGTGCTAGAAAAAAGCAGAAATATTACTATAGCCATAGACAAAATCCAGTGCTGCATTTTGAAGAGGTGTGGGCATTCATATTATTATAATGCAAAATGTTTGGAAATACCTTTCTTACCGTGCTGCTTTTGGCTGAGATAGAGTTAACTTTGTTCACATAGCTTGTAGGGGGCTGTGGCTTGTGCTGGAAATACATGGATACTACAGGGATATTGTCATTACTTCTGAACAGTGCTTACATACAGCCAAGGCCTTCACCAGCAAGGAGGCTGAAGGTAAACAAAATGCTGGGAGGAGACACAGCTGACCCAAAATGAAAAAAGGGATAGTGCATATCCTATGACATCATGCTCAGCAACAAAAGTAGGGGGGAGATCAGTGGGTGGGCTGAGGCTCAGGGACTGGCTGGGGACTGGTTGGTTGGTAGTGAGCAATCATTTTCATTTACATAGCTTTTCTTTCTTGGGTGTTTATTTCTCTCTCTCTTAATTACATTCCTTTTCATTACAAAGTACATTATTATTGATAATGATTATGAGGATAATAATAATAATAATAATAATAATAATAATAATAATAATAATAATAATAATAATAATAATAATAATAATAATAATAATTTTTCAATTATTAAATGACATGAGTAACATCATTTTTTCTCTGTTATCCTGCCTGCCCCACACAGTTCATTTCCAAAGAACTATGGACACTGCAATTTTCATACCTTCTGCTGCTCTGCAAAAGCATTTAGCACTAGTAGACATTGTCAAAAATACTCAATATGTATCACCAATACTATTTTTAGATTTGGCATTCCTTGAAAGGAATTGATGTTTGGCCTTTTAAAGGGTAAATATATGAAACACAAGACCCTAATTTCACTTAGATTGTTCGATTTCTGATTCTAGAAATCTCCAAAAGAATCAAATGCACGTAACTTTATGACTTTTCTCCTATTAAAAAAAGTGAACCTCAGCATGCTGAACCAACAACAGCTACTATATGCAAAATAGCTAATTACTAGATGTGAAGTAGTTTCATGTCTTGTCCTTGATTATTAATTTCACATGTAGAGAAAAAGAGTCTGCCTTCAGTAAGCAGCTCCTCTTGTTTAGTTTTCCCTGGATTAGCTAACAGAAAGAATTACATGTATGTTCACTGCCACTTCCTGTGGCTTATAAACATAGCTGGAACTGCTCCAAGGTTAAATCCACCAAGCAACCAAAAAAAAAAAAAACCACAAAACCCAAACCAAAAACCCAAACCAAATAATTGCTCCCTTGTTATGACTAAGCTATTCCCAGTGAACCCCACAGTGCATAGCTTCAAATCAGAACACTTTGTATCTGAAAAGTGTTGTCTAGAAAGCAGTTGTCATCTCACAGATAATTTAAGGAAAGATCCTGAATTACATGTTAAGAAAGCCATGTTATGAAAAACAAAAAAAAACACTGATTGTATACATTCCAAATGTAAAATACTCAAATTGCTTCACTGTAGATAATTATTTCTCAAGCTAATTTAGTAGAAAAATACATGCAATATCAATTAAGGGACTAAAGTTTTACCTTTGTGCCCTAGAAGAACTTCTTAAGAGACAATATCTTCTTATCAAACATGTAAATATATAAAAGAATATATGCTGCTTCAGAAAAGTAGAGCTGTTGCCAAAGTCATAGGAGTAGTTTGTTAATAATATTATTACTGCTATCCATAGAGATGTTTATTTTATTCTAGGTAATATGACGTGTTCTTTAAAATGTTCTGGTTTCTTAATGAACATCCTCAACAAATCACTCAACTAGTTATTCTTCCAGAAACCTTGGTTCATCTCACAAGGGTGTTAAACTAAACTCGTTACCAACTGAAGTATTCAAACAACTCTGTCAGATTTTCCTACTCAGTCATGGCCTGCTGCCCATTACGTAAAGGCACTACCTGTATTAAAAGACTACTGTCAGCGTTGCCCACAGCAACAGAACTCCACAGTAAAAAACAAAAATCACATTAAAAAGTATGTAGTCGGACAAACAAACATGGGTCTTTCTTCCACTGATGATACAACATGAAACTACGATCTGAATGTGTGTGGATTTGTAACACTGCATTCTAAAAGACAAGAGAATGTTTATTATTTTTCCCTCTACAGTGAACCAATGTGTCACGGTTTAACACTGGCCCGGCAATTAAACCGAGTAACAGTCGCTCTCTATTAATCTCTCTCTCCTTCCTGATAAGAAAGGAGTTAATATTCTGAAAGTCTTAATCACACAAATTACTTAATTAGCTCCACTGAACTTCTTGGTTTCACAACACATTCAGACTTGGTTTGTCATGTCATTAGCTATGTGGTCATTCTAAATCCCTTCTCTCATACTTGCTCCAAAATCTACTTGCTAGTTCTAGAATCTGTTAAAAGAGAAAGACACCATTCTACATACCACCAGTTTAATTCTTTGGTATAACCTCTACGTAATCCTGAGCTATTTCATTGCTCTTCTGTTTTAGGAACACTGGTGTTCTCCTCAACAACTTTTCTTCCTTTCTAGATTATAAAGCAATAATGACCTTAAAAAAATCCAGAGCAAAGTCCCTCTAACAAATTCTATGATGAAGGAGGTTAGCGGATCACCCAGATATCCTTTCTACTACTGATCAAAGAAGTTTATTTGAATTTACAGTCCATATGAATTCAAAATTCCATAAAACCCAAACACATACGTTCCATTTCAAGCATTTGAAAACACAAGCTGAAATAACTGAAAAGAACATATATTTGTACATCACTCTTCAGAAAAAAATATGCAGCTTTAAAGCATTTTTAAATGAAGGAGTATGTTACATTCTCAGGAATCTAGTGATAGCATATTCCTTGTTTTGCTATCTATCAAGCAATAAAAATTGTCAAATTTTATGAAGATGAAAAACAGTAAAACAGAACAGATTCCCAGTTGAGTTCTGTATAATGATGTTGAAGACACTCTAAGTTCAGAAGAAAATGTGAAAAAATACAGTATTTGAAGTAATGTGCAATAAAGATTTTCTTTTTTCTATATTTTCTTATAGTATAAATATGAAAGAAAAATTAAAAAAAAATCTTTCTGAACAATAACTCAATCTTCTAAGCAATTGAACTATTTTGATCAATTACTCTAACTTCCTCATGGCATGATTTGCATAAACATTTTTTCTGGAGGTTTGTTTTACATGGCACAAAAATTATTAATAATCTTGATCTATATTTACAAGAACTTTTGGATAGAAGTAGAAAAGTCTTGTTTTAGGACTTGCATAATAAAGACTTCCAGTCCTTAAGTTGTGAGTAAATTGTAGGAGTGCTTTATGAAAGCTTCATGGAATTCTGCTGTATATAATCACCTAAGATGTGACTTTGAAAAGGAGACACCTCCCTTTTTAATAAATAAACTGAATGGGGCTTTCCAAAACAAAGCAGAAGCTTGTTACTTAAAAAAGGCAGAAACAGGTTCCGAGTTGAGCATCAGCCATTTCAGAACAGTTTTCACCAAATACATGCCAAAAAAAATCTCCTCTTCAGGATATGCTTTTTACTGATGCATTAGACAGATGTAACAGATAAACAGTTTACTTCAACCGAGCACCACAATCTTTAGTTTAAGAGTTAGTACTGGTTTCCTATTATAAAAATCTCTCCTGTACTTTGTCAACAGACAAGGTGGAGAGATGATAACAGTGAACACTGCAGTCCACAATAGGAAGTATTTTTAACCACTCAAATTTGCTTTCCATGTTTTCCAACTCCTACTACAATTACACATGCTTTTCAGGGGAGCAGCGTGACAATGTAGTTTTGCAGTCTTTCAGGCTGCATTTGTAGCTTTCTCTCTTTTCCAGGGAAAGCTATTTGTGTGAAACTAGCCATTTCCACTTCTCATGATAGCTAAGCACTTCTAATCTTGGGCTTTACTGTAGCAAAGCAGGAATAAGAATTTATTCTTCATAAAGAAAAGACTTTATTATTGATCATTACTTCTGTAATACATAAACAGCATAAAAAAAGACCACCAGGAAGAAACTTCTTTTAAAGCGTTATGCTAGATGGGAAAAAGCAGAGCTTGAATTCTGCATTTCTTTTACAGAATGAATCCTAAACTTAGAAGCTAAGGGAAGATTAATGATCATCACAATGACTAGAAGATAGGTGAACAAAATCATACATTTTCCTTTTACTTATTTACCTTTGTGACCAGATGCACTGCTAGACCAGACTGAAACCTAAGGTTGCATAAAGTGTTACAAGGTGCTATGTGTGCACATGGTATGAAAGCTGTACCTATTAATTTGGCTAATTGTCTGTATACTTCTGTGTACATTTATATACTTTCCTTCTTTTTCTGCTGTTTTGATCCTTATTTAGACTATCTTGCATTTTTTTTTCCTTTTCCATGCCAGCTTGACTTAAATAAACTTGTTTATTTAAACAACAAAAAATAAAAGAGAAGGGTCAGATGAACTGGGCAAGGAACATGTACTTATGAAGCTTCATGGAGAATGCAGAGTGACTGATCAGTGTTGCTGAAAAGAAAGGTGAGCATCAACAGAAAAGGGACTGGAGGGCTTGTTTTAGATACATGACTCTAGGTTAACTGCTTGTGTAACTATATTTCTCTGACTCAATAGAGTAAATGGCTTCTTCATTTAGAGAACCCATCAGGGAGTAAGTCCATATCTGTCTCAGCCCAACAGACAACATAAGAACTCGGCTACTGACAAAATTAACTTTGGACAGACCAGTGGGCTTCAATGGACTTTAACACACTTACTCCGTCCCATCACCTAAAATACTGGAATACTCAGATACCCAGAATCATGATGGAGAGTATATAAAGAAGTAATGGGGAGATTCATACTGCAGTCCAATTGTACATTGCCATGGCTATACTGTGTTCGCACTGTGATTTGAGTACACTGCGGTTATCAGTATGCTAAATCAAAATCCTATGTAATTTTTAATATCTTCAGGTAAGTCATTTTTGGCTTAAACATTAAACACTCCTCATGTGGAATATCTAATAGCGTATTATATATCATAGTATGTAATAGTTACTTAATAATATAATAGTTATTTAATATATAATTAGTATTATAGTATCTAATATCTTCTTTATTTATTATTATCTTTATTATTTTTTATTATTATCTTTATTGCTCTCCACAGATTCCACTCTTTCAAAGGATCGAAGGAAATGCAATTCTGATCTATACAGTGTTGAGCTTTTTTGTAAAATACATTTTCTTCCCGATTGCTTTCAGTTTGAGTGAAGTCCCATTCAGTTGCTGGAAATTAACCTTGGGTTAGAGAATAAGGTTGCTCTTCAATCTATCAGGAGGCAAGTAGGACCACTATGAAGATCTGCAGAATGATGTGGCTATCCGAGTTAAAAAGTGCCATGTAGAAGCCTGAGAGATAGAGGCATTCTTGAAAAGTGGAAATTTTCTGTGAAGTTCTTCAAAGAGAAAAATTATTTTTCAGATGCATTTAAGAGTAAATGTTTTGTTGTAAAAACACGTAATGAAAATTATTATCAGGCCTAAATATTTACTTCTAGAACATTTTTTGAGAAATATAACATCTGATATATGTGAACAAATACCTTAGATGATTTGACACTGGATGACTTAGATCTGGTATCTGTCCACTCATAAATCTGTAAGGAATATATGGCATAGATATACAGTGACAACTATTAAAAAATAGAAATAGCTCTCTTTTACAGAAAGAGAGGAACAAGGTAATTTTCTAGGCCAGCATAAAGACTTTGTGCAAAAGGCTTGCAGTGTTAGGATTCTGCTACAATATGACTTTGAAAGGAAAGGCAGGAATCACAGACCTTAGACTGAATTCAAAGAGAACTACCTTTGGCAAAAAGGCCACAGAATCACAGATTCATAGAATGGTTTGGGTTGGAAGAGATCATTAGTTTCAACCCCTCCTGCCATAGGCCCATGGGCAGGGAAATCTTCCACGAGACCTGGTTGCTCAAAGCCCAATCCAACCTGTCCTTGAACACATTCTTGAAGGAGGCATCCACAACTTCCCCAGAAAGATGATACACCAGTCGTACAAGAAATTGGAATCTGAATACTTGCTAGCATTAAGAAACACAAACTGACCTCATTTTATGATGATGGCCTTACTAATAATTCGCTTCAACTTTGCTACTGTGTACATTTTTACCACCACAAATTGTGTACCTTTTAAAAAATGTGTTATCTTAAATGTATTTTTATGAAAGTATCAGATAGAAAGGATTAGTCAATGTCTGGAATACAGTCAAGAAACATCTGGTAAATTGAAGTCTCCCACTAGAATAATGTCTAGTGATTTTGTGACTTCTGCCAGGTGCTTGGAGAGTATTTAATCATAATATTAAGTAAAGTAAAGTGTAAAGTAAAGTAAAGTGTAAAGTAAAGTAAAGTGTAAAGTAAAGTAAAGTGTAAAGTAAAGTAAAGTGTAAAGTAAAGTAAAGTGTAAAGTAAAGTAAAGTGTAAAGTAAAGTAAAGTGTAAAGTAAAGTAAAGTGTAAAGTAAAGTAAAGTGTAAAGTAAAGTAAAGTGTAAAGTAAAGTAAAGTGTAAAGTAAAGTAAAGTGTAAAGTAAAGTGTAAAGTAAAGTGTAAAGTAAAGTGTAAAGTAAAGTGTAAAGTAAAGTGTAAAGTAAAGTGTAAAGTAAAGTGTAAAGTAAAGTGTAAAGTAAAGTGTAAAGTAAAGTGTAAAGTAAAGTGTAAAGTAAAGTGTAAAGTGTAAAGTGTAAAGTGTAAAGTGTAAAGTAAAGTGTAAAGTAAAGTGTAAAGTAAAGTGTAAAGTAAAGTGTAAAGTAAAGTGTAAAGTAAAGTGTAAAGTGTAAAGTAAAGTGTAAAGTGTAAAGTAAAGTGTAAAGTGTAAAGTAAAGTGTAAAGTGTAAAGTGTAAAGTGTAAAGTGTAAAGTGTAAAGTGTAAAGTGTAAAGTGTAAAGTGTAAAGTGTAAAGTGTAAAGTGTAAAGTGTAAAGTGTAAAGTGTAAAGTGTAAAGTGTAAAGTAAAGTGTAAAGTAAAGTGTAAAGTAAAGTGTAAAGTGTAAAGTAAAGTGTAAAGTGTAAAGTAAAGTGTAAAGTAAAGTAAAGTGTAAAGTAAAGTAAAGTGTAAAGTAAAGTAAAGTGTAAAGTAAAGTAAAGTGTAAAGTGTAAAGTAAAGTGTAAAGTAAAGTGTAAAGTAAAGTGTAAAGTAAAGTAAAGTGTAAAGTAAAGTGTAAAGTAAAGTGTAAAGTAAAGTGTAAAGTAAAGTGTAAAGTAAAGTGTAAAGTAAAGTGTAAAGTGTAAAGTAAAGTGTAAAGTGTAAAGTAAAGTGTAAAGTAAAGTGTAAAGTGTAAAGTGTAAAGTGTAAAGTGTAAAGTAAAGTGTAAAGTGTAAAGTAAAGTGTAAAGTAAAGTGTAAAGTGTAAAGTGTAAAGTAAAGTGTAAAGTAAAGTGTAAAGTAAAGTGTAAAGTAAAGTGTAAAGTAAAGTGTAAAGTAAAGTGTAAAGTAAAGTGTAAAGTAAAGTGTAAAGTAAAGTGTAAAGTAAAGTGTAAAGTAAAGTGTAAAGTAAAGTGTAAAGTAAAGTGTAAAGTAAAGTGTAAAGTAAAGTGTAAAGTGTAAAGTGTAAAGTGTAAAGTAAAGTGTAAAGTGTAAAGTGTAAAGTGTAAAGTGTAAAGTGTAAAGTGTAAAGTGTAAAGTGTAAAGTGTAAAGTGTAAAGTGTAAAGTGTAAAGTGTAAAGTGTAAAGTGTAAAGTGTAAAGTAAAGTGTAAAGTAAAGTGTAAAGTAAAGTAAAAAAGTCAAACTAAGTCAAGTCAGTTAAGATAAAATGAAGGAAGGAATTGACTGAAACAGTAAATCCTTGATCAACAATACAAGAAAGATAAGATGTGGGTTTTGAGTATGGTCAGTGGTTAGTAATGACAAGTAAGATCAGTGATTATAGAATTATCAAAGAATCAGCTAGATTGGAAAGGACCTCTGAGATCTCCAGGTCCAACCCTTAATTCACTACCACTATGGTTATCAGACCATTGGCACTGAGTGCCACATCAGTCTCTTCTTGAAAACCTTCAGGGACAGAGAATCCACCACCTCCCTGGGCAGCCCATTCCAAGTCTGATCACCCTCTCTGTAAAGAATTTCTCCCTAATATCTAACCTGAACCTTCCCTGGCAGAGCTTAAGTCCATGCCCTCTTACTGAGAGCTGCCTGGGAGAAGAGACCAACCACCCCCTGGCTCCCACCTCCTTTCAGGGAGTTGTAGAGAGTGATGAGGTCTCCCCTGAGCCTCCTCTTCTCCAGACTGAACACCCCCAGCTCCCTCAGCCCTTCCTCACAGGACTTGTGCTGGATCCCTTCACAGCCTCCTTGCTCTTCTCTGGACCTGCTCCAGCACCTCAATCTCCTTCCTTAACTGAGAGGCCCAGAACTGGACACAGGACTCAAGCTGTGGCCTCACCAGGGCTGAGTACAGGGGCAGAATCACTTTGCCATCAGGAGTTTATTTGGAAAGCTTTCTTATGTGTTACTGCTGAGATTAATTAAGCTTTAAACACCTAAAATAAAACAAGTGAAAATAATTCAGTCCAACCTCTGAGATCAATGTAATGCTGGATACTCTGTCTTTCATAAAGCATCAGAAAAGCTCCACAAAGTTCCTGTTACTTGGGAATTCCAACCAAGACTGAAAATAAGAGCAAATGGCATGAGTTTAGAGGAAATGTATTTGTGCAGAACAACATAGGTCTGTCTGCAGTACTAAAAAACAATCAGCTCAGGTCACTCTATTTAAGGCAAAAACTATCTTTGAAATAATTCATAATTCTGACATATTAGTCAAATCAAACTCACACATGCCAAGAAAATTCCTGACCTTCCTTTGACGGAGACACATTAACTGAGTACAGTAAAAGGCTTACAGCAACTGAATCTGGAAATGCAACTTTTTTGTTTTCCACGTTGTTGCCATCAGTGTTACTAGGACATTTTGCTAGATACCACAAATCTTTCAAAACATTAAGCATGGTCACAATATTTTACAGAGCAAATATGTTGTGTACCTGTGGAGTTTTGACAGAGATGAGAGAAGATTACCCAAAGAATCAGATAAAATAAGACAAAGGAGTATACAAGGATCCAAGTGTTTACTGTCTCATATCTGGATTGGTCCATTTTCTATAAAAATATATCAGTAGGAACCACATATAATATTTACTATAGGAATAGTGTCACTAATGCACACATTAGTGACATTAGTGCAACAGCTTTCAAGCAGTAGAATGGAAGATTTTTTTTGTCTGCAGATTATTTTTAGGTTCTGCATATTCTTTAAGGATATATTTACTTGGAGCTTTACAACTTAGTGATATGACCACCTACCAATATTTTAGATTTTCTTGAAAGCCATGTCACAGGCACTAGAAATGCAGACAATGTAATAGGCTGAAGAGAGAGAAGAACATGCTGGGTTCCCTTCCTGATTTTCCCACTTGCTAATACATCAATCTGATTTCCAGCTATAGAAAAATTAGGCTGATTCCTGTGCCTTTTGAGAACTGTAAACATAATATATACGTCTACATAGTCATATTATTCTATTCCCAGACAAACCATGTGTTTGTTTCAATCATACTTTGTTTTGTTTTAATCATAGTATGCCCCTAATGATTATACAGTAAAGCAAGGTCTGAAACCTCTTTAAGCTACAGAGGAGCTTTAAGATAAAATTGCAGAGTAACAGGATCTCACTGATGTGCAAGAAGAAGACTAGGAGCATACACATGAGCAGAACAACAGAGGAAAAAAAATAAGAGTAAATGATGCTGCAGCCAACTAATCAGAGGAGGCTTAAGAACAGTGGGGTCTGAGGCCAAAACAATTGCCTCATTATTCTCCACCCAGAAGGAATTTGACTGGGGCTGTGAAAACTGACAATGCTGAAATCAGTTGACTTACAATGACTAATACCACATGAGAGTGTAGCTTATTGTTTCACAGAGACATGAAATGAATCATGGAAGGCATGCATTTGAATTACTCCAGATTTACCTAGCGAATTAAGAAAGTTAGCCTCACAGCTCCCCATAGTAGAGCTTTCCAAACACATCTAGCAACAGTATAGCTCTGAAAACCATATAAATACATGCTAATTCTAGACTTCAATACACCTTGGGAAATGTAATAAAATTCTAGAATTAATTATTCTATTATTTGCTACTCTTCAAAAATATCAAATATTAAGTGTTAATACATTTTGGTTTTGATCATCAAAATAGCTAGAACCATTTTTTTCCTGATTAAGAATGTAGAAATCTGACAGAAATATATTTTCTATCATTATGGGGGAAAAGAAAATCTTTCTCTACACTATCATTTCTCTACCCTAAATGCTGTTGTGAAGGAACATTTGGAAGACTGGCACCATGTATTTTGTTTTGAAATCAAGAAAGAAATTATATATTTCTAGGAAGCTTTGACACATGCTTTTGATTTTGAGTAAACATTTTTTTCTGGTTAACAGACTTTGTTGTTAGTGTTGCTCTTAAAACATGAAATTTTCATATAAATACCAGTTGTTTTAAGGGGAAATGAAAAAAAAGTAGTAATTGAATAGTGTATAAGCTCTGCATTTTGAGTAGAATAAGACTGGAACCACAGGGAAATGTATTATTTGCCACGTAAATACATTAAAATTTTGTCTACGTAACTGAATATTGCCACTCATGCAATGCGGCTTAAGTGGCTACTCACATTTGTCCTGAAAACTGTGGATCTTGGATTATGAACCAACAAATTCAGTATTCTGCTGTTCAGTATCCATTACTGGGAAAAAATAGCACCCAAAATAGTTACCATGCCAATAATGAGGTACATCCTATATATTTTCCTTTCTTGTAACTTCCATTTCTGGATTTTGTAATGTGCTACAAAGATGACTTTGACTACCTGACATAAGTGTAAAAACATTTCACAGTTAACAGTCTTATTCCACTCTTTTTGGTAAACAAAGGTTTGTATTGAGGTGTATTTTTCGGGGTTTGGGGGTTTTTTTTTTTTGGATGGAAGGAGAGGCAAACTCTGGACAGTTGGGAATCATACAGTTGATACTACGTTAGCATTTGCAATGTAATTTATTCTGCAAATAATCTTAAACAAGTTAAATAGGCATGTTAAAAAGGAAATAGGCATGTTAAACAGGAAATAGGCATGTTAAACAGGAAATCTATACTGAGATTAAACTTCTCTTCTTTACCTTCCAACAGACTATTTCTCATGATCTAATCTAAGACTAAAAATCCGCATTAGAGTTCTTCTAGGAAAATCAAAAGTGAAAGATAGGATGCCAAAATGAAACCACCATCTTTCAGTGTACACTTGCATCCCAGAAAGCTAACTGTATCCTTGGCTGCATCAAGAAAAGCATGGCCAGCAGGTCAAGGGAGGTGATTCTCCCCCTCTACTCTGCTCTTGTAAGACCCCTGAAGTACTGCATCCAATTCTGGAGCCCCTATTACAAAAAAGACATGGACATCCTGATGCGTGGCCTCAGAGAAGGGCCATGAGGATTATCAGAGGGCTGGAGCACTTCTCTTATGAAGACAGACTGAGAGAGTTGGGGTTATTCAATCTGGAGAGGAGAAGGCTTCAAGGAGACCTTATTGTAGCCTTCTAGCATTTGACGGAGCCTACAAAAAAGCTGTCAATGGACTTTTTAGAATATCAGGTAGTGATAGGACTAGGGGGAATGGGTTCAAACTAGAGGAGGGTAGATTTAGATTGGAAGTTAGGAAAAAGTTCTTCACCATGAAGGTGGTGAGACACGGGAACAGGGTGCCCAGAGAAGTGGTGGAAACTCCATCCCTGGAAGTTTTAAGGCCAGGCTGGACAGGGCTCTGAGCAACCTGATCTGGTGGGAGATGTCCCTGCCCATGGCAGGGGGATTGGAACCAGATGATCTCAAAGGCCCCTTCCAACACTGAAAATTCTCTGATCCTACCTACCTACATGCACTTTCAACAATATTGCTTACAAATCTGCAATCCTAAAAATATTGACGTAATACATACATGGCAGTAAGAGAATTTTAAAATTAACTTTACAAAGTTCTCTCTAGTTTTTGATTGCTAATTCTTAAATGATTTTGAGGATTGTGGACAAGAGCTTCAGAAAGATATTTTCTTCTTAGCAGTGAGCATGGACCCAAAGCATAATATATAATAATAACAATAACAATATATAAAGTATAATAATAATTATATAAATATATATATAATTACATATATATAAGGTGCCTTTCACCATATCGATAAACATTCTTTGGAATCACTCTGACAGCAGTGGTAAGAACAGGAGTCATCCTGTTAGTACTTCAGCACTTCTGTTTCCAACCCATTTGAAAAAAAAAAAAAGCCACAAGACTTTGCGGCCAGCTTGGCTGGCTGGTGTTTAATACTGCTACTCCATCAGGGTTGGAGAGAGACCTATTGTGAATGGCAACAGTTTGCACTGTGAACCCTCCAGCTGTGCTGCAGACCCGTGCAGGTCTGAATTTATAGAAAGGCTATTACAGAAACTTCTGTAAAGGCTTACAGAAACTTCTTTAAAACACCATAGACATATTTTCAGAAAAATCCATCTGGAAATAAAATTAATAAATAAAAATAAATAAAAAATTAATAAATTCATATAAGAACTGATGAAACAATAGGCAATTAATGACTTAATTTTTGCAGCACGACTATAGTTATATGAAAAGAAGCATGCATATGAACTATGTTTCAGTTCCTGAAGAAAACTCTAAAACAACAATACATAGAGTCGGAAAGACCACAAGAACCATTATACAAAATGCCCACCTAGACAGCCAAGGTCTCTACTTTCATTTCTACTTCAGTAGAATACGAAGTCTTATATTAAGGCTGCAAATATTTAACTTCCTGTGCACTCATCTCATTTTCAAGTTTCATCCAAGCTTCTTTATCGCAGAAATGTGAATGACTGAATCTTACCTCATTTACTAGGACATGAACAAATTCAGAGATAAATAAAGACATTCTATTACTTCCAAGGTTTAACCAAAGAGAAAACACTTTTCAGGAAAAATCCTTTAATACATTCAGTTCATCTGTGAAATACACAGGAAGCCTATCCTTATTTTGATAAACTGGAAGTACTCAGATTTGATCTTCAGTTTAGATCAGCATAAGACACTGAAGACTTCTTGTCATGTAGCTTCCTCTTTCAGCTCTAAGGAAACATTTTTCCACTTTAAAAGACTAAAATAAGCACCTCTGAGCACCACTCATATAAAGTTTATCTAAGACCAAGATTTGTAGAAGAAGACTGAATTCTTAACACCTAACTGCCATGAGAAAAATTCTATTAATTTAGAATGATTCTTTATTGATACACACCTCACAGAAACACACACAGACTTGGGATGATACAATAGTAAAAGAAAAAAAACAGCAAGATAATACAATTTATGTAGCAATTCTCCTCAAACCTTTGTCCTAGATATTAGAGAGAAAAAAATATTTAATTCTCCTCTGCTCAAGAGGGAACACAAGCATGACTATCATCCCAATCTTTCTGAAATAACTTAGGTTCTGAATACTTGTATTTACATATAGAACTGTTGAAAACTTCTATTACCCCAAATAAAATTATAAGGTAAAAACATCATTTAGAGTCATGACATGTTTTTACCCAAAATTACAACAGAAGAGAACAATTACTACCTTTTTTGCTACTTTTTCCACCAGACCACTACTCTGAAAAACAGTCCTCCTAAGAGGCTGTAGACCTGTTGATTTACAAACAACTCTTGGTAAAAAAACTTAGTGCAACCAGCACTCACTTTAATTGAAGATGTCACAACATGCCTTGCACAATAGTTCACATCCTCTATTCTTCTTATGCTCCATAGTGCATAAACACTGTATCACTATCACATTGCATTCTTACAGAAACTTCTTTTAAACACCATAGACATATTTTCACAAAAAATAAATCCACTGCATTAAAAAAATCATAAACGCATTTGGCTAGCATTATAGTCTGAATTTAGTACTAAACTGTCAGTGAGATAAAAAGAAAAAACTTATAAAAGGTTGGTCTGTGAATGGGATAGAAATGTACTTTAACATATGTATTTAGCAGAAGCATCTAACAAATCTAACCAAGTAATACTGGGATTTGAGATGTATTTTGCCTTTTTCTAGCTACAGCTATCCATCACCAATGCTGGTGTCATCTCTTAGTTGTGCATCTCTACTTATGTAACACTAATTTTATGAGCTGGTTTATACACACAGTCTCTTATATTTATTTACTTACCAACAGTATCACATGGCTCATCTTTATGCACACAGAAATCCTTCCTAGAATTGGGGGGAAAGAAAAATGTTAAGCAAGCCAAGCTATCAGAATGGTAACAACTGTGTGACCTATTTACAAATATTTTGTATGGGTCAATGAATAAATACAGAACATCATTATCTCAACAAGGAGCATCAGGGAGCAAAGTCCAGGATTACTTAGAATGGTTAAACTTCAGTTTCTTCTCACAATAGATTTATTAGATTTATGGATCAGGTGACAAAACATGTACCATGTACTTAAATTAGATTGTACCTAATTTGTGGTTTTTTCTCTCGTGTCATTATCTTGAAATGTAACAAGTCTATAGTTAGTCTGTCTTTCATTTAGATCAGAGGTGGAGTCATTCAGTTTTTGTGATAAAAAGTCAGTGGTTAAAATTATTAATGAGAATACCTTCTAGAGAAGCATTTCTGCTAGGATATGCCATTCTATCAGTGGAAGACTTAAAAATTAACTCACTGGGAGAAGACAGTCCTGTCTCCAATACAGTTTTCAGTTCAGCAATATCTCCATTAAGAAGATTGCTCAGTTGCAGAGCGGATTAAATATTTTGTCCCTCTGTTAAACACCTGCTTAGGATTCATTCTAATTTCACACCTACTTCACCAGTTGTCAGAGACATATAACAAAGCTATGAAAAGAGCAAAGGGTGCTCCAGGATTATCTAGTCCAACTTTTAACAGCAGAAACAGTAGAAATTGTTTGATTCTTGAGATGAGAGAGTAGACTCATAATACTCACTATTTTTACAAATCTAATTACTGCAAAAGCTCTTTTCCTGTTTGCTTCACACAGACTGTTCCAACCCAGTGATTTCAACTCAAAAGCAATGACAAGAGGCTGTCAAACTTCTGACATAGGGTAAAGCCCACAGTGCCATAAACAAGAACTGAAGTTTCCTCAAAAACTAAAGGTTCCTATCCCACTGCCACCACTTTGAAGCCCACGCCATGAATAGATACCCTTGGCCTGCAGAAGGACCACAGGCCAGCAGAAGAACACACGAAATGCAGGAGAATATAATGCCAGGTAGTAAGATAGCTTCAACAGGGGCCCAACTTAAATGCCTCTATGATAATGCAGGTAGCATGGGGAGTTAACAAGATAAATAATAGTCACGTGCTCACTATCCTGGACTTCAGGAGAGCAGATTTTGACCTCTCCAGGGATAAAGTTAGGTATCATGAGATAAAGCCCTGGCAGGGAGGAGCCCAAGAAAGCTGGCCAATATACAAGGATCACCTCCTGTGTCCCAGCAAAGAGAAAGGCAGTCAAGAATGCCAGGAGGCTGGCACGGGTGAACAAGGAACTCCTGGATATACCTAAATGTAAAAATAAAGTCTACAGAGGATAGAAGCAAGGACAGGTAGCCTGGGAAGAGTACACAGAAGTTGCCCAGGTAGCCAGGGACCAGGTCAGGAAAGCTAATGCATAGACAGAGCTAACTCTGGCCAAGAGCATCAAGGTGAACAAGAAGAGCCTTTGCAGGTGTGTCAGTGGAAAAGAAAGACAAGGGTAAATGTGGGACATCTCCAGCTGGGATCTGGTCACATGGGATACTCGGAAGGCTTAGGTACTCAATGAGTTTTTTTCCTCAGTCTTCACCAAGAAAGGCTCTGGCCACACCACCCAACTTGCAGAAGGCAGAGGCAGGGACTGGAGATGGCAGATCCACCCACTATAGGAGAAAAGCAGGTTTGAGACCATCTACAGAACTTGAATGTGCACAAGTCCATGGGACCTGACAAGATCCATCTGCAGATAATGAACTGGTGGATGAAGCTGCAAAACAGATTTCTATCATATTTGAGAAGTACTAAAAGTCTGGTGAAGTTCCCACTGACTGGAAAATCATAAATTCATTGAATGTTAGGGGTTGGAAGGAACCTCTAGAGATTATCTACTCCAACCTCTCCCAAAGCAGAATTACCTAAGGTAGGCCACACAGGAATTAATCCAGGTGGGTTCTTAAAGTCTCCAGAGGAGACTCCATATCTCTGGACAGCTTGTTCTAATGCTCCATCACCCTCACAGTAAAGAAGTTCCTCCTCATGTTGAAGTGGAACTTCAACTTGCTTGAAACCATTATTTCTTGTCTTATTACTGAAAAGAGATTGGCCCCTTCCTCCTTTATATCCACCCCTCAGATATTTGTAGACATTAATAAGATCCTCTTTTAGCCTTTTCTCAAGACTAAACATAGGAGAGATGTTAATCATATTCATAGCTCTCCATCATACTCTCTCCAGTATATCCCTTTCTCTCTTGAATTGGGAAGCCCAAAACTACAACTGCATTCCAGGTGTGGTCTCACCAGTGTAGGATAGAAGGAGAGGAGAACCTCCCTAGATCTGCTGGACATATTTTCCTGATGCATCCCAGGATACCATTGGCCCTCTTGGCCACAAGGGCATATTGCTGACCCATGGAGAATTTACTGGCTCAGTGCCACTTATCATAACCCTCTGAACTCTGTTGTTGGGCCAGTCATCAATCCAGAAAAAGGGGACACACAACCCCCATTTTGAAAAAGGGGAAAAAAAGGAAAATGGGAGGAACTGCAGGCCAGTCAGTCTCACTTTAAAGAGACAAACAAGAAAGCTGGAGATGGACATTTTATAAAGGCATGTAGCAATAGGACAAATGTGTAGAGACCCTGAAAGAATAATTGTCTCAAAACAGACATCCTGACAAAATGGACATTGCACTCGGGTGGAGGCCTCATTCAATAGCCACCTAGACTCTGTTCTCAAGGAGAGACCCTCATTTTGGTAACCACCCCGATAAATGGGGCCCTATTCTCACAAGAGCAGCTCTTCCTTCAGTGGACATCTTGATAAGCTGAACACTGTCCTTGCAAGTGGAGTTTTGTCTGATGCCACCCTGACAGGCAGGACACTGTCCTTATTCCATAAGGGACAGGGGCAGGCAAGCTGTGCCCTGCAGAGGCAGAGTGACATCTTGTGTGTGCCCCAGGCAGAGACACTGGAGAGGGCAAGTGCAGAAATCAGGGTTATTGCTGTGTCATCCCATCTGAAGGAGCCCAGGTGAACACCTGGCTGTGCAAGATAGACCAATGCCCCCCACCCCCCAAAAAAAGTGGGGTCAGGCGGCATTAAAGAGGCACACTCAAAGGGCTGGATGTGTTCCCGTCATCCAAGGACCACAACTTCCTACCAAGATCATCGCTAGATCAAAAGGTGGTGGTATCTTTCCTATCCCTTCTTTCTCTCTCTCTCTCTCTCTCATTCTCTCTCTTTGTCTCTCCCCCTCTCTGTTTCTAACTTTATCTTGGCACATAAGTGTAGCAGTTTCTATTTTTGTTAACTTTTACAACCCACTGCTTTCTACGTTTTGACAATTTCCATCCTTAAATTTTGCAAAATTATAAGCCATTGCTTTGAAAGTACTGTCATTTCTAATTCTGCTAGTTGTAATTTGACATGCTTTATAATCTTACTCACTTTTAAAGTAAAATTTTGTTTTGTGCAAATCTCCTGGGTTACTCCTGAGTACTGTGCAGAGAATTTCCGAACTTAATCTTGCTGAATTTGTTAAAAGTGATTAGAGGAGGAGAAGGATTGGGCCCAGCTGCAATTGGGCTCCTCTCTGAAGAAGTTTAGAAAGCAAGGGGGTCCAGTCTGAATCTCCCTGGGTCAACCCCCACTCTGGGGAACATTACCCATGCCCACACTGAGAGATGCGATATTAGGTTTGGGCCCCCACCTCTGGGGAGCTATGCTCACTTTGTGAGACATTAAACTACCACACAAGACCACCTGGTGCATCCCGACGAAGAGGTAATTGTTTTAAACTGGAAGAAAGCAGATTCAGGATAGACATGAGGGAGAAATGCCTCCACTGTGAGGGTGGTGACATACTAGAACAGATTGCCAATGGATGTTGTGGATGCCCCCTCCCAGGAAGTCAAGGACAGATTGAAAGGAGCACTGAGCAACCTGGTTTAGTGGAAAGTGTCTCTTTCCATGGCAGAGGGATTAGAACTAGATGATCTTTAAGGTCACTTCCAACTGCAACCATCCCACAATTCTATAAAATAAACCTTGCAAATAAACTCATTAATACTGAGAATCCCTTTAGAAGACACCTGGAACTTGAGCCAAAGGTTGGGAACAAAAAAGTATAATAAGATACAGAATTAAGTTCATTTATTTTTCAAACCTGCAAAAAATTGCATTAACCAAATGTAACACAATTCTTTGCTTTGTGCTACCTGACACAGGGGCCTTCCTGTCTTGTAAAGCACTATGACAGAATGATCAGAAATATGGGACTTTTGGTGATGCAAGAGGGCATGTACAGAGACAATCTAAGGACACAGATTGTCTTACACATACACTTATACAATCACCATAAATAGTAACTGATGTAACAACAAATGAAAAAAAGGAAAAGAGCATATGTACAAGAATGCTGTCTGATATTTCTTTTACAAGAGATTTCTGCTTATGTAATAGTTCTGTTCTAATACACTTGTTTTTCCTCCTTGGCTGACTGTCTATGGGTGTGCTATGTATCCAGGGTTTCATTATGGGAATGATGGGAAATAGTATGGCAAGAAGGAAGTACAAAACCCCATTATTAATTTCTGATTTACACTGAAAGAATGTAGTACATTCTTTAATTTCCAAGAATATTAATTCATTGTGTGCATTTGAGACTAGGTTCTTAGATTTACAGCTTTACGTAGATTATCTATGACCCTCACAAAAATTGTCTAATTCCCACATGGTGACTTATATATTCCATTACATTAAAAAAATGTTCCTGTGTGCATATAACAAAAGCAGGCATATATATATATGTGTGTGTGTGTGTGTGTGTGTGTGTGTGTGTGTGTGTGTGTATATATATACACACACATCTATACTTTCTACAAATATGGAATTGGCATGCTTAATCCACACAAACCAAAAGAGAGGATATGGCCTCTTCCAAGTAAGAGAAGGTATAAAATAGAGCAATAAAGCATACTACAAAGCCTCCTGGAAGGCCAGCAAGATTATTTGGCTTTGTTCTTTTCCTCCCTTCTGAAAGCAAAACAGGGCAAAGATACCAGCATTAAAGACCTGTCAGTCTGACCTCAGTCACCCTTGAGATGTGACTGAGGAAGCTGGGGTTGTTTAGCCCGGAGAAGAGGAGGCTGAGGGGAGATCTTACTGCTCTATGAAACTACCTTAAAGGGGTTGTAAAGAGGTGGGGATCAGTCTGTTAAATGAAGTTACAAGTGACAGGACAAGAGATAATGGCCTCAAGTTGCACCAGGGGAGGTTTAGATAGGATGTTAGGGAAAATTTCTTCATTGAAAGGGTTATCAGACATTGGAACAGGCTAGCCAAGGTAGTGGTGAAGTCACCATTCCTGGAGGTATTTAAGAGTCATATACACATAGTACTTAGGGATTGGGCTTAGTGGATGATGTGTTAGTGTTAATGGTTGGACTCTGTTTTCTTGAAGGTCTTTGCCAACCAAGATACTTCTCTGATTCTGTGATGGAGTACCTTTTCTGCACCATTTGCAGGACAGCCAGGTAATCAGGCCCAGTCAACATGGGTTCATTAAAAGAAGGTTCTTGATGAACCTGATCTCCTTCTATGGCAAGATAACCCACCTCTTGTATGAGGCAAAGGCTGTAACCTGAATTACTGTGTTCAGTTCTGGGTCCCTCACTTCAAGAAGGACATTAATGTGCCCTTTCAGAGAAGGGCAACAAAGCTGGTGGAGGGCCAGGAGAACAAGCCTTATGAAGAGCAGCTAAAAGAACTGGGACTGTTTAGCCCAGTTAGAGGAGAAGAGGAGGCTAATGGGAGACCCTACCACTTTCTACAACCACCTGGAAGAAAGATATAGGGAGAGGGAGTTGGTCTCTTTTCACCAGCAAGTATTTTTAGGATGAGGAAATGGCTTCAAGTTACACCAAGAGAGGTTCAGGTTGGATATTAGGAAAATGTTTTTATAGAAAGGATTATTAAGCACTGGAACAGGCTGCCCCGGGAAGTGATTGAATCACCATCCATTAATGTGTTTAAAAATTGTACAGATACGGTGCTTAGGGACATGCTTTAGCAGTGGACTGGTAGAGATGAGTTAGTAGATTTAGGTTGAATGCTGGACTGGATGATCCTACAGGTCTTTTACAACCTGAACTATTCTATGATTCTATGATTAATGCACATAGAAGCTTTTGTGGTGCAAGTTAGTAACCAAGTCTAACACTGAAAGCAAGAAACTGGTTAAAGCACACTAAAGTCCCCTTCTAACCAGTATCCAGCACAAAACTTCTATTTCTTTAAATGGTTACTTAGCCTGCACATTGAAGGGAAAGCAGGTCCTTATTAAAGGGAGAGAAAAGGGGAGCTTTCATGAGATTTAGGATTAATTTTTAAGTTTGAACACTTTGACTAACCCTAGAAAAGAATACTAAGCATGGATGTGCAACCATTAATCCATTGTTTCAGAAAATTACAATTAGTAATTTTAGTAATTAGCAATTAGTGCATTTTAAACTGACTATAAGCAAAGACTAACTATCTAATTTCTAAATACAAAGTTTCCCACTACATTTTCTGTGTTTATCTGTATATAGGATATACAACAGAAGTCTCAAAGAACAGCAGAAAGCTAAAAAAGAATCCAGTCTAATTTTTATGATTAGTTTCTACCAATGTGTAATTTTAGATAAAATGAATGCTTGTTTTAAGCATACCAATCAAAAGATGTATTTCTTGTCTGAGTCAGTTTATCATATCTTTCCACATGCTAGATTGGAGAAGTGCAGGAGTGGACAGACAGTAGATTTCACCAGTTCAAACCTTCATTCTGGCTTTCACCCTAGTTTCAATTTCTTAACCTCTCTAACATTCATAATTTTGAAAAAAGTACTGTATGCCTGAAACTGGTCTAACTCCTGATGTTGTCATTGACTCTAGTAGTTATAACTTTTTAAGATATATTTGAGGTTTATTTCCCAAGTAACAAGTCATCTGAGATCGTAAGATTTTTATAAAGAATACTTGCAATGAAAGGTCTACACCACTATATTGCAAATGCTTTTGCTTGCAGCATAAGTGAACAATAACAATACTAAACACATTATCGTCTCTTCACATAATAGAATATTCTGAAATTATTCCCACATATAAACTAAGCACAAGCATACTAAGTGACAAATTCACTTAAAAACCTAATCAAATTTGGAGTTAATGAGCCACAAGCTATATTACACATTTACTATAGAGTTGGGAATTTAAACAAATGAACATTAATATTGTAGATGGTATTTCTGAAATTGTTTAGTATTTTGAAGGTAGACCTCAAATACACTGGTATGCACTGGATGGTGTATTTAAGCAAATCAGAAAAGACTATATTCAAATATTTTAAATAGTTAACAGATCACTACAGGCTCTGTAAAGTTGAACTAAGATTAAAAAGGATAACACAAATAGGCATCAAACCAGATACAGAAATGTTAGGATGCCAAGGAAGGTGGTTTTGGGTGGTCTAAGAGAACCTAGACTCAGTATTAGCATTAAATAATGATTTGGAAGAAAATAACAGCAACAACTGGTAAAGTTTGAAAATGAAATGAGTTCTAGCAAAATACAAATAGGAATGAAGACAAATTAAATTTTTGTTGGGATTTGGGCCAGGATAAAGGTAATTTTCTGTCTTGTAATGTTGCTTTCAGCTGAGTCTCTTGTAAGTACCTGCACTTGCTGAAATTAACAGCAAGTTTCTGATCCAATGTCTGCTTCTAGGACTGATAACACCCGATGTCTATAGTTACAGCTAGAGACTGGTGTGCAGAGCAAAGGCCAATGCTCAGTTCTGAGGAACATTTTACCCTCCACAAGGGGAAAAGGAATAAAGATGTTACACCTGCAGCCCTCCTTTAGGAGGGACCGGACAAGGTGAATGACCAAAATTGACCAAACGAGTCAATCCGATACACATCATATTCAGTATAAATTTGAGGGATCACGAGGATCAACCCCCTTCCCTTCCTCCTCTTCTTTGCCTGTCCTTGTTTCCTTTGGCATCCTGGGAGGATTCTGTCTGTTTGTCTGCCTGTGCTTCGGATCCATGCCAGCCTGAATCTGTGTGTGCCTGCCTCCAGCTCCTGACTGCTGATGACTCCAGGACTCCATCCTGGACTTTCACAGGGCTTTCCTCGGCCTCGGTGGTGACATGAGAGTTATTAGGGGAAAGGAGGAAGGAATGTGGTATCAATTTTCTTGTATAGTTGTATATATTTGGTAATTTTTCCTTTTTATCATTACTGCTTCATTAAAGCTGTGTAGTTTAGTTTCCATCCTATAAATCTCTCTCTCTTGTTCTATCTCCTTTCTTTATCATGCAGGGGAGGAAGATTAATAGAGAACATCTGTTACTTGGTTTAATTGCCAGGTCAGTATTAAACCATGACATTTTTAAAGATGATTCATCTCAGTAACTTGCATTTTCATGAGGCCCCTACTTGATCAGCTGCAACGACAGCATGTCAACAACAAAAAGAGCTAAGCATTTGAAAACAGGCAGTAGAAGTGAACAGTATCCTTGCATAAAGGTGCAGGAAAATATGAGACACGGCACCAGTAAAATCAGTCTCACACTTGTTTTCCAATTCTGGCACTTTGTTTCAAAGAACAATTTAGAAAATAGGAAAAGGTCTGGAAAGAGATAAGAGAATGCTTATATGTCTGAGAAACAGGCTTAAAATCCCCCTAAATGCATCTAAGGGAAAGATGAGTTGTGATTTGAGAACCACCTAAGAGCATATACATAAACAGAAGCTCATTGAAAATGAAGTAACCAAAATTAAAAATACGACAGAACTGCCCATTCTGAAAGTAAGTAATTAGGGCAATGGGCTACCCTGGAACACAGTTAGTCTTTTATTTTAAATCTTTCCCTCAACAGTGTCTATCTATCTTGCTCACTGGTAAAAAATTTACCAGGACTTGCATTAAATAATCAAGTGATTTTCAATGAAGTTTAGGTCCATATAACGCTACGTAACATCGATAGATTGAATGGATGGAATCAATGGAACATACATAGCCTGAGTACTAAAGCTCAAAAGAAGAAACTGACAGAAATGGCTATATTTATATATATTATTACAAATATTGCCACTTCACAGACTCAAGTACAATGAACATAGAGAAGAAAAAAACTCAAACCAAACCCAAAACAGCATAGGATGACTTAAAACTCTTGGAAATTTTAAAACACACAAGATAAATATATATGTCTTAAAATTAAAGTGATAAATACAGGAGAGTGAGTTGTTCTTTTTTTAAAGATACCTTTTATTCTCAAGTATGCTATTTTCACATTTCTGTGCTTTCTTCTGCATCTACTATCCTAGTAGTAACAAACAGTAAGGACACGTGAGATTCTCATGCACTCCCTTGATATCTGCATTTGATATAAAGAGAGAAATTATAAACATTGTAAAACTTTGCAAGAATATCAAGAGATTCAGCAGTGCTGAAACTACAGTGATGGAAAAATACCACTGGGATGAAAAAATTAAGAATAATTTCATCTCTCACCATGAACTTGCATGAACTTATTTTTCCAGAGCTGAATTGCACTAGAAGTTGAAGGACAGCAGTAGCAACTTAATAACTGAATCTCTATCCTTTTACATTTCAACAATTTTGGACTGCCAAATACTGCAACCTATTTGGGTGACTCTGTATGGTTAGTTTCTATGCAGAGGTCATTCACAGTCTTCTATGTCTGACTTTCTTGAGGAGGTATTTTTGGTTCAAAGCATTATTGTCAGAAAGGCAGTAAGAAGGAAAGTCAGGAGAAGAATTGTATTTCTTGTATTGGAAGGTTAATAGCATGGCTTAATAAATTCTTGTCCAGTCTCTGGGGACAACTCTGAAGGGCTGGAACTACTCTACTGGAAACAAATCAGTACTGAGCAAATATAAGTGATGTTTATGCAATTGTCTCCTTCTGTAGGATGAGGCACATTCTTACAGGGAAAATGCCTCGCAGCAGCATTTCAATTATCTATCACCCAGAGCAAAGAGGTTTCAGATACAGCAGATCAATAGGAATTAACAGCTGATATAGTCCCTGAATATGTAATATTACTGTTTATATGCCAAGTATTAGGAATATCAGAGATTTACTTTCTATCACAAGAACATGTGAAAATGGAAATTTCAAGAAACAGAACACAGAACTCAATTTTTAAAATAATAATAATTATTATTGTTGCTGGTGTTGTTGCTTTGTTGCTATTATTATTTTCGTATTTACATATTTTTCTAAACCCCAGTGTCACAGGTTGACATATGCACTAGAAAAAGCAGCAGGTTGCATAATTTTAAAATAAAGGTAGATTCTGCCTCATTCTTGTATCTTTTTTTTTTTTTCTAATACACTTGGAAGCTTTTGCTAACTTGTTTGCAATAGGGGCAATATAAGAAGTATTGTCACAGAGCTACTGTAGAATCCATGGGCCTTTTCCTGCCTTACTTTCAGCTAACTTATTCAGGTCAGACAACCTATGCAGACAGCAATTGGTAATACCAATACCCCAATGCTGGGGCTTATTTTTGTGCACTTGTTCTCTATAACCTAAAAAGCATGTTCTTTCTAGTCACAGGAGGCACTTGAAGCCTTTTTCACATCACCCTTGCCGTTCTATTATCATGCAAAACAAAAAGATGCGGGTAAGTTTTAGCAGGTCTGATACATAATGTATTAGAAAATAAAAGCTTTACATTTTTACTTGAAAAATACTATGAAGATTGTGTTCATCTCTCTAAACAAAATTATTTCTCTCAATAAAGCAGGTCCAAAGCTGCTTGGAAGTTGTGACAAAGGAACTAGTCCAGTGTTTGCAAATCAGAATGAGACTCTGAATTAACAAAACACTCAACTTGAGCCACACATGGGGCTAGCTATACCATAAACCTCATTATGTGCAGACAGAGCCTGAATTAGTAAAACATTCCCACAGTCAGCAAACCACTCTGTATGTATGATTTATTGGAAACTAAAACAGCTCTGAGATGGAAGGCAGTATATTCCAGAGAATAGAATAATACAACCGAAACAACAAAAATGTCAGAACAGATCTTTAATTTTTGTCTCCAGAACTAACTTACTATCTGACATCCAACCAATCACTTCCTTTTTCCTTATTTCAACTTCCTTAACACTGATCCAGGACATATTTAAAAAAATAAATTAGAACAGACAGGTAAAATATTGCAGACAATGTAAATCAGAATGTTATTATTACTACAAAGGCCATCAGAAAAGCATATCTCAACACACGATTAGATTTACCAAAAGCTCTTTGCTATCTAGAAATTCTGAACTAAATTCAAAAAGCTCTATGACCAAACACTTTGGCTGCTTAAAGACATCTCCAGACCACTGCCACTTAACTGCTTAACTAATGACTCACTTGCATTAGTTCAGAACCCTCCTGTCTTTCCCATAAAGGCTGGTTAAGGTGAAGATAAAAAAAATGAGAGGGAAGAGGTGCTACATGCTTTATTTCATCCTCACAAGCTAAAGAATGCAGCCCTCGACTCAGTCCTGCAAGACACAGGCTTGAAGGGTCTGATGGTCCCTCAGGCTGCTGCTGCAGGTACTGCTGTCTCCAATGTTTCAAGGAAGAGATTCAGGGGATAAGCAGGAGGTCATGCAAAAATCCCCTGTTTCTAGCAACCAAGCATTATTCAATCATTAAGTCATCCTTGAATAGTCACAAAGTACAACTAGACGCCCATCAAATAAATGCCATGGATGATATTTGGCCATCATTTATGGCTCTTTCTTACTACTCACATCTTTCATTCTCCATCTAGACTCTTCCCCCCACCAAAACACTCACCGATCTCTCACTTAAAATGTTTTCAGACTTAATCTGAAAAATTTCTTTCCAGTCTATCAGTCCAAGTATGTTTTCTGACGAGTTAATGGAAATTTTTTATAGACAGCATTATTTCTCATGCCCTCCACAGTAGTTCAGAGGATCCTGTGTGAAGCTAATGAATAAACGTGCAACAAAAACCAATCTGCCTCCTCAAATTCCCAGCAATCCATAAAATAGACATGCAGAAGAAACAGAGGATGATGGTACAGCATAAGAGACACGTCTGGCCTTTTCCAAGAAAATGAAAGGGAATAAACAGTAAAAGCAGGAACAAAGCTGTCACCACAGCCAATTTTGACTGCATCATTTCTTGCTTCCAGTATGTGATTAGCTCTCCAACCTACAGATATAGGAAACTATTTTTCGGCTTTAGAAACCTGAAATACAGTATAAATATTGTAGTAATCAGAATGCAAATTATTTTAAAATGCATATAGCTCCTACTGAGATTGCCCTGAATAACTGGTAAAAGACCACACAAAAGCTTAAAGTTTACAAATGGTACCCTGAAAGGATACCAAGCATAGGAGAGCACAATAGTATTCTAATATATCAAATTACAGGAATTTGTTCTGGAAGGGAACTCTGAAGGTTATCTAGTCCAAAATCCACATCAAAAATGGCACTAAGCTCAAACTTAGACCAGCTGAACCATCATTCCGTAGAAGTTGTACCCTGTCTGAACATCAAGATGCATTCCCCTGTGCATCCCTTAAAACCTAAAACACAGCAGCATCTACTGGGGACAAAAGAGGTGAGCTGGAGGCATATTTCCTTCTGAACTTGAGAAACACCTGATACTTAAGAGTTATTAAGAATAGAGATCAGGGATCATACCCCTATGGCTGCATGTACCTTATATGTGATGTACCTTAAGCACACAAATAAACATACTAGTTCTAGATCAATTAGAGGGAAGCATAATTCAGTAGTATGCCTAATATCATGCTGATCCAAATCTGAATGGTCTAAATAGAGCTTTGTGTTCTTATGTATCCACAGGTCTGTGTGTGCTGCCTCTTTTAGATGATGGCACAGGGAGAGAAGTATCTGACAAAGGGCCCAGCAATCCAGCAAAAGAAACAAGAGAGTGATCTTTTTGTCATTTCCGATGTCTATCACTTGGGAACTATTGCTTTCTGACCCATGTATACCACCACTTTACCATCACCTTTGAGTTCTGGAAAGAACCATCAAGTAGCACTCTTCCTTATTGCAAAACTAAATTCTAACTGTGTTGGATAGATAGATAGGTAGATAGGTAGACAGACAGACAGGCAGACTAACAGACAGACAGACAGATTCCTGTGATCTATGTTCATATCAGGCAAATGCCTATATTTTAACATTAATCTTTCAATATTTTACCTTGTGATCAGTATGGCTGCATCAACTGAAGACACATCTTCTCCCCAGCTTGTTGACATTTCTAAATGTATATCATTCTTCTTGCCAAATTCTTCATGTTGCCATTTACAAAAGCTTTCCAGCATTTTTTCCCCATGGTATCCAATATACATATCTGTCTGGAAATAAAAAACATTTCATTTTACTATAATTATGATTCTGTAAACAGGTTTAAGAATATTTTTTAATGAATTTGCAAAAATATTCCCCTTTTTATGGCATAAATATTTACAGCAGAATGACTTGAACTTCAGGAACATAGACCGTTTTTTTTTTAATGTTAAATATATGAGTGAAAAGCAGTGCACTGACAGGCATTCAGTGAATCTGTTCACCTGAACTCGTCTCATACATTTGCTAATTTTTCACTGTTCTTGGTGAAGAAAAGAATGATGATGAAAAGATCTAGAATTTGAACATGAATTTCAACATGACTTCCCCATCTGCTGAGACCTCACTATGGAAATATTTTCTTATTCACTGGAAAAATACAGTGTGTTAAAATCAGAAACACAGATAAGGGAATCCCTGAACTTACTTAAGTATGAAAGGATTTCCATAATATTTTGCAGAAACAAGAAAACAAGTTGACATGGTCATGAAATATACACAAACCACAGGTTAATAGAAAGTCTCAATCAAGACATCTTGTCTTCAGAGAGAATATGATTTGAGATGATGCCTGAAAGGTGCAGTGAAAGAACAGTGCTATAATCATGGCATCTTTTGTCTAGGGATTGGCTAACAAATAACATCAGTTCTCCTTCTGCTGTCCACTTGGTCTAAGAGAAATTACTTCTGTACTGCAAATGCAGAAAAGAAGAGCAGAAACAGATCTTCTTAAGAACTATCTGATTTCTACAAAGAAATGTGGCTGACATCTATCTGCAAGCACAGAAAAAAAATCTCAGGATGTACAGCACTTAAGTTAGAAGAAGCTTAATCATCACTAAGCCTGTTTAGCAGTGTAAATAACTAAATAATGCGCAAAAACTCGGAAAATTTGTCAGCCATTAAATCACTGAATGCTGCAAAGCTTCGTGAAGCAACAAGCTAAGTAGCATTACTCTCTTCAGGCTAAGACCAGGATAATATATGCTTACTGGAGTCTCATGAAGGAGGACGAGCTTAGTTACGCGAAGATTTACTTGTAGTCCAAGGCTCTTGTGCTGGAAAAGGTTAAAAACCTAAGAAAAAAAAAAAACCAGTAAATAAAAATATGCACTTGTATTGCACACAACACACTGGACACTAAAAATATAAAAACATCAAAGAACCTAAACTTCTACCATATTCTACTGTGACTGCTCTGATTTCCTGTCATTTGTATATTAAGCTAATGCATTGTGTTGGTCTTCTGAAGTAAAAACAGAGCTTAGGCACTTCTCAGTCTGGGAATACACAAAGACCTTTTCTCCTCAGTGGTCATAACCACTTTATAAACTGCACTCTGTTTCTCCAAATACTTATACATGTATATAATACTGTTCACATGAAAAATTCTGTTCAGTCAAATCTAAGATTATGGTCTGTGCCAGGACATGGCAATAACTCTTCCTATCATTCCAAATAGTTAAAGCTTTTATTTATTCACCTTATGCTCCTTCTTTAGAACAATGTTTCCTTGTACATTACAGATGTTTTCACTACTTTATGCACCAAATGGCAGGACTACAGCTCCAGATTAAGCTGAGAGGGGCTGCAATCATCAAAATGTAGTACCCTTTTTTTTTGTTTTTTTTCACCCACTACTGGTATCAAATCCTTCTCAACGACAATGTCATCCTTCATACCAAGCACAGACCATGAGAAATCATCCTTCCCAAAAACATCATGTGTTTCTAACAAAAAAAATCCTTGTGTGTAGCCCTCACTATCAGGGGTTCTCTGAAGATATAAGACCAGATAGTAAACACAAGTCTGAAGCACCACAGTTTTGTGATGCAAAACATAAGGTTTAAGTCTTGACAGCCTGCTGTTAAGTATTAACTGTCCCTTACAGGTGCTCTGTCAGAACACTTAAAAGGAGCAATGAAATCTGTCTGTGGCACATGAATTGCTGGCAAAACAACAAAGTTAATTTTAAGTTTCCTACCATGTTTAAGATGGTTAGAATAAATCTTCTGGCAGCATCTGTTCCATGATATGAAACCATAGCTGGATCTGCCACTACAACAGTTTCTATATTGTACTCCTGAGGTAACTTGTAGGAGTATCGTTTTCCTCGTCCACCTTGTGATACTTCTTGATTGGATTTTCTCTTATCTGTAACATAAAACACTCCTTGAAAACCCCATAATTTAAGCTAGCCTAATAGTACTTTCCAGATTTGCTTCCTTTGATTATAGTATCACTCTAATTACATGCAATACAATCACTACGAACATGCTTATTTAGCGCTGCTGCTGCCAAACATCCAACGGATGGCCTGTACAGAGTATAGAAGTCAGTTCACACAAAGAAAACAGGAATTTTATCCAGCTGCTCAAATTAAGTCCATTAGATTCTTTGCATCCATTTATTTAACATATTTATGAAAGAGTAGATTTGTGAGAGGAAACTACCTTCATGTTAGGTTTGACAGAAGGTCTCATGGAGGATGCAGAACAGTTATCTGCCCATCTTCTTATATCACAAAGAAAACATTTTGATGTAATTGTATCTTAGCAAAAAAAAGACTAAAAATATAGATACAAATGCAATGTTAAGAAAACATACAGAACAATTTCAGTGATTTGCATAGATGAAATGATGTATCAGATAAATGACAGATTGGTATGTAGGATATAGGTTTGCTGGCAATAGAAAGGTTAAATTTTACTAACATTACTTCAAAGTCAGTGCTGCTGTCATTATAACTAGCTAAAGTAAAACAATAAAAACATACCCTTAAAACAGGCTTCTAAACCTACAGAAAGTGACAAACCACTACAGAAACTACAGAAAAACTACAGAAAGTGATACTATGTCTCTGGTAAGCTAGAGGCTACTGCTCTTTTTAATTTTAAGTTTCCTCTCCAAAACCTGACAAAAATCCCAATTACTACCACAGAACATTTGGAAAACGAAAAACTAACTAAACAGTAGCGGTTCAAGCCAGAAGTCATATATTTACATGCATGCATATATAAATGCATATATACATATGTATGCATATATATATATACATATACATATATATATGTATGCATATCCACATACAAAAGTTAGCTATGATATTTAAAATAATTTAATTTAAAACAAAAATATAAAATGAAAATACAGGTTGTAATAGCCAAATTCCTTTAGATTCCCTTGAGAGACAATACAACCTCTGGGACAGATTTTGTTGAAGTCACTGAAATCAAGTGAAATTTTTTCCAGCTTCCACAACGCAATGTTGGGCTCTTTGTTTACAAGAAAAGTGATGCTTGAGATAATAATTATAAACACATGTACTGGGAACAGTAAAATATTCAGAAATTTTTAGGAAATGTTTTGCAATTAATCAGTCTCATCTCTAGTAGGGAAGTTACTGCAGTTCATTTTATACCACAACTATTCAGTGGAAAAAAAAATCATTCCAGAAAAGTGCTAAAAGTATACCTTTAAAGTCAATAAACTTACAAATTAAGTTTGAGATAACAAATAAAGATATTAAATCTGTGTTTTAATAGAAAAGCATGTGCTATATAAGTTTTATGTAAATATAAAATAGATACAGAGTTTTCAATGTAAACACTATGAAGCATCCATATCTTTAAAAAGTTGTCTACCTTTTTCTGTAAAATATTAAATACATGAGTGATTTAATCCATCCTACTAATATTTTAGAAGGGCTTACTGATTAGTGGTGGTGTGACAATTTAAGACTTACAAACACTGACAAGTATACAAATATACTAAATGAAAAAAAAAGTGTATTTTTTAGGAATAAATATTTGGTGTTTTGATTGCTTAGAGGAGATGCAACTTATAAAACTTATAAGCTATTTTAGTTAATTTTATATTCTCACATCAGCCTCTCACTTGCTTAGCCTATATGTGGAGGCAGCCTATAGCTATACCTTTGTTTGCTGTCTATGGCTCTACTGCTTGGTTTATAAAACATTACATGTATTTTTGTCACTCTTTTGAAAGTACTCTTAAATGAAACTTCATTGTCACAATTTGTGCCAGAAAATCCACACCCAGCCATACAATTAATACTTACTATAAAAGCATCTACTGCTGCAAAAATAGACTACAGATTTAAGTTTAATTAGTGAACTCATTTGGGTTAAAAAGGATCTTAGATGAGTCATCTGGTCAATCCACCTTCCTCCTAAGAGCAATTATTTATTCCAGTGCATTTCTGAGCAAGACTGTTTATTCATTGTTTATCTTGTAGTAAAAAACAGCAGCTGGTGGTTGAAAACTTTAAATTTAATATCAGTGCAGCTGTTCAGAGAAGTCTGCTAACAAACCTCTCTAAGTTTTTAACTAGCAGTGCATTTTTATTCACAATTGTCAGCATACAGTCCACAATAAAATACAGCACTGTGCTAAACACTAAGGCCATTGCAGTGTTGAAACCTTCATCGTTTTGGATTGTAGTGGATAAGAACACTGTACAGCTCTGTAGGCAATCTGGCTGCCAGAGGCAGTACCCATCATTTGCTTAGATATCTGCTGAGTTAACAAACCAAAGGACAATCTTGGCTAACCAGTATTTTCCCCATTGCTGGCAGAATTCCATATGACATGATATCCCAGCTATCTGAAAATTATAGCACCTCTCTAACACCTTTAAATAAATTGAATTAGTCATTTCAGTACCAGTTGTATTCATATAAGTGCCATGATTACTGACAGATAACAGGCAAAACAGCCTTCAGGCAAAAGCACTTGTTTCTTTATAAATTCATAAGTAAGTAAAAACTAAAGAGAATTGCTCATTATTGAAAGATCAGTTGTAGCAAGATGAACCTCTTCTATGGGTGCAGCGCTCCAAGGTCCAACCAGGTGTCCCAGTAAAAACTCACGAATGGTGCTCTGCCCAGCCTGGATCGGCTCTACTGCTCCGAAGGTGGCTAAACCAGCCCCCTGGCTTCCCCAGGTGTGAGCTTTTATTGGCCCCCTAATCCTGCTCCTGCACAGTAGGGGCCTGCCCTAATTAGGCACAGGTGGGCTTAACACGAGGTCAAGCCCACTACCTGGCAATTAGTGGCACCTGGTTGCCTCATGTCACTACAATCAGTGTGCAAGAGATAACAGCTCTTGCAAAAAACACACCTTTATCAATAATGCACTTACTAAGAAGATAAATGTCAGGTTAACAGAAAAAACAACTTCTTGGGATCAAATTCATCTTCAGAGTTAAATGCTATAGGAGTGTTCTGTGTAATAAGACTTCTGTGTTTTGTATATCTATAAAAATGTGAAGATTCCACACTAATTAATTACTTAAACTCAGCTGACTGAAAGAAAAGCTACAAATGCTCCAGTAGGAAGTCTAGAATACTGCACCATGTACAGATGACATTCAGTAGATGAAGAGTTGAAAATCCAGCTTCTGTAACCACAGGCTGCATAAAGTAGCTCAGTCGACATGAAGCACAGGCTATGAACAGCCCTTCTGGACACCACACACAAGAGCATTCCCTAAGTATGTGCACGTGAAGCTCAAGCTACAGAGCAATAACTACTCCTCAGGTTTTCTTTTCTCGGGGAAAAGAAAATGTGTACCCAAGCCACACAAACATGGCAGTGTTCTGACTAGGTAGGGACTATTCAAGAGCTTAATGGGCCACAGACTATGCCTCCGCTATAGTTTGGATAGGTATTTAAATACCTTAATGAAGAGTGAAAACTTGTTTGTGGACCAATGAACAGGAACCAGGAACTCAAGCACCACAAAGTCAAACTTCTGCTTTGGATCCAGTGAAACTAGAAGGCTTTTTCCTGTAAAATGGCATCACTCTAAGAGGAGAAGCACAATCTGCTCATACTCCAGAACAGCATACGTTTATTGCCAGAACTGAGAAGCAATTCTTCTGATTAAAAAAATCAGATCTGATTAAAAATTCAGACCTACTGAATTTGACAAGAGATCTTCTTCACTCATCTGTGTGAAAAGGAATGACCACTTGAGAAGTGTTTTTTAAATAATTTTTCCCCCCCAAGTGTTTAATGCCTTTACCATGAGTTACATGCACTGTACAAATAACTTCAGCATGCAGCAAGTGTAGAAGGCAAAGGGGTTAGCCTCCCAGTGTGGCCCTTTGCTCTAGTAGCAACTGCTTGTCTCATATTTTTTCTGTAACACACTTCTGTATCAATTGCTTTGAAAGGTTTTGTGAGCCATGTGCTAAAGAAAGGCGGTGTAGGACGTGAGGTTTGTGTATTTACAACTGGCTCACATATATAAGTAAATCACACACACATCCAACAAAGGATATACATGCGCACTCTTACAAATCCAAAAAGCAACTGCTTCTGTTAGCATGAATTTCTCCTTGCCCTAATTAATAAGAAAAATTCCACAAATTCTTTGTTCCCTCCAAACAAGTTTGGCTGTGTAACATCTTTCAATCCAGCTCACAAATATAAAGGAAACAAACAATACCTCTTTTTCTAGAGCCTTCTTGGTATGTATTATTTCTATAATAATAAAGCTATTATTTCCAATAGTGATCCTTCAACACCTCCACACAGAGGTATTCCTTCTAATAAGTACAAATCATCACTGGTAATACAAATTTACTTGACAAATAATCAGTCTTTGAGATCAACATGGCTCAAAGCCAGCAGCATAAATACTTGTCACAGAGCACTTATTCTGACAGGAGTACTGTAGAAACAGAATATTGTAGAAACATTGTAGAAACAATGTAGAAACATTGGAAGATAGATCCATAATGCTGAGAAGTTACCATATTGCTGAAAAAAGTTTCTCTGTGTCACACAGCTACACATAATATCAGAGAGCCCCATTTACTGATCCCTTGTCTTTGTTTAATTGATTTACTTCAGGATTTGATTTGAAGTTTTCAAATATTGCTGTAAATGCTTATTTTTTGTTGTTTCAGTGGACCTTTAAGTCTGTGCCTAACCCACAAATATTTTGGTGATAATTTCATGTCACAAATTGCTTGTCACATAGAGAGAGCTTTTATTCATGTAACTTACTGCAGCCCCATTTAGTAAAATAACCTGTAGCAGCAAACTGAGGGACTGATCTTGATACTGCAACAGCATTAGATAAAAACTTCAGGTATTTAAACTCTTCTGGCAGTAAGGTTACACCAGCAGATCCTACTCAGTTATGCAAGCTTGAGTTATTTTTGAAATTTGAGGCTGGTAGTAGAGATAATGAAACATTAAAAAGCAATTCTTAATTCTCTGTTGACAGACTGTTTCCACCAAGTCAGAGCCTTGAGCGTGTATTATTAGATCAGAATAACGTGTTTCTCATTATAGAGCGTAAGAAAAAGTGAAAGGATGACTGGTAATGAACATGACAGAAAAATAATGTCCTCACAGAAGAGTTTGCATCTTTACTCATTTTCAGACACATCATAGTTTGCTATTTAGCAGATTTCCAGAGCACACACCATGCATATATCTTATTCTGTCATTTTGTGTTATAAAAATCAGTTCAGTTCAGTTTCAGACCCATGTGGAAGTTCACAAATTATTACTAAGCAAAGGTGGAATAAACTGTGCTAATGTTTTAAAATGGAAAATTACTAACTGCACGTAGTAAGTAATTGCAAGTGTAACCTGAGGGAACTGGGGCTGGAGAAAAGGCTGGAAAAAAACTGGGGTGTGTTCTGGAGAAAAGGAGGCTAAGGGCAGACCTTACAGCTCTCTGCAACTACCTAAAGAGAGGCTGTAGCAAGGCAGGGGCTGATCTCTCTAGTCACAAGCAACAGGACAAGGGGAAATGGTCTCAAGTTGTGCCAGGGAGGTTTAAATTGGATATTAGAAAAAACTGCTTCACAGAAAGGGTTATTAAACATTGAAGTAGTATCACAGTTTAGGCTCAGCCAGTAACATCAAGGCTGTTGCTCACTCATCCCATAGACCCACAGAGGAAATCTACTTAAAGGCTTGTTAATCGATACAAAGACAGGGAGGTTTTTTACTCCCCAATCACAGTAACAGGGAAAAGCAGACAGGCTCAACTTGAGAAGAAAACAAATTAATTTAATCTATCAGGAGAAAGAGAAAACATGACCGTATCTTAACACCTTCCCATCCACTGCTCCCTTTCTACCAGGCCCAAATTACTTCACTCCTGCCTCCCCCACAGTACACAGGGCTACACAGAGAGGGGGGTTAGGATCAGTTCATCACATGCTGTTTCTGCCACTCCCTCCTCCTCAGGGGAGGACTCCTTACACTTTTCCCCTACTACAACATGGGATCCCTCCTGTGAGAGATGGTCCTTCACGAACCTCTCTGTCCCTTCCACAGGAGTCCCCCAACAAGGATGAACAGTCCCTCAAGAACAGACTGCTCCAGCACAGGCTGCCCACAGAGTCAGGGCATGCTACAGAACAGTCACCTCCCCTGGCACATGGCTCCAGGTCCACCCTTGATGGTCCTTCATAGAGTACAACCCCGTGCCTGCTTCACCGTGATCCTTCAGGGCATGGGCTTCAGGAGGACAGCTTACCATCTCAGCAATGACTGCAGGAAATCTCTTCTTGATGGGGCACCTCCTCCCCATCCTTCCTCATCAACCCTGGTTTCTCCGCTCTAGCATTGCTCCCACCTTCTCCTCTGATCTGCAGGTAATTATATTTTGTTCATTTCATTTTTCCCTTTCTTGAATATGTTACTCAGAGAGGTGCATCCTCTATCTGCTCAGCCTTGGCCAAAGGGAGGGTCAGCACTGGAACTGAGGGAGATTGCAGCAGCTTCTCACAGCACAAACCCATGTGGCACCTCCAGTTCCAAAACATTATTGCACTAACCCAAGACAAATAGGTTGCCCAGGGAGATGGTTGAATCACCAACCTCAGAGGTGTTTAAAAGACATCTACATGTGGTGCTTAGTGTCATGGTTTACCACTGAACTTGGCAGAGTCAGGTTAATGCTTGGACTCAGCAATCTTAAAGGTCTTTTCCAACATCAGCTATTCTCTGATTCTCTAATTAAGCAACTATGAACACAGTGTGGGACAAGAAATGGGTTGTAATTATTAAGTCAAAGCAAAAAGAAATACCTGAAGTATAACTGTATAACTGGACATTGAGAAGATGTATCTGTGTCTCAATGGACAGTTCACTCTTCTGAAAACTGAAACAGCAGCCTCAGCATGCCACCTCAAAGTCCACCATAAGTTACTGCTACAAGAACAACCAGATATGCTTTTGTTGGGAGTTATTTTAAACTACCTACATATCTTAAGAATATGTCTGCTATATTGGATCTTTCCAGTGAGATTTATATATTACCTGTAACAACACCACAGTAGTGATTCTCAGAAGCTGGCTTTTCAGTAATTTTCTCCTCTAGAGACCTTTTTCGTCTGTACACCCTGTGTGCATGACCTGTCACAGCCAAAGTGCGATTTAGTGGCTCAATAAATATGAAGTCCTCATTAATTTGTATAAATCCCATCTGCAAAGGAAAACAAAAGAAACAAATAAGATAAGAACTTAATAAAGTATGAAATTATGCACAGTCCTGCAGAAGAAAAAATCCCACAAAACTCAATTCAAGAAAACCTTTTGTTCTAGCAAGCTTACCAGCAAGACAACTTGTATATTCCACAAGGCTTTCCACTTAAAATGAACTAGAATAAATTTCATTTATTTCAACTAAATCTGTGTAGGTGAATGGCTACAGACTAGTAGCAGATGCATAGTAAAACATCTGGAATGCTAAAAGTTTGCTTTTGGAGAGCCAAAGGGTCATTTAAATATGTACAACATGTACAAGAAACCTACACACTAGTTTTATTACTCAGTGTTTTGTCGCATTTTTAGGTAACTATATTTAATGAAATAACAGTAATCATTTAGGGGCTGAGAATATTGCTCGACCAACTATAAGCTGGAAAAAACATCTTGTGATGCTCCTTTTAGTCTCTTAAAAATTAAAAAAAAAAATGGGGGACAAAAAAACCCAATAAAAAAGCAGCATTCCCTCCTTGGTTGCCAGCAGCTAAAACAGAAGAACATTGTAATAGAGTAATTTAGTTGGTTAGCACCCCCCACACACACCTCAACATTTTTATACAAACAAACATACATAAAAAAGCTAACACATCAGGTGTGTATTTTACAGTTGTGTGGCCAAAGTTTAAAAAATACTATAAAACATGTCACATGCATACCAAACAAATCTAACGGAGCTTAAATTGTTAGGTTGTCAAGATACACAAGTTCCTGTCTAGAGTTCTATCTCCTTGCTGGAGACAGAAAGGTTTTATGGGTTTTTTTAATCCTAGCAAATGTTCATAGAGACTGAAAACTTTCTATTTATCTAAACTTAATTAACAGTTTTGCTACATAAAGAAAACATGGTACATGAGCCTAAGAGAAGCGAAGAATTCTTCTGTATGTTTTGATGCAGTATGAAAGGAGAAAAATATGAAAAAATTTTTTTTCTTCTGGAATTATGTAGATGCCATTATCATATTGGATATCATGCCTGACACTGGTAAATTACCAGAAAGAAATTCTGACCCAACCAAGAAAACAAAATTCAATTTTATAGGTGTTATAAAATACAATTACATTCAAAGTAGGTGGGCATTATTTTAAAATGAAAAAAACTCTGAACACAATCTCTCTGTACAATCACATTATATAAATCACATTATACATGCATTTGATTTTTCAGTCAGCTACACTAGCTGCAGAATGATGAACAGATGTTAAAAAGTCTTCATTAAGCTTGTACAGAAGGGCAAGACTGTCTGTGTTTGTGTGGCTGTTCCATTTCCTTTTTGCACTTGCTTTTTTTTTTATTATCACACATGTAGAAGATTAGCTACTTACATATTGCTATGTTCTTCCTATACACCTATCAAATACCACTTCTATATATCTTGAATAATGTTATCTTTACATAACAATAAACATTTGTAATATAAACTGTAAATTATATTAAATGAAATTTTATTACGTGTTTTATAGTAAAATGTGTAAACTATATTTCATTCAGTTTTTATAGCAAATGTTGTGTTTCACTCAGGCGTATTTGTATTTAATCATTATTTCCAATATCTTGCAAATAATTATTCAATATCTGTTCAATATCTTAATAACCTAGATGAGTTCTAGACTGAGTGCTCCCTTACTAAGTTTGCAGATGACACCAAGTTGGGTGGGAGTGTTGGTCTGCTCAAAGGTAGGAAGGCTGTGCAAAGGGACAGGCTGGACCAGTGGACACAGGTTAATAAAACTGAAGGAGCTCCTGGAAAAAACTCAGATGAAGATGGAAATGTACATTATGTGGGAAAAGGGTTTGGTTAATCGGAAGAATCATAGAAATGTGGCAAGCAGCCTGGCAGAGAGGGACATGGGAGTACTGGTTGACAACCAATTGAACATGAGCCAAAAGTGTGCCCAGGCAGCGCAGGAGCCCAATGGCAGCCCGGCTTGTATCAGGAACAGTGTGGCCAGCAGGACTAGGGACGTAATTCTCCCCCTGTACTCAGCCATGATGAGGTCTCACCTTGAGTACTGTGTCCAGCTCTGGACCCCTCACTTCAAGACAGATATTGAAGTGCTGGAGCTGGTCCAAAGAAGAGCAACAAGGCTGGCGAAGGGATAGGGGGAAACTCTTATAAGGAGAGGCTGAGGGAGCTGAGGTTGTTTAGCCTGGAGAAGTGAAGATTCAGGGGGGACATAATCACTCTCTATGACTATCTGAAGGGAAGCTGTAATCAGGTGGGGGTTGGGCTCTTCTCCCAGGCAGCTTGTGATAGATCAAGAGTGCATGGCCTGAGGCTGTGCCAGGGGAGGATATCAGGAAGCACTTCTTCTCAGAGAGGGTGATCAGACATTGGAATGGACTGCCCAGGAAAGTCACGGAGTCACTGTCCCTGAAGTTGTCTAAGGAAAGGCTGGATGTGGCACTTAGTGCCATGGTCTAGCTAATGTGGTGGTGTTAGGTCTTAGGCTGCACTTGATCTCAAGAGGTCTTTTCAAGCCTCAATAATTCTGTGATTCTGCAAGAGTATGAAGAAATTCAACAAAAAAGGCCAAAGCTTTCTTGGAACTTGGTCTGGCTAGAGGTGTGAAACAAAACAAGAAGTTTCTTCAAATAGATCAATGAGAAAAAGAAGAGGAGGGAAAAAGCGGGTCCACTGCTAAACTAAGTGGGAGGTATGGTAACAGAAGATGCAGATACAGCAGAGTTGCTGAATGCCTTATTTGCCTGAGTCTTCACTCCAAAGACCATCCCTCAGGAATCCCAGTCACTGGAAGTAAGAGAGCATAACTGGAGGGAGGAAAAGTCTCCACCGGTCAGTGAGGATTGGGTGAAAAATCACTTGGAAAACAAACAAATCCATGGACCCTGATGAGGTGCACCCACATGTGCTGAGAGAGCTTGCTGATCTTGTTGCCAAGCCACTCTCCACCATTTTTGAAAAATCTTGGAAAAGGGGAGAGGTGCCTGAGGACTAGAAGAAAGCCAGTGTCGCTACAGCCTTCAAAGAGGGCAAGAAGGAAGACCCAGGCAACTACAGACCGTCTCTAACCATTTAGGTCCATCTCTAACCACTTGAAAGAAAAGAAGGTTATCAAGAGTAGCCAACATAGATTTAACAAGGGAAAATCTCGCTCAGCTGACCTGATATCCTTCTACAAAGGCATGACCAAAGGGGCTGAAGATGGGAGAGCAGTGGATGTCATATATTTTGACTTCAGTAAAGCTTTTGACATGGTCTCCTATAACATCTTCATTAAAAAACTCAATAAATGTGGGACAGATGACTGGACTGTGAGGTGGACTGATAACCGGCTCAGCAACAGAGTTCAGCGGGTTGTGATCAGCAGCACAGAGTCAAGTTGGAGGCAAGTGGCCAGTGGTGTTCCCCTGGGATCTGTGTCTAGTTTTGTTCAGTATCTTCATCAACTATCTGGATGAGGGGATAGAGTGTACCTTCAGCAAGTTCTCTTAGAACCATCCATTTTAGAACATCGATCTAATCTTTTCTTCCCAGCACTTCTTTCCTAAAAGAATAGCAATTTTTTTTAGAGTACATACAAGGATTTCATATTCTGTCATGAATTCTATGAAAATCTTAGCTAAGTCTCCTGTTTCTAAGAAATTATTTATTATGAAAAAAAGTTTATAAATGTTTATAAAAAAGTTTATTATGAAAAGTTATACAATAATAAAAGTGAGGTAAATTTGTGATGACCACCTATTCATATAGTTACTCGTACTTATGTACAATCCAGGAAGTGCCAAGATTGGCAAGGATTTCTTTATGTCATTTTAAAATACCAGTTCAGAGTGGCAGCTTGTTATCAATAATGCAGATTTTTAACATAATCTTGTTCCTTGCAGTATTTATACAAATAAGGCAGGAAAGGCATGTAAGAAAGATTAACATGTTTTCCTAAGAGCAGGAATTGAGAAGTATTTCTCTATGATTTTCAAAGTCCAGATTAAATTTACTGTCATGATTCTACAGTGCTATGAATACATGACTTTGACTGAAACATAACAAAAATAAAGTCTCCACCTGTTACTACTACGTACAATAAAGCAGGCTCAAACAACTTTTCAAACTGCATAAATAACAGGGTAAGAACTTGACATGTTCTTGTTATTGAAACACAACAGAGCTTTCCATCTTTAAGTAGCTTCATTGCTGAAGAAAAAAAATCCTAAGTGCCAGTAACATCTGTCTTCAATTAACTGAATTTCCAGGCTTTGCACACTGTACACATTCTACTTCTCCTGGAGGTTTTCTCAGTGTACCTGCTCACTCCATTCTGCTGCATAGTTAGAAGTAACAGCAGAGAGTTAGAATTACCTGTGCTGACTGGCTTTCAGTTGCTGGCATATGATTCAATCCAATCCTTTCTGGGCTTTTTTTTTTTTTTTTTTTTTTTTCCCCAAAGTTAGGACTGCACCCTAGGGATGTACACATACATTCACAATGCCATACAAAACAGCCCTGGCAGAGGAAAAACTGTGTTCTCAATTCACTGTTATGCAGAGACTACTGAGTTAAAAGCGTGCATTCATGTTCTGGCCTTCAAAAGTAAGATCTGTAGAAGCATTTTCCCCATGGCTTTTAAATTCTTCCAAACTCCTTTGCTTCCAATCTGCATTAAGATTTACACTACCTGGAAACTTGAGGAAAATAATTCTCTACTGAATGCTGTTCTCATGATGTTTAAGAAGATGACTGCTTTTATCAAAACAAGCTAATTTCACACATGGAAAATTATTTATTAATTTCTGTTAGATATGAATGATGTAGAATAGTAAAGTACTGTTAGGTACTTTACTGTTCTGAGATAGGTTTGCATATTTTGACACATTTCAACAGTTGCTGTTATTCACTTAACCTCACTCAACTGAGCAAAATCTCTCAAGCTGACAGTGGAGTGTGAAGTGCGAAGTAATCATAGAAAGGACACAAATCCAAAGGAATCTGGTTGACAGGAAAATGAAGGAGATCAATGGATAAAGGAACTATAGACAAGTCCACCCACAGGATCTGTGGTTGTTACACCTCAAAATTCCATGGCCAGCCAAACCATGAGACGTACAGCATTTCCTACAGATTCCAAATTTCGTATTTCCTAGCCAGAAAAAAAATATTTCTTTTTTTAGACCTAAGTGTCCCTTTGCAAACCTATTAATAAAAAATACTGCTGCATTTGGTACAAGTGCTGCTTAAGTTGCCAATATCCAAATATTTGTTACAGTTTTTAAACGTTTTCACAGTGCAGGACTAAACAAAGTACAGTCTACTTCAAAAGTGATAACAATCACTGGCTAACTTGAGAATAAAAATATTTGAATAAGGCTATGCATGCAATAACACAAGTTTGAGATGTATCACAAGATGTCACCAAAGCTTTCAGGTGTTCAGCTTTACTGAATCGAAGTACCTAAAATAGATTGTACCATTTGTACATTTACTGTTTGGAAACCACATTTGAAATATTCTCATTTCTCAAGAGCTTTTCACAGGGAAATCTTTCAACAAAAATACATAAATTGTATCACTTTTTCAAAATCTCCCCTTCTCAAATCTTGGCATGCTGTTGCTCCAGGAAATTTCCCTTATAGCAAAGTTGCTCTCACACTGATCTGCTAGGGTGGATGATTGGCTGCACCACTGTTTGACAATATTAAGAACACAGTCACATCTATGTTAAGTATATATGAACAACTAGACTGGGTCAGAACAAAGGTCCATCTTGTAAAGTATCCACTCTCTGGCACTGCGTTACAAATGACAAGAAAGAATGTAAGAACAGAGCAAATATGTAATTTGTATGCTCACAATATACAGCAAACTCCAGGAGGGAACTGGTACCAGTAGCTCTACAGTGTGCATAAACTTTAACTGCAGTGGAAATCAACAGAACAATTCCTCCTCCTCTCATTTCTTCATTTAAAAGATTAAAAGTAAAGAAAATGCACTATTTTTGAGTAATTTACCATGCAGGAAGAATTCAAGTTCTCAAGATTGAAAAAGGCAGATACAAAACCAAAACTGGTAAACCTTTTCCAACCACAGAGAAAGAGATCTCAAAAAATATGTCAAGACCAGTGTCATGGTTTAGTAGTTTGGGCGGACCACAAACCTAGGACAGAATTCCTCTCTATCCCCCCCCCCACACACAAAGAAAAGATAAAAGGGGAATAAAGTCTGGAGACTTCAAGTTGGAAACTGAAAACAACTAGATACAGATTTTCCTAACACAAGGGAAAGGTAGTACCATAAAGGGTAATGTATCAAAAAATGTAAATATATACATATATATATATGTACACACACACACATACATATACATACACAACCCAATAGCACCTGGCGAGCTGGTGGTAACCAACAGCAGCTCAGCAGCAGGAAGAGGGAGGAAAAAGAGGGAGGAGCTGCTGACTTTCTGATCTTTTATACAGTATGGCAGAAAATGGGAGGGAATAGATCCCTCCCTTTGCATTCCATTCCCCCCATCTCAGAGTCCGAATGCCCTCCCAAATGCCCTCCTTCTTTTGTTCCTCCTGTTCAAACGGTGACAACCAGTAATAAAAATTATTATAAGAAAAACATGGAATCCAACATCCTACAGTATTTAAGAGTAGACAGGGAATTATTTATCTTTCAACAACTTACAGACTCCCCTTCCTTTGATGTTAAGTTTAAAAAGCATCCTTTAACTTTATCAGACATTGTCTAAAATGGTATCGTTAGCAATTTAGCAGACACTTGCGAACTTTCTTTTGAATAACTTGCAAATATTTTATAATCGTCACCTATATGAAACATTTCATATTTATGAAACCCTCATGGAAACACATGAATTGTCACTTGATTTTAAAATCAAATCAGAATAGCTCTACACTCGGAAGATTACTAGGGAACACTCAATAATAACCTACCACATTACATATGGTGAATTGCAGCAAGAAAGAGGTAGAATTCATTCCTCAACTCTATTTCTTTCTTCATAAAAAAGCTTTGGAAATCTATTAATCTGACTTCAAATTTTCCCTGTTCTTTCTGAACTTCAGTTATAAATTAAAAGTTTCGAATCAAGGTTAGATCAGTTCCATTATAAACCATGTGTCTTTTATTATATGTGCAGTTAATCCATAACTTAAAAAAAATACTCACATAGCACATTCTGCAGCACTGTCAAAGTAAAGTTCCAACAGCAACATTAACTTGTTCAATCTGACATTCTATTTTTTAGCACCGCAACACGAATGCTACATTAACTTTTTTTCATCCAATTTTACTTGGATGACATAGTTTTTCAATTAAATACAAAATGTGCATTGAACTGTGTTGAAGTTCTTGCACCTGCAACTGGGACAACAATGCCACATATGAACAAGAGGTAGGTATGCTTATTAGCATTTCAGAGCTGTTCCAGTCAAGAGCACTTGAAGATATCCTTTATGGGCAATGCCCTATGGCACATCCTGCACATGGTCTGTGCTAGAGTGTTCTGTTTTATTCACAATACAAAAACTGCATGAGCACCTCAGGGCATGTGCCTCAGCCTCTCTGATGGGTATTTCTAATCCTAACCTGTAACAGTATGGCATGGATGCTCCTGGCAACCTCTCCAGTCATTGTTTGTCTTTATCCTAGCATTGTTTGTCTGATTTTAAGACTCCTCAGCAGAGTCCTTTTGCCATTTAAAAATGTTCTTTCTTCAGTTTATTCAAGTTTGTCACTCTTCATGGTTGGTTTTTGTGGTTGTTTTGCATACGTTTCTCTATTATTTTATTTTTTTTTTTTTTAAAGGGGGAAAACAAAAATTCATACTTTTGTAACCTGTGGATGCTAATCCTCGTCAAAAGGTTCATTCTCTGGTTCAGTCAATGGTATCACAGTATCTACAATGATTAGGTTCATTGTCACTAACATTTGGTGAACTGCAGCTTTGTGGAATTATCAATTAGCATCCACCCTTGAGCATCATTGGAATAAAACAGTATAGCTTTGTGTGCATTTAACTGGCTCAGTGCATACAAAGCAATGAACCCCAGGTTTGGGATGAATTTTGGTGACCTAAGTACAATCACTCTGGCAGTCCTTCCTGCTTCATCTTGATACATCTGACAGGGAGAGGGCACCAGAGAGGTCTCTAGCATGCACCAACCTGCAGATCGGGGACTTCTTCAGCTCTTCTCCCCTGTTCGGCAGTGACAACAGGTGCTATGCTTGAACTGAGACACTAAGGCAATTAAGACTAATTAAGGGAAATGTTATACCTCTTGTGTCCCTTTAGGATGCATCCTGAAACACTGGGACAAATTCAGAGGGGATCTCCTAACAAAAGAAAAGATTAAACAATATTGTAATTAATGGTGGCCACAAAATCCACTGGAAGATTGTGAAAAATAGCCTGAAAATGAGTCTTCAAAGTTAGAAGAATCATGGGGAATTTTGGTTGTTACGATTGTGATGCTGTTGTGTGTAAATTGTCTTGTTTTGATTCATTATAGTGATGCTACTTGGGTGTGAGGTTTGTAATAATAGTACTGAACTTACGGAAATAAGTTTATAAATATCATTGGGTGGGTTCTTTTTTTAACAGTAAGCCTTGCAGTAGTGAAATGATCAATATGTAATGTAAGGCCTACCATGATTTTTAATAATGATACTGCATGTAACACAACCAGTAGGTCTTTGATGGGACAATGTGCAGTACACTGTACTCATTATCCACTACAAGGATACACCCTTGAACACCAATCCTGTTATTAGCATTTTAAACCTTACAGATCAGTGTATCTGCAAAACCAATATATACCCAGCCCATTTGGGAATAGCATGGGAATGTTCAAATGGAAAGTTCTATTCTTATTTAGCATTAGAGAATCATGCTGGCCTAAGATATAGTTTGGGTATTCCTTCTTTTCACCCATCTTGTGTTTTTCACTTTACAGTCTCTTCCCAGTAATCACGTCACTTGGTGAGGCTGTCCAATGTGTGTCCTAACTGGGCAGTAAATGGAGCTGAAATACCAAACTATTATATTATAGGTCAGACAATAGCTCTCATTTTTGAAAACATATTTTCTTTGAAATTTTTGAGCCACTGGACTACAAAATGCTTTTGAAAACTAAATTTACAGGAATAGAAAGGCCCAAAGATGATCATACAGAGCCACTTAGCTTTGGAGGTGATACTGCTTGACTAACAAAGAGTCTCAGGAATGTTAAATTTAAGTGTACCATACATAATGCCACCACCTCAGTTGAAGAAGCTCAAATGAAGATGTCAAGCTCTGGCATCTCACTGAATGGGTTGTTAAAAGAGATTAACTAAAACACAGCCTCTGGGGAAATCTACCAGTATCTACGTGGTAGGATGTGACAGATCCAGATCTGATTTCATGACAGTGATCTAATTTGTATCACTGATTTGAATTTCATTTAGATCAATGGTAGTGCTGTGATAGTAAATATAAAGCTATGTTATATAATCAACATTCTGATTTTATGGTGTGCAGAAAAATTTCATTGCCTATATCTTTATGTTAGAAAATTAATTTATTTTTTAGATAGTAATTAATAAATGGAGCTAGAGCTAGTAAAGAGAAGCAAACTAGAAGGCAACATCAGTGCAAAAGCAATGAATTGGCCACCTGGCTTGTCCTTCTCCACTTGCATAAAAGTATTACTAATCAGCAATCAATTTAATTAAATGGAATTTATCCTTCTACTAAGAGAACAAACTTTCTTACTTGCAGCTTTAAATGTCCAACTACAATCAAAAACATTTTTATAAAAAGAAGTTATTTCAATAGTTCACTAGAAAATTAATTTTTTATTTTTGAGTTCTCCTTTTCATGTAGACCTATGTGTCAAGGAGATGGAAGACACAGTTATAATACTGCAACTCACCAGGGTATGCCTTCAGATTGGTTCACCAAAAACACAATGATCAGAGCTGCCCCTGATTTAAGCACAGTATACAAGTGAACTAAAGCAAATAACTACAATTACAAAAGGAAGAATTAACCAACTACCAGGGCTGCTAAACCAGAGGAAAAAATTCAAAGGTAACAAATCTTCATCTTGTCCCCCAGACAATCATACATTAAACAAACGTTTTGTGTGGTTAGCATGAGTTCAGCTCCATTGTTGGAGCATGCATTAACTGACTAATGAATAAAGATGGTTTTTGTCTGTTGCCTGAAATATTCTGGAAAGACTTACTTTCTTTTGCTTCCAAAAGTATGTTGGAGCAACGCTCAACCAAGCACAGATCAAAAATAAAATACAATCAAACTGAAAACTAAGATACAATACTAAGGTACAGCACTTTACTTGCATAATTCAGATTGTAACTGGCATTAAAATCTATTTTTAAAAGGGCCACCGAACCTGTAAATTATGTCTATCATGTTATCATCACTGAATGATGCATGATGATAATCACTTTGTTTTGTTTATCAATTACAATCTACAGTAAATGGAACACCACCACTGATTTACTATTAAAAAAAATAAATTCAGAACCCCAACCGTATACCCTCTCCAGAATAAACACAACAGATTTTGCTAAAGTAAGCCAGGATTTAAAAAAAAAAAAAATTCCCTAAAACTTACGTTAAAAATTCCTTATAATGAACTGGTTTAGTGATATTTCAGATGATTAATTACACAAAAACTTTTCAGTAATTACAAGTGTTGTATAACAAAGTCCCTTTGCATAGCTAAACACTAGTAAGGTAAAAGGAACACCTATGGATGTATACCACCTATAGAAAATACCCTTGCAACTGAAGACTCAGTGCTTTGTAAGATATGTCTACATCATTTTGGTGTAATTATAAGTAATTTTAGCACTTCTTGTTGAAAGAATAAAACCAGCTCTTTTGGAATATCAATCAAACTGCTGTACCTTACCTAATGATACTGCATTAGCCCCATTTATTTAGTGCAAGGATGTATTTAATCCTATCAGAATCTGTAATGCTACTTTATGCTGGAAAAAAAGTAATGGTAGGCAAATGATGAGCACAAAGCATTCTGTGCTGAGGCCCACACAGGAAATTTAAAGAGAAAATACCAGCAAGTGTGTATGTAATCTACATTAGAGGAAACACCTAGACTAGTACCAAAGAAAGAGCAATACAAGGGATTCAAGTTAAAATTGATTCAACCATGTATAATACTGAACAATGAGCTATTACTGTTCAACCCAATGTGCGTTCACAGAAGAATGTGGCACAGCTCCAAAACCTGCCCATGACTGCCAGTAGAGAAATTCACTCTCTACTGATCCTTACTGAAATATCTATCCACTACTTCATTAGTTTGGTTTATTTCTGAGATGAGTTGAATTGTATTCAAAGACTACTTATTTCAAGGCAGTACTCCATGAAACTCACCTTTGTTCAACTCTACAATTTGCCAAAACTACCAACCATAGAAACCAGTTTTCATGAAAGGAAAATAAATTATATTTATGGACACGGAAATACAATTCAACAAATCAAGTTAGTCCATCTACAAAAAATAGTTATGCTTAGGTTTTTATTTCTGTCTAGAATTATATGAATCCATAAGTAGTGTGTTTAAAATAAGACTCACATTTTTTTATCATTTTAGATTCACACTGCTTTAAAAAGTTGGAATATATAGAAGCCATAAACATCTATGACTCCAATTCTAACTGAAATTCATATCTAAGTTTTTTCCAAACTACACATAGGTTTTAATTTTTAACTTACAAGCATATATTCTTCTTCCCCTTTTTGGGAAAAAGATACAAAATATTAACTCACTTTTTGTTTCACATAGAAACTAAGTTTCTGCTGCCCTCATGAAAGAAGGAACAGTAGCTAAATTCCTGGCAAGAACTATTATTTTAACAAAAAGAAAAAAATAATCTATTTCTGAAGGCTTTTTCTGTTTTTAAAAAAAGGTAGAGAGATCTATGTGAGTAAGAATACAAGCAGTGACCAGAATGGACTTACGGTATTAGCACCTTGAACCAGGAAACATCAGTCTGACTGATCACTTTTAAGCAAATTCTTTTCTATGAAACAAGCAAAAGATTTATCACCCAAATTGAAATAAGAAAGGAAGGAATTATTTCCTTCCATTCTTCCCAATGCAAACAGTTCTGTATTAAAAGCTAAAAAGAGCCCTAAGGGACACTGAAGAAATCTTGGTTATTATGCATCCTTGGATAGGTCACTACAGAAGAAATAGGTGATCAGAAAAAGGGAAACATGCGAAGACTACCTGCAAGAAATTGGAAAACTAATTTTTAGTCTAGAAATGCTCTGACTCTAAGCTCCTACACTCCCCTTATGTGTGAATTCATAAATATTTGGAATGAGATAAATTTATGTCATAAAGAGACAGAAGAGATGGGATAAGGCATAAGATCACCTAACCAACTTTCTATTCCCTAACTTGCAACTCACTTGTACATCTAAAATATAGGAAGATTTTTTAAATTGCCTGTTAGAAGAATTTCGTGAAGAGCTTACAACAGAAGCATAGATCCTAACACCTTATGTTTAGACAGTATTTTTAAAAAGCAAATTAAGCAAGACCACAATTAAATATTTTTAAGTCCTGAGGATGAAGCGTACCTTCATGTTCCCTGCACATACCAAAACCAAGAACTCACTTTTCACCCACTGCTGTACCCTAGAGTAACAAGCATTCAGCTTTATTTTGTCCCTTACCGTATCCCTTTTTTTTCCTGTCTCCCATCTTCAGAAGGAAAACACTTAAGTACATCTGATGCAAAGTTTAAAATTTTATATAAAAAGATGACATTACCGTAATGGGTCTAGCCATTACTTGTGCATGTCTCCCAGCCAGCACTCCCTTAAGCCCAGAGGGATGTAACAGGACATTTACTCTGTAATGAATAATAAAAAATTGTCCCCAGATGAATAAACATCATGTGCAGAAATACATGTATTTGCATTAACATACTGCTCCCTGAATAAGCTTGACTTGTCTTAACCCAGTTAAAACTTCTCACATCTGATGAGAATTTATGCTAGGACAGCTCAACTCATAGAAGAAGCATATGCAACAGGTGGAGGATAAACACAGAAAACAAATCACTTCATAAGTCAGTTTGGGGCACATTTTTCTATTTTTGAATGCAAAACTCATTAAAAAAAATAATTCTGACTGAAGTACTGGTAGACCCAAGAAAATAAATGACAGTACAGGCTTCCAAAATTTTTTTGCTTCTATTCACTTACGTGCAGATGTTTGTATTAATAGCAACTGATGTTATGATATCGATTTACCATTCTCAATATATTGTTCAACAATTAAAACTATACATGCTCTTCACTCTTTCCCCTCCAGATAATATGACTTTGCTTTTTTATGCCATTATTAGAAGCAACAGAAATAACCAAGAAGACCAGATGCTCAGACAATGACAGGTTAACAACACAAGGTTAACTAACTGCTAATGCACAAGTGGTGTACATCTGATTTAAAATTTAATATAGATATTTTGAGCTATTGGTTTATAAAAGTTTCATCAACTACTGCTGGATATGCAATATAACACACACATATATGTGCTCAGCACATTTACACCGTTGCTAGTACACTGCTGTGTAAGCTTTACTAATTTAATTAATGCAAAAACATTACTAACTCATGGGCTTACTCAGTTTTTCTGATTTACCAACTCATTTTTCTATCTTGCAAAATAACCTTGATAATTTTATACTTACTAATTATGGTGGGCAGAGATGTCAAGTCCCAGTTTTTTTTTTTAAATCACAGAATGGATAGGGTTGGAAGGGCCCTTAAGGATTATCTAGTTCCAATCTCCCTGCACGGGCAGGGATACCACTAGACCAGGTTGCTCAAGGCCCCATCCAACCTGTCCTTGAACACTTCCAGGGAAGGGGCAGCCACAAATTCCTTGGGCAACCTGTTCCAGTGTCTCACAGACCTCACAGGAAGAATGTCTAACCTAAATCTTCCCTCTTCAAGTTTTAAACCATTTCCCCTTGTCCTGTCACTGCACACCTGTGTAAAAAGCCCTACCCCAGCTTTCTTGGAGGCCCCCTTGAGATAGTGGATGGTTGCTATAAGGTGACCTCAGAACCTCCTCTTCTCAAAGATGAATAACCCCAACTTCCTCAGCCTGTTTTCAGAGATGAGGTGCTCCAACCCTCTGATCATTTTAGTGGCTCTCCTCTGGACTCATTCAAGGACACTATGTCTTTCTTACACTGGGGACTCCAGAACTGGACACAGATGCAGCCCAGGACACAGTTGGCTTTTTGGGATACAAGTGCACACACTGTCAGGTCATGTTAAGCTTCTGGTCCACCACCCCCCCTAAGTTCTTCTCCTCAGGTCTGCTCTTAATCTTGTCTCTTCCCAACCTGTATTTGTGCCTGAGATTGCCTTGACTCAGGTGCAGAACCTTGCAGTTGGCCTTGTTGAAATTCATGCAGTTTGCACAAGTCCACTTCACAAGCCTGTCAAAGGTCCCTCTGGATGGTATCCATCCATTCCCTCCAGTGTGTTGACTTCACCACACAGTTTGGTGTCATTAGCTGAGAGCGCATTCAATTCCACTGTCTATGTTGCTGATAAAGATGTTAAACAGCAGTGGTCTGAGTTCTGACCCTGGAGGAACACCACTCATGACACAGCTCCACTTGGACACTGAGCCATCGATCACAACTCCTTGGGTGTGGCCATCCAGCCAGTTCCTTATCCAACAAATGGTCCATCTATCGAATCCATATTGTTCCAGTTTAGAGATCAGAATGTTGTGCAGGACACTGTCAAATGCTTTACAGAAGTCCAGGTAAGATGATGTCTGTTGCTCTGCCTTTCTCTACCAAGGCTGTGACCCCACTGTAGAAGGCCACCAAATTAGTCAGGCAGGACTTGCTCTTAGTGAAGCCCTGTTGGCTATCACCAATCACCCCTTTGTTATCTGCTTGCCTTATCAGAGCCTTCAGGAGGATCTGCTCCATGATCTTGCCAGGCACAGAGGTGAGACTGAATGGCCTGTCGTTCTCTGGATCTTCTTTTTTTTCCATTTTTGAAAACAGGGTTTTATTTCCCCTTTTCCAGTCAGCAGGTACTTCACCAGACTGCCATGACTTTTGTAATATGATGGCAGTGGCTTTTCTGTCCATATAAAGCTACTCTGGACATAGCATATTTCTAATTTCTAATTATGGCTTGGAAATATATTTCAAAGGAAGTATTTATACTGAAACTAAAAAGTTTAGGAAAACAGCAGGCCATTATAAACAGGATTGGAATCACAAAATGAAACCTTTCTTAAGATTAAGTGATTACATGATTACAGAATAGTTCTTAGAAGAAAGGAATCATTACCACATGATCTGAGTCATCTTAGTCCAGCATCTCACATACTATGCCATAGTATTTAATACTGAAGGAAACACACATCATTATAGTTCAAATGGAATCTAAGTTTTAATCAAAACTGATTTTCTAAACTGATTTTTCTAAACAGCAACATCACTGTTCCTATGGTTAAAAGTTACCCTTCATTTAGCAAAAGTTCTCAGATACACAAAAGAAAAATACAACCAAATGATGTTTCATCCAGAAAGACAAATATTAATAGCAACTAACAGCAGCATCACAGCTCAAGAAGAAAAATGGAGAAAAAAAAGGGTTTAGTCCTTTAGCACAGAACGCAGCACTTCACTGGATTATGGTTCCTCATGATACTGGTTAAACATTTGAAGTGATCATATTCAGTACCCCCTTTCTTTATAAAAAACAAAGCAACAACAAAAAACCCAAAACAAGTAACAAACAAAAAAACCAAAAACAAAAAACCAAACATATTTAGTAGTTCTGTTTGGAACTGACTTGGCTGATGAGGTAGGATGAAGTAATGTTTGCTTGTACATACATGCTGGTTATTCCAACTGCTGCAGTAACTTTCTTGATTTTAATTTTCTCTTATTCATTGTGTTTTCAGTTGTGCTTCATTAGATGTTCAAAGTGAGATTATAATACAAGAATTTTAATACAGAGATTTAAAAAAACCCATCAGATAAGCATGTTCTGGAGGAAGATGCATTAGCCCCTACTTAATGTGTTTTGTTCTGTATTTTTCTTATTGCATGCTTTTTGTTTTATTTGGTTGTATTATTTGGTTAGCAACAGTAAAACACATTACTCTTTTCACTCTGGTGTCCAAGTTTAATTGACATCCTCAGTTGGCAAAAAACTTTCAACAAAGTTTAACTTAACAAACTTGCAATGTAGCAGCAGGCAGACTGTGTTAAGAAATTACTCTACTGTTCTAAAATGTATCTGAAAGAGTCTCAAAAAAAACTGTGATTCATCTCATCTTTCTTTCTTAGTCCCTAAGAATTAAACAGAGTGCATCTAAACACATACTTTCATGTGCTCTCTTTCATTTAAAGATCCCAGGAGGCTGGGTGTACAGGAGGAAGGAGTGTGTACTTCATCCCTGAAGCCTCTAAGGATAATACTATTTATGTCATAATCTTCTTCTACAATGTCAAACTTTAGTGTCTGTGCCTCAATGGGATCATGAATATTGCTAACAATCTTATTTTCTTCCTCCTTTCATGAAAAATTGTTGGTAACCTTTGTTTCCTAATACTTAATCTCAGCACAAAAGAAGCAGTAATTTTTTCCAGTTTCTTTTTGAAAAGCATCTGCTATGAAAGTTATTCAATACAGATGTGTAACTGCAATATCACTGAAGTGGGGAGACAGGGGTACTATTTTTTTTTCTTTAAAGAGTCTTGGTATTTAACCCATATCAAGCTTGTATGCTGGTACTATATGCTTCAGAAAGTATAGTGGTGTAGGCACTGTCCAGCCTGACTGAACCCAAGAAATCTGTTAAGAAGTCTCAGAACCTTACACCAAGAGCTCACTATCAGTAATAGCACAGCTTTCCAGGGCAATTTATGAAGGCCACGAGTTGCTCCTGACCACCTACTCTAAGAGTCCCACAAAAGCAGGGATGTTCACAAAAGCAAAGATTCACTTTTCATGTGCATTGCACCAAAAAATGCCAGGGCTCACAACTCTCACCCAATGTACACAATCTATGCATTCCAGATCAGTCTCAGCTTATGCCAGGAAAGGAGCAGCAGCAGGTTAAGTATTGCACTGCCACTGGAAGAAAGCTGTACAGCCAAAAGGTAGAAGTTCAGCACAGCTCTTTAAAACTGTCCAAGCTGCCCAAAAATTCAAGTATACTTGCCATGTCAGACATTACTCTCATTGAAAGTGTAGTAGGAAGTCTAGGAAGTGTAACTGAAATCTATTGGGAGTTTTTCCACATAAAAATGTTCAAACACTGTGGTTACAATGCTTCTCTATGAAGAAGGATGTCAAAACAAATGTCCTCAAAAGTGACTGTGTGCAGAACTTTTGCAATATTTTTTTGCAATACTTTATTTTATCACTACTGTTCTAATATAATTTCATTCTGCTTGTTATAAGACAACTTCTAGAGTCAGACTATCTTCAGTACAAATATTCCAGTTTTGTAGAAGTTCTATTATGTGCCCTGAATTAAAGGATCATATGACTTAAGAATAGCCTAAAAAATCTAAAATATTTTAAACTAAAATTAAGGGAATGACACATGATGGATTAATAGTGCTAATCTTCAAAACACAGTTTGTGTCAGAAATAAAAAAATCATACACTTCCTGTAAAGGTGTTTTTTTTGTCAAATCTTACCAAGCGTCCTGGTTTGGGCCAGGATAAAGCTAATTTTCTATCTTGTCATTCTGCTTTCAGTTAAGTCTCTTCTAAGTAGCTGTCCCTGCTGAAATTAACAGCAAGTTTCTCAGTCAGTGCCTGCTTCTAGGACTGATAGTGCTTGACGTTTATAGTTACTGCTAGAGAATTCTATGGAGAACCAAAGACACTTCTCGGTTCTGAGGAACATCTTAAGCTCCGAAGAGAGAAAGGGAGTAAAGGGGTCCCACCTGCAAAGGGGTCCCAAGACAGGTGACCAAAATTGACCAAATGGAGTATTCCATCCGATACAAGTTAAGCTAAGTATCAATTTGAGGAATTATGAGGATGAAGACCTTTCCTTCCCTCCCTTCCCTCCCTCCCTCCCTCCCTCCCTTCCCTCCCTTATGAGGATGAAGACCTTTCCTTCCTTCCTTCCTTCCTTCCTTCCTTCCTTCCTTCCTTCCTTCCTTCCTTCCTTCCTTCCTTCCTTCCTTCCTTCCTTCCTTCCTTCCTTCCTTCCTTCCTTCCTTCCTCCCTCCCTTTCTCCCTTCCTCCCTTCCTCCCTTCCTCCCTTCCTTCCTGCCTCCCTGCCTCCCTGCCTCCCTCCCTTCCTCCCTTCCTTCCTTCCTTCCTTCCTTCCTTCCTTCCTTCCTTCCTTCCTTCCTTCCTTCCTTCCTTCCTTCCTTCCTTCCTTCCTTCCTTCCTTCCTTCCTTCCTTCCTTCCTTCCTTCCTTCCTTCCTTCCTTCCTTCCTTCCTTCCTTCCTTCCTTCCTTCCTTCCTTCCTCCCTCCCTCCCTCCCTCCCTGCCTCCCTCCCTCCCTCCCTTCCTTCCTTCCTTCCTTCCTTCCTTCCTTCCTTCCTTCCTTCCTTCCTTCCTTCCTTCCTTCCTTCCTTCCTTCCTTCCTTCCTTCCTTCCTTCCTTCCTTCCAGCATCCTGGGAGGATTCTCTCCATTTGTCTGCCTATGGTCCCAATCCCTGACATCCTGAATTAGTGTGTTCCTGCCTCCAGCTCCTAAGTGCTCCTGACTCCTGGAGCCCACACTGGCACTTTTCCAGTGCTGCCCTGCAGCCTCAGTGGTGATGTGTTATTGCACAGAAGGCGAGGAGCAACATGGGATTATTTTCATGTATACTTGTATATATGTAATACTTTTTCCTTTTTTATCATTACTGTTTCATTAATGCCCTGTAGTTTAGTTTCCAACCCATAACTGTCCTCCCTTATTTACTCCTCTTTCTTCATCAGGAAGGGGAGGGGGAATCCATAGAGTACATCCGTCATTCAATTAATTGCTGGCCCAGCATTAAACAGTGACACTGAAGTACCATACAAACTTTACATTAGCCAAAGAAGGCACATAGTTTTTTCCTTATCATAATTTATTTCAGTTTTATTGTGAAAGTAGGACATTATCATTGGAAGTATTAGTTAAAATGCTGTTGTCCAATGATATTTAGCACCTCTCTGTACCTCAGAACCAAACAGAGAATTACTGACATCCATTATTTTGCTGATGCTGGCAGCATTGCTTTGGACAATGCTTTTTAAATGTATTTTTAACAGCTGGAGAAAATCTGCAACTATCTGCATACAAACTTTTGATCATATTTTTATACACCTGCTTGTTGATGGCAATGAGGCCTAATAAATGCACAACACAATTCTCTAGAGAAAGTTCTTCCCTGGACTGGAGATGTATTAAGACATGCTCATGCTCTAGTTGCTGGGAAAAGGAATGTTAATTTTCACTGCAAATAGTATTTGGCACTGACTCCTCAGAGATTTCAGTAACTATAAATATACTACTGACTATTTCACACCCCGAAAAATACAGAGGCACACATACAAATTTTGAAGCTGCTCTACAGTGAATTACATCAACTGGCAATCTTGTCTGCTTAGGCAGATCTCCACACACGTTCTTTTAGACAAGTTGCTAAGTGCCACAATGAACAGCACAGCTGTATAGAGCTTCATTCTCCTCTCCATACTCTGTGCATACATTTCCTCCTCTCTGCACTTCCTAACAATCTAAACATATCCCATTGCTTTAGGTCTATGAAGACATTCAAGTCCTTTCTCTATCTAGCTGTTCTCTATTTATTGCACACAGCTTCATTTAAAAAGTAAAAGAAACATTGAGGAAACCCTTGCCTGTCACCAACAGCCATAGAGAACTACTCAAAGCAACTCAGTACTGAGCAGCAGAGCAGATCATTGGTAAAGAACCAGTAACCATATTTCTTAATCTTAAATCCACAGTAAATTTGCCCTGCAGCGTAGTATAAAAGCACTAGCATTTCTAACATATATATTATTAGTTACAAGTAAAACTGCTCAGCAACATTTGACAGGCTTTTTTTTTCTTATTTGAAATACTAAGGCAAAATAAAAGCAAGCAATATAAAAGGCCATTTAAATAATTAACGATCCATCTCTGCAACACATCACTTTCAGTCTCAACACATCACACTGCCATCAGTAAGACTGCTTACATCCTGCTATTTGACCATCAATGAGCAAGCAAGCAGTAAGCATCACAGGTGGAGAAGTCTTGGCAAACTCTTCTTATTAACATTCTTGCAGAAGCAGTGCAGAATCACAAAACACACTCAGAGATACTACTGAACTACAGAAGGATATAAGAACCCAGAAGAGTTTTACCAAGGGGTTGAATATGGCCGTTGTTACTGATCATGTGAGCTTTGAGATTACACCAAGGCCACACTGATGGAGTTTCTAGACAGTCCATGCATTTCTACCTGCCATCTGTAACAAAATTATTGTCTTTATGCCTATAGAAGAAGCAGGTAAAACTCCTACACAGATATTTTTTCAGTTTCCTGAATGTCACTAGCACATCAGGTTTCTTTGTGCCTTTAGAAGGTGCAACCAAAGCCAATATCCAAACTTGGATAGCACAACTATTTCCTTCAAGGCCTTTTTAAAATTTCATTAATGACCTGGTATCTTTTGACAAAACCAGCCCTATGATGGCAGTAGCCACATATCTGTACTGCCATACATTACAAATGATTACACATGCCCCTGCATATGATGGCCAACCTTTTCTTTTGGCCTTTACACTTTTCCGCCCATCCCCCTCTGTGGCAAAATCACTGCTGTCTGTCAGATTGCAGTTACATTCCCCAGTGAATAAAGAGATTCACTACAAGTCTACTATCTAGACAGCAGAATGGTGGAAGTCTTGCTGTTTGACAGAGATGCTGTATTTCACACTAAAAATACAGATTGCAGAGTGGAATCTAAGCTGCCTACCAGCTTTCCTAAGTGTATGCAGCCTAATAATTATAACCTAAAATCTGCAAGGCTTTGAAATGAGCATGTATCTAAAACATTCATACCATATTTTTCTGAAATTTCTTCATCTTTAAAATGCAAAAATAAATTGCAATTGAGGTAACTGCAATAAAATATTTGTAGGTTCAAGTTTCAATTAATTTTTTCATTTTAGAAGACTAACTGTAGTTTGAAATATCTCTTGGCTCTTTTTGCGGGGCAAGGCCTAGAAAAAACAGGGTGGAATACGCAATATATGTATGATGATCTTTCTAGACTCATGGAAACAGATCAAGTTACGTATGTCATAGAGCCCAAGAAATTACTGAACAAAGAATGACAAGTAACTTAAGATCTGTTATACACTGGTATAATAACACCTGCTTTTTTTTAACTATGTGCCTGATACAGCTGCCTAACTATTTCATTTCAAACAAGGCCATGCAGTCGAGGATCGTAAGACCAGTCAATACCAACAAAAGTTTCCAGTTTTACTTGGATACTATAGGATAGTTTAGATTCCAGCTGAAGCCTTCTGAATGGAGAACGTTCTGAATATATGGATGCTAAGACAGCCAGTAAGCTGGAAGTAAGTTGATATTCCTAGGAAAAGTCTGACTGCTTCAGAAATTACTAATGGGGCTCCTAGGGAACTGGAGAATAGTTAAACAACGAATTTCAATTTATCATAAAGTCAGTTGCAATAATGTACATCACTCCTGAGCAGACATTTGTGATAAATATCTCAACCAATTTCTTTCCAAAGATCTTTACTAACCTGATTTTACCAACAGACGGAAGTAAAATTCTTAACAAAGAGCAGAAAAGTCAAATGCTTCTCCAGCAGATAAAAAAATCTCTCATTGCTTTCAAACCACCTTCAGTTGATTTACAGTATTTTTCTCCACATTTTCTGTTACCATGTTTGGAAAATATGCCAAAACATAAATAATTTAATGCCAACAACTTAAAGAATTGTGTGAAACAGCTGATTCACTTTGCAGGAGGGAAGGCAAGTATTTTGTTTGGTGTCTACTTCATAGTATGGGTTTGACTTTTGAGTAAGTCCACTTTTTAAGTCCCACTTATGATCCATGAAACTTGATCACAAGTTTCGCTTGTGATCCATGCAAATAAAAACCAGGCAGGGATAATTTCATGAATCAACAATGACACAATTTAGATGTTCAAATTCAGAAAGAAATACAAAAGACTTCGATCATGTGGCTGTGGTGATTTTCATTTGTCTAGAGACAAAGAAAACAGGTTCATGTTGATGTTCGCTCACTCAATTGCTATTATTGTTTGTATTCCATATTCTGTAAAATGTTGCAGGCATGTGCACTTATGATGCTATATAAAGGCCAAAAATCAGAATACTAGTAGTAATAATGGTTTGTGTTTCAAATCCTGCCAGCATTTTATATCACGTCAGCTGCATTCTAGTCTTTCCACCCACTCCCAATTACCCTGGGACTGAAGCTTACTGAATCACCACTCTTGTCAGCATGCTCAATTCTGGTCTTTATCTGGTAAAAAATTACAGCTGATCCAGCAGAAATTATAGCAGGTGATTATTTTTTTTTTTAATACAGGAGGTATGCCACAGAAATAATAACATAATAATAATAATAATAATCCAAAAGGTCTGTCTGTACTAGCGTTTCTGCTGGGAACAAACTCATCGCATACTTCTGTGGAGGAACTGAAAGAAGGGTATGGAGTCTCAGATCCATTTGCCACATGTGGGAAGTTGTGAGGCAGAGAAAAAAGGCCAGTGGAATCCAAGGGAATCCTTCCCTTGGAGTCTCCTTCCCTAGAGACATTCAAAAGCCACCTGAACATGTTCCTGTATGACCTGCTGTAGGTGGCCCTGCTTTGGCAGGGGGGCTGGACTAGATGATACTTCATGGTCCCTTCCAACCTCTAACTTTCTGTGATTCTATGAATGAAAGAAAAGGAACATGAAGATGAGAATGCAGGCTAAAATACTGGTAGAAGTCAGAAAGACAGAACAGTCTGAAAACAGAGATGTAGAGGCTAGGAAGATAACACAGATCAGGAAGATAACGTTAGAATAAAGATGAGAACGAAGAACAAACGTATTTCAGATGGGCTAGAGGAGAGATGATTATATAGGGGAAAGAAAAGACAGTGAGCACAGTAAACTAATTACAGGCATGCATTGAAGAACAAGGTAAAATTAGGGATGGGGATGAGAGAAATTGAAAAAAAGAATAGCATAAAAAGGAGATCCAAAAAAGAAAGTTACAGAACTGTGAGACAAAAGCGTATCTGGAAATGGGACAAAGAACACCAAATTTTACAGGATAAAGGCAGAAGTAGGATTTGAGAACAATTCTGAGTCGTGAGAAAGCTCAGAAAATGTGGGATAGAAGAATGGACAGTGAGGTAGATTAAGAACTGGCTACATAATAGAGCCCAAAGACTGGTGACCAATGGTGCAGAGAACAGCTGGAGACATGTGATTAATGGAGTCCCCTAAGGATCAGTGCTGGGTCCAATCCTGTTCAGCATCTTTATCAATGACCTTGATCATGGGACAGTGTCTTCTCAGCAAGTGAGAATGACACAAAACTAAACTGGGAGGACTGGCTCATTCACCTGAAAGCCGTGTGACCATTCAGCAAGACTTGGACAGACTGGAGAGCGAGGCCAAGGGGAACCTGATGAGGTTGAACAAGAACAAGTGCAAAGTCCTGCACCTGGGAAGGAATAACAAAATGGCCCAGTACAGATTAGGAGGTAATCTGTCAGAGAGGACCTTGGAGTCCTGGTGGACAAAGTATCCATGGACAGCACTGTGCCCTTGTGGACAAGAACACCAATGGTATCCTCAGGTGGATTAGGAAGAGTGTGCCCAGCAGAGCAAGGGAGGTTCTTCTCTCCCTCTACTCTGCCCTAGTGAGACCTCACCTAGAGTACTGTATCCAGTTCAGGGCTCCCCAGTTCAAGAGGGACAGGGATTTACTTGAGAGAGTACAATGGAGCGCTACAACGATTATTAAGGAACTGGGACACCTGCCTTATGAAGAAAGGCTGAGAAACCTGGGGCTTTTTAGTCTGGAGAGAAGAAGTGACATATATGAGGGCTGGACATCAAGAAGGAAGGGACAACCTGTTCTCACTTGTGCCCTGTAATATGACAAGGGGCAATGGATTCAGGATAAAGCATAGGAAATTCCAGCTCTTTCTTTAAGGGTTACAGGGCCCTGGACCAGGCTACCCAGAGAAGTTGTGGAGTCTCCTTCTCTGGAGATTTTCAAGACCCATCTGGACACATTTCTGAGTGCCCTGCCCTAGTTTTGTCCTGCTGTAGCAGGGGGGTTGGACTTGATGATCTTCAGAGGTCCCTTCCAACCCCTGGCATTCTGTGATTCTGTGATAATAAAATTATGAATGGAAAAATTGTTAAAAATAAAGATAAGTACAGAGGTAGGACCTGAGAGGCTTTGACAGAAGGAAGACATCAGGAAAGCAATGGGAATGAAAAGCTGTAAATTAAGCTGATACTTAAATGGAGCATGTGAGGTCATCTTACCAATCCACCACAGGTACTGAAGGAAGCGAAGGAGCCTGGGTAGCGAAGGACAGCTCCACTGTAGAAACAAGCTCTCTCAGGTTGCAACTGCACAGTACCAGGTGGGCTTTTGTCCTCACCCCTGAGCCGCTCCTCCACAGCAAAGCTAGGAGCCAGGAAGCGGCTGTCCCTCTTGAGCAGCAGGTAGAAATCCTGAGCAAAAGCTGGGATCCTCAGAAGCACCTCATCTCCATCCTCTGCCGGAGGCAGTGGGGGTGGTGACGGTGGTGACAACTGAGAGGCAGCGCCAGACCCCTGAGACACGGGGGACCAGTGGTAAAAATCTTGAGACTCGTAGTCATCTTCAGTATTCTCTTCCTCTGCTGCCTCCTCCAAAGCCTGTGCCTGTCCCTCCATGGAGGACGCCGAACGCACCTCCCTGGAACTGCCAGCCCCTGGGCTGAGTGTCACAGAGGCACTGAGGGAGCTGCTCCGTTTCCCACAGCTGGGGTCAACATTGCAGCCACTACTGCTGCCACTCACTGGTTCCTGCTGGCCTCTGCTCCACAGTGAAGGGAAGATGATCTCCCATTCCTCTGTTTGTTCAGAAGCATGGAGACCTGCAGGAAGGCAAGAAGATGATTTAAATGAGTTGTGTTTACATGAAACACACAGCACCTGCCAGAAACCTACCCTCCGCCCTCTCCAAGACACACTTCTGGCTCTCAGCCCACCAAGAATGCCAGCCAAAATACAGTGGGGTTTACTTGGCCCTTTCACCCTGTCCATACACAGGGCAGATGGGCCAGTTGCTAGGTATCTGTGTGCCTCTTCAATGGCTTAGGATGCACCAGGGACCTGGTAAATACTGAGGAAGAGACGGCATTAAGGCCAGGTAGAGGTTGAGTTTATACCATTAGCTGGGGATAGTCCTCTTCACAACCACCACCTCCAGAAAAGCTGCATGAAACTTTCAACATTTAGACAAACTGGCAACTTTTCCATACAGGTAAAAAAAGTTATTTTAGCAGGAAAAAACAGAAGAAAATTTTTGGAAAATTGCAAACTTATTCTCAGCATGCTTTGCAAGACTGCAAAAGAGCATCCAAATGCACACATATCCCACTGCTGCACATTTGTGAGTACACATAAAAGTGACCAACGTATGCACATGGTGTATCATGACTATAATGATAATAAAACTAAATTATATTAAATTTTTAGCAATGACTGCATAATACACACACGTATCACATGTAAACATAAATCCCCATCATACTAGCCTTATGATTATAAATGTATGAGTACAGATAATCTCCACCAGACTGAGGTATAAGGCAATTTTATTTACACATTCGTCCTACACAAGCTAGAAACAGCACTGCTGAGATGCCGGCTGCATATGAAAATTACTTGCTCGTACAGAGAAGCACATTGCAATGCATCTTCACACCCATCGGTTACCGGGGACGGCCGGAGTTGTTAAGGCCCTTAGTAACGGGCAGGTAAGGGCTACCGGCATCCGGCAGGGACGTTGACCGCCCCGAGGTTCGGTTCAGTCCCACGGAAGGGAAGCACTTACCTGCAACAAGCGCGCTTGAAAACACGCACAGCTGGTAAAAAACGAAGCAGACGCGGCTCAGGCGCATCCTCCCGCCCGTCCCCATCGGCTCCGCGCCCGAGGGACGCCGACAGGCAGGACAAGGAAGGCCGTGCCGAGCCGAGCGGGGCCGGGCCGGGCAGGGAGCGCCGCGGCGCGCAGCCACCTGGGCGCCCACGGGGAAACAGCAGAGGAGAGCAAAGCGCGCGTGCCGGGCGTGCGGGCGGGCGGGCAGCGGCGGCAGCTCCGGTGTGCGGCACACGGCGAGCGGGCGGGCAGGAGGGAGAGAGGGAGGGAGGGAAGCAGGCAGGCAGGCAGCAGGGCAGCCCCTGCGCTCACAGAGAGCCCGGCAGCGGGCAGGCGGCTGCCCCCGAGCAGCGGCGACCGCACTGCCCTCGCCCGCACCTCGCCCCCACGGGGCGGGACGCGCAGGGCCCTGTCCCATCCGGCCCCGCCCCGCCCCCACCCGGCACGGCCCTGCTTCCTTTATTCCCCGGGCCCGGCAGCAGCGCCGCGATCTGGCCTGCACGTGGTGACGCCAGCAGTCCGGCCCGCGGGAGGCTCCGCTTCGCATCCTGCCCGCCGCTACCGGCACTGCAGGGCACACGCCGCCTGGGTCCCGACGGCAGGAAGGGCTCCGCGCAGCACCGTGGCCGGCAGCGTACTCCGCACAGCCTTTGCCTCGAATTCAGGGAGTGAAGACGGGAGCTTGACCGTTTCTGCCTGGTTCTTTCTTGTATTTTGATTGTAAAGTCCTTTTGCTTACACGACGCAGCTCTCCACGGAAACCCATCGCTTTCCACCCCAACCCTTATCAGCAGAGGAATGATTAAATGAAGAGTCGAGCAAATACGTTAAATGCACATCCAACAGCATGAGCTGCAGAGGTAGACACATCCAAAAGCCTGATTTCTTGTAGCTTATGCTGCTTACCTATGTAGATGACTACTATGACTAGGGGATCTCATAGCAATCTAGCGTGGAGAGGAAAGCCATCTGGGCTGTTGAGAATTAACTACTGAGTTGCAATGATTCTTTCTTCGTAAAAAGAAAGTATAAAAGAAAAAAGCAAATCAAACGCATTAGGGCTCAAATTAGAATTCACGGAAGCCAAGCGCTGTTCTCTCACCGCTCTGTTAAATAGCTGCTGGAAAGCTACACTGCATGGGTGTATATTCTAAGCTACCTCTGAACAGTATTTTTATCGTTTGGCTTTATAGCAAGAAAGTTACCATAAAGTGGTCTTTTTTGTTGTTATTCATCTGAGCCAGCTTACACTAAGCAAAATCAGAGTGACTTTTAGGATGGCAGATTTACATCTAACAGTTGAGGAAGAGGGAAGTTTTCTGGAGACTGCAAACTAGTGTTTGCTTGATAATTAGATTAACTTAAAAAATGCACTAGAGTGGAGCTTGTTTACCAGGTAAGTAACAGCATACATACAAATTTACAGTGGAACTAGTTAATAGGTGCAATACTGCAGCCTTTCCCCAGCCAAAAGACTCCTTACAACAGTGATGAGGAAATTCTAGACGGTGTGGTACAAACTTCTGTACAAATACTATATACCAATTCTCATTTAAAGAAAAAAAAATCAGAATATATAGACAAGATGCAGAAATGCATAAAGCAAATCTTCACTCAAAGTGCATACAGTTAGAACTCAAAAAATCTAAATGGAAAACCAGCAGGAATAAGGAAAACCAACATGGAACATTTGTTCATTTTAGAACTGTGAATTAGTGCAACTGTTTTCAATCTGCTGAAGTTAAGTTAGTCCCTTTGGACCAAATTATGCTTCTCGTATTCACATCTATACTCTTACTGAAAAGAGTATACAGTCAGCAAGGTAAGCAGAATATGGCCTTTTCAACACAAATTTCAGTGGGCAAAGAATCAGTAAGAAGTCAACAGGGAAATATTTTAATATGTGCAACCAAAAAAGAGGAAATTTCAGATAAGCCCCGACATAGTAATATAGGGCAGGCTAAAGTCAAGGTAGAGCTGCAACAAATTTCTTTAGCTTGTATGTTTTCCTTTTACCATTTCAATAGTTACAGTAAAAACACGGGAGGAAGTTCTCTGCATTTAACTTTGTGGAAAACACACTATAAAACAGAGATCCTACTGGTGTTCATTAGTTCTAAGAAATAGTCTGGTCATGGGTTTATATTGATAGGTGGTATTGTAGCCCACCACAGGTAACTTTCACTTCTGTGAGACCAGTGCAAACAAGTCTTATGTCTAGATAAGAATTGAAAGAATAAAACTGCTTTTGTACTGCAATTCTTTTGCAGAGGGAGTAATATTGTAGTCACATGTACTGTACAAAAAGCATTATTTTCTTAATCACAAAGCAACAAAAACTCCTTGCAAAACAGAATATACTGCATTTGGGCAAGTATTCACCGTGCCTTCTGCAAATTGAAATAGTGTCTTCATACTCAATACAGAGCAAACTTAAAAGAAACAAACATAAAAGAATCTACTGGTTTGCTCCAGTAGATTCTTAAAACAGTGCTTCCTATCTGAAAGGTCTAAACCTTCTGTCCTAAAGGACTCATGCAGAATCACAAATACATAAAGTAAAGAATGTATTGATTTGTAAACAGTAACAATGATGCGTACCACCTCACTTACATGAGAAAAAATTTACAAAATATTATTAAAGACCATGTACTCATCAGTTCTAATGACTGAAATAAATCAGCCTGATTATGTTGAAATCAATAGATTTGGCAATTTCTGCTCTTTTAGTCCTTCCTGATATTAAATTTACAGAGTTGTGCCATTGGTTCCTTAAGGGCTGACTGGGTCAAGAGCTCTTTCAGGTCCCACCACAGGCTGATTTCTCTTTTATTTATTCAGTGTCAAGATCCCAGTCACTGGTGACTTACAGACTTTTCAAGCCGTCTTTTGAAAGCATAGACATTGTTCTTCATCTTCCACACGACTTCACCAAGATGGTTCTATTTAAATTTGTGCTGCAGGTACTGTCTTACCTTTTGTGATCAAGGACAGAATTTTATCCTCATCTCACACTGTTTCACTGTTTCAGTGATTTACCTCTGGAGATTAAGAGAACTGTGGACAAATCATACTGTTCAGAAGGTCAGCTTCTAGCAATAGAGACACCACCATCAGTCAGAGGCTTTCCTTGGTTTATATTTTCTCTTTAATAATCTAACTGTAGAAACTATTGAGTTTATATGTAAAAAGCCCTGATTTTAAATGGCTTCAGCTCTACAATATATAAAAGACTGTTAATCAAGTAATTGTTACCCCAAAAGAAGTTCCAAACCTTTAATCTTCATGGGAAAACAGTTGTTAATTATTTGTGCATATGCCCTACATATATGTGTGTGTGTGTATGTGTATAATTGATGATATCATTGGGCTTTTTAATTCTTTGAGTACATTTGTTTAAATTTTTACAACCTAACAAAATATGCTAGATTAATGGGAAAAGTCTATTCTGTTTTGAATGGTGCCTGCTTAAAGCCACATATCCTATATCCATTGAGATTAGAAACAGAAACTCATATTTTCCTGATTCCAGGGTGCTTTGCAAATGTTATCTCCACCTAGAGAAAGTTTTTTAAAAGCATATTCTTCTTTTAACTGCAAGATATATTTGAACAAATGCAATTTTTCTCTACTTAGGTGTAAATGAAATTAGTTTTTTTCCACTTTAGAAAATGTTGTTTTCCCTATCCCTTGAACTGAAAAGTGGATTTGTACTCCATATTACCTCACAGACTCCGAATACTTAGTCTGTAATTCTATATTGTTATTTACATGTTCAAAATGAAGGGAATATTTAAAATGTATGCATTTAAGACCACTTTGAAGAACTTCTCTTTAGCAGGTCTTCAGAGCAAATCTCAGAGTTATATCGAAGCTTAATAGTACAGTCAGATGACCTCTGGAGCAAGATGAGTATCAAATTATTGTGACTTTTTTAATGGCTTAAAGGGCAAAAAAATTAGCTAAAAAAAAAAAAAAATGCTAAGCTCATAGCAACTCAATGTTATTATGCTGTGCCACCAGTTCTTGTGATCCTGTCAAGTTTAGGTAATTCAGTTAAATTTACACTCATGTCACAGTTGTTACTTTGTGAGTTCACATTCTGAAATTGAAATTCGTGAATTGTACATATAGGTAAAAATACATTTTCAACATACTATTTATAGAGAATGTCTGACACAATCACCATTTAACCAGAAGAGAGTTTCACCACATTTTTATTACATCCTTTTAGTTTGGTGACATTTTTTTTAGAAAACAATAGATGCTTGGCAATTTTGGCAGTTTGAAAGCTTGGTCTTTACCATGGAAGGGACCACAGTACTCTAGTCAAATTAAAGCAAGGCTCTCTGTGAACCAGAGTTCTACACAGCTTTCCAAGATGAAGTCTCCCCCAAAGAAGAACTCCCTCAGATTTCTAAACTGGAAACCATCTAGCAAGCTAATTTATTACTTCATCAGTTATGAGGAAAAGGCTATTCCAGAATGGTCAACAAAGAGTTCTCATTTTTTAAACACCTTAAAAGAACAAGACTTCGTATTCAAGAAGTGAAGGTTACCTGTTGGAGAAAAAAATTGGCTAATTTGTGACAAACCTCTGAGGCAGAAAACAGGAACATAAAAAAAATTTTTTGAACATAAGAAGAAAGTTAAGCCAATACAAGAAACAACATATTAAGTCTTAAAAGAAACTATGAACACAAATTCCTTTCCCAGTTTCAAAATTCTGCATTTGGGTAGTGATCTAGTTAGTAAGGTTTCTTTTGTTGAATCACTGAATCATAAAATGATTTTGATTGGAAGGGACCTTAATGATCATTTAGTTTCAACCCCCAATCCAGTCATTGTGTGTGCAAGATTTCAAAGGTTTGCTTGATTCTTCTTAAACAAAAGCAAATCTGTCAAAATTCTGAGGTTCTGAAGTTCTCTTCCAATTTAGACAGCTTAAGAATATAGTGTACTTGCTGAATTTTCAAGAGAATAAAAAGAACATCCTTCTGAATTTCTTCCTAATTAAGAAGATGGTAAAAGAGAGCTTAATTTGCATTTCAGGAGATAGCTGAGAATTGCAAAGAAATAAACATTTATAAGGGGCTGAGTTTTATTTAAAACCTTCTGGCTCTAATCAGAGAAAAGAAAAAATAACAGCTGTGGACCTTGAGTGGTACTGGGAGCCTCTGATAAAAATTCTTTCAATTGACAGTAAAATGTACTTGCTTCAATCTGAAAGAAATTGTTTGGTTTAAAGAATGAGGTGGAAGAGTGAAAGAAAAAATGACATGCACAATAAAAACATTTGTAAACAGTAACAATTTAATTAGTCTACTCTTTGCAGATAAAGACACTAGATTTTAAGAACTTCAGAGACTGTCTTTTGAATCAGACCTTATTGAAGATATGAATCGGTAAGAATTAAGGTTCTAACAACTTTCATCATTTACATGTATGCTATGAATTTAGATGAGTAATCCTTTTGAGGTCAAAACAACAAGCTTAAAGTTGTTTTGTAGATGCTATAAAAATCTTGTTCCAACCCTTATAAAACTCTGTTGTCCTCAACAGCATGTATAATATATTTACCATCAAAATCAGTAAATAACTCTTGTTATCTTAGTCTGTATAAGAGATGTTATAGACAGACTACTAGGGTAGAATACAGTCACATTATTAATATTGCATGGTTCTTATTGAGAATTATGTTTCAAAATAGTACAATATGTTGTAAAATGATGTTTAGAGATAGAATGAGTTAAGAGATTTGTCCAGTTACATGGCTGCATTGGTCTTCAGTTTATCAGTATAGATGAATTACTATTTTTATTATGTAACAGAATATATATTACATTATTAATTCATACATACTGAAAAAAAGAGGCAGGAAAATGGGATTCAGGATCAGCAGAAGCTGATTTTGTAAAGTGAGGCATACAAATAACCTTGCTTTCTGAAACACATCTTTCTTTCCATATAGATTCAAAGAAAACATGCAATAGAATAGCTAACAAAGAAGTTGACTAGTCTCCAAGTCATTATTCGTTAAAATTACACTGCAAATAACCTTTTTACACTTTCCTTTGACACAGGACAGAAAGATTTCCTTATTGCTACCAGGGGAGAAAACACCCTGGAAGTGTTCAAGGCCAGGTTGGATGGGGTCTTGAGCAACCTAGTCTAGTGGAACTTTACAGTCCATGCAGGGGGGGGTTGGAACTAGATGATCTTTAAGGTGCTTTCCAACCCTAGCCATTCTGTGATTCTATGATTCTATGATCAGTATCCAAAAAACCCTATTCTTCACCAATACGCAAATTGGTATACTGTCAGAAAACTTTGGTACTATTTAGAAATATTTTTTCTAAACCAGATGATGTAAATCTGGTGTCCATGATTGCTCCTGCCTTTTCAGCTTCTGTAAATGTTGTAGAACAAGGATTTTACCTCCATGCCTAGATAGCCTGTTTCATGGCTGATATCAAGGAAAAAGATTTGTATGTGTTCTAAGTAAGTAGTATACTCTGTGACACCTGGGACAGGTAGTATAACCATGTCACTTTAAAGAAAAAACCCAGAGAAAGTGGCTATCCTGCCAAGAAAAGACTAGCAGTTGTTCTGATAATAATACATACATGGAAAAATTTCCCTATCAGTAGAATATCCTGTCAGGATATTGTCTTGCCCTTAGAAGCAGAGACGAATAGTAACAAAATCAGAATTACAGCTGCTGAGCAGACAGCGCAGGGCCTCTGTTCAAGTGGGAATTAAACGTAAACTCAGACTGTCTTAACTTGTTGTACAAATTAAGTTGCTCATAAATACACTCAAGATGGCTTTAAAAGGAGACTGATGTATTTAAATGTAAGTACTATACCTATCTGTCTGTGGTGGTTTTTCTTAATAAAAAATGGTATATACTTTTCATGTTTCATTTACCTAGGAAAGGTAAGTATTTGCTGAATACCAATCAAGCAGTTTTGGGGGAGAGGAGGTTTATCTCAAGAATACCATGTTCAGTATCAGCACATTGTACCAAAGCAGCACCTCCAGTTTCCTTCATAACATAAAAAGATTTCTTTGTACATTACTTGTCCTTCATTCATCAATCCGCAGCTATTAGGAGAAAGATTTCTTTAATCTTTGGAAATAAAGGCATCTGTTCTAGAAAAGTTTCTCAGAAGGAGCCCAGTAAATGATTTTCACAAACCAGTGAAGAAGCCTGAGTGGGGTGGTTTTACAATCCTATCTGCAAGTTAACAAATTCAAGTTATTATGGATTAAAGGGGCTAGTGGAGTGCCTTTCCTGGTTAAATAGCTTCCTTCTTTGTAGCCAGGTATTCCAGTACAAGTGGCCTCTTGTGACTTCAGGTACAGCTATGGGAGTTGTGAAGGCAAAAACTTACACACGTAGGACTTTTACCATTTAAGCAAAATCTTCAATTCAGCTTTAAATCACTGGTTCTTCAGAACACACCTGAGGCCAGAAACCTGCATTGAGGCTTAGTTTAGTGCTGTGGGATTGGTGAAGATGTTATGAGAATGGCAAATCTGCAAAGACCAAAGACTTGGAGAAAAAGCAAGGATCTTTTGATTACTAACAAGCTATGGAAAGGAGCTGAGCTATGCCTGATAAAGAGAGCAGACAACTTTGCTCTGGTAAGAACAATAATTTTGACTTCACAGAATAAGTTGCAAAATTTCAAGGAAACTGTGGAAAAGTACAGGAGAACATTTGGGAGGGGGACTTGGCGGGGGGGGACGGGGAGGGTAGGAGCTTAGAGGGAAGGCTTGGCTATAAAATGCAGCTTGAAAGTTAATGAACTTAGATTCAGATGGTGTCTGTAAATCTGGGTCTGTGCCTTAATACGCCACAAATGGCAACCTGAACTGGGACATTCTGAAGGGGAGAAGCGGGTTTGCTCTACACAGTGGCATAGATCAGCTGAACTTGAGGAACTTCTTGTGCTCTATCAATTGCCTTACTGCAGGATACGAGGTAAGCAGCCTAGAGCAAAATGGGGAATCATATTACTACTGACCAAAAAGATGTTCTGACTGTACTTCAGCACTTACTGGAAAAAGAAGGTCGGAACTTAGAGCAGATTTGAAGCACTTGTTTTTATGGGCTAAGGAACAGGAGTCCTCCTTGGACAGACAGCATGTGTATGATCCAGAAATGTGGGACAAAATCAGGGTCCGATTGTGGGATTTAGCACCATGATAGAATAAAACTGATACCACATTGTCGGGACCCTGGCGTACTCTATTTGATGCCTTAAAATGCTATATGGGCGTGAAGCTTTCTAACAACGGCTCCCCCGTGATGTCAGAAACAATTAACTTGCCACAGCCTGACGAGACCACAGCTTTGAAACGCGCTGATACCAACTCCGCTCAGGCCCGGCATCGGTCTGTTCCTGCCGCCGGGGCGGTAGCACCACATCCACGGGAGGCGCCCTAGGAGCTTTCTCGCTTTGATCCGGGAGGGATAGATCCGGAGAGGGAACTGAACCTCCAGTCCTTGCCCTGGCGGTTGAGAACTGAGCGGCAGCAGAGACGGGCGGGTCTCCAGGAGAGGAGCGGTGGGACGGCTCGCAAGATGGGGGCACCAATGCGGGTGGAGCCGCCAGCCCTCAGCCTGGACCTGCTGCCGAGGAAGTTGTCCACCACGCAGACGCTGTCCTTGTTCGTGGAGCTCGCGATGTGCTCCAGCGCCAGTCGCTACGACACCAGTGATACCATCTGCCCATTAAGGGTGCAGCGCGGCCCCACTGGCCCCCGCGGCAGCACCGCGCCCGGCCGCCCCGAGGTGGGCAGCGGCCCGGTGGAGGCGGAGGGGGACGCGGTGAAGACACAACCCCCACATGTCCGTCCGGCACCCGGGGCTTTCGCAGCCGGCGCTGCCCGAGGTGCATTGGGAGCGCGGCGGTTTCAGGGAGCCGTCAGGGCGCTGCTTGCCTCCCGGGCCCCCTGGCGCCACCAGCACCGGGCCCGTCGGGTATTTGATGGAGCTGGGCTGCGACGGCACTGCCAGCGCCGCAGTGAGTGACAGCAGCGCGGCCGGCCAGGGCGTCAGGGAGAGCGGCGACAGACAGGGGCAGCGGCGGCGACAAGCTCTCAGCAAAATCTCTGCAGCAATTCCTGCTAGACAAACTCCTCGTGTTATTGAGGGAACACCTGTTTTGCTCTTTGTTTTTTATCATCGTTCCAGCCTTTTGGGTTATTAGGACAATGGGCCTTGCAGAATGAAGACCTCCTAATTGTACTGGAATGGGTCTTTTTACCACATCAATTTGCAAAAACAGTTGTTACACACATGAACTGTAAGCCAATGTGATAGAGCCACTCCTGTTTACTATTTTTGACAGGCTGTGACCCCGCCACTATTTTTCTCCCTTTGAGACAGCAACAAATGGATTGGGTTTTACAGTCGTCCTTGTCTTTCCAAGTTGCACTGGCAGATTATAAGGGATGCCTTAGTATTCATTTCCCTCATCACCATTTTTTTTAATCCCTTGGTCACTCAGGGCCTGCCTTAGTTCTCGATATCAGCTCTGTACCACTACCACAGGCCTTAACTTTATTTACAGATGGGTCAGGCCAAACCGAAAAATCAGTTATTTTCTGGAGGGACAAGAAAGGGCATTTGCAAAGTAATAATCAAAGAGTGGTTGGCTCCCTCCTGAGAGAAGAAGTTGTAGCAGAAGTTGTGAGGTGTTTCAGAGGTTTTTCAGAAGCCATTAATATTGTTACTGACTCTGCCTATGTGGCAGGTGTTGTTTCTAGTCTGGAAGGTGCTTGTCTTAAGGAAGCTGTTAATCCTCATCTTTTTGCCTTAAAGGAGCTTCAGTATTTGTTAAACCATTGTACTGCTCCTTATTTTGTGATTCATGTCTGTTCTCATACTGACCTTCCCAGCCCTGTATCAGAAGGCAATAAAATTGCTGGCCTTTTAGCAGCTACAGTTCAGGTGCCAGATTTATTTCAACAAACACACCTGTTTCATGAGTTTTATCATCAGAGTGCCAGCATGCTCAGGCATTCTTTTCCTCTCACTCGGGAGGAGGCTCATCAAATTGTTGCTGCATGTCCTGACTGTCAACTTTTGCAGCCTCTACCACATTTAGGCACTAATCTGCAAGGTTTAAGTCCCTTACAGATCTGGCAAACAGATGTCACACATATCATGGAATTTGGGTGTCTAAAATATGTGCATGTGTCCATTGATACTTTTCCAGCCTGCATCTTTGCATCTGCTCATACTGGGGAAAAAGTTCACGGTGTTAAGAAAAAATTTTTAGATGCATTTGCATTTGCAATTTGGTGTTCCAGCACAAATCAAAACAGATAATGGGCCAGTATATAAACTGAAATTTGTTCTTGAATTCTTTCAACAATTGGGTATCACTGGAATCCCTCACTCCCCACTGGACAAGCCATTATTGAACAAACACATGGTACTTTAAAAGACATGTTAGCACAACAAAAAAGAGCAAGCCTGGGATATACCCTCCAGGAACTCTTACAAAAAGCACTCTATGTTTTACACTTTTTATAGAAAATTATGTGACCCCATTAGGAAAACACTTTGGAAAGACACAAAGTATCCAACAAGGGAAAGCTTATGTTAAAATTCGAGACCTTGATACTCATTTATGGAAAGGACCATTCCCTCTATTAACTTGGGGGTGATAAAGAGAGCAGATTATTCTGCTGCTTGTGTTTCCACGGATTCTGGACCTCACTTAGTTCTGGCAAGATGGGAGACCAGCTTCTGTCTCATCATCATCATTGCCCTCACAACAGGACCATCCTGTCCATCTGTGCTGCCCAAGGAGAATGTTTGGGTAACCTTGGCCAATGTATAGGCCAGGAATTTTTGTGCCTGCTGATGGCCACACCACCAAACCCTTTCAGTACATGTTTGATGGGCCTTGCAAAAGACAACTGGACTGTGCTCCAGCCCCAACTCCCCTTCTCTTTTAGGCATGGTAAACCTACTGCTACCTGGGATATTTGGGCACCCCACCTACCTTCTATCACAATGGAGCCCCAGGAAATTGATTTGTTAGACTCAGCTGAAATTACTTATTATTTGGTTTTTAATTATACAGGCAAAAATGAATCCTTAGTTCAGAATATTAATTCATCATTGTTTATATACAGAAGGACAACTCTGTGGTATAACTATTCTTTGACATGATAGTTGAAGATTATTATTTCTTACTCCTTGCCCGTGAGTATGGCTGTGAAGATTTTGATGGTTTATGCTGTATGAACCTCTCTGATCACTCTAAATAAGTGCATAGAAGTATTCAAACATTAAAAGACCTCACACAAGAACTTAAGGTTGAAAATTTCTGGAACCCTTTTGCAGGGTTGTTTCTTAATTTAAGAACTTGGTTGAGAAAAATCATTGCATTAGGAGGTTTTGTGTTACTAATTCTTATTTGTCTTTTAGCTTACATCCCGTGTACAGTTAAACTTACACAAACTCTTATCGCCTGAGCTCTCAAGGAGGTGACACTGACAAGCTTGCAAAACAAAGAAGAGGGAGATGTGGGGACTGGTGAAGATGTTATGAGAATAGCAACTCTGCAAAGATTTTGGATCAAAAGCAAGGATCTTTTGATTCCTAACAAGCCATGGAAAGGAGCTGAGCTATGCCTAATAAAGAGAGCAGACACCTTTGCTCTGATAAGAACAATGATTTTGACTCTACAGAAGAAGTTGAAAAAACTCAAGAAAACTTGAGAAGTATGAGAGAACATTCAAGAAAGGGGTCTCGGAGGGCTTGGCAGGGAGGCTTGGCTATAAAATGCAGCTTGTGGGTTAATAAACGTAGATGCAGGTGATGTCCATAAATCTGGGTCTGTGCCCTAATATGCCAGAGGCAAGGAAGGTCATAATGCTTGGGTTTACTAGGTATGCACCATGGTATGCACCATCACTGATACACAGTCTATATAAAAGCATAATGGATATTAAGTTTTATTATCTTATTTTCAGCTTGATATTTATGTTAAAGGGAGAACAATTTTGGTTCCTTTTTGATTTGAGGTCATGAAAGTTAGTCCTTAAAAAACATAAGTAGCTTTGCATGCTAGAATGACCATGTAATTTATATTCTCCTGTAGTATGACTTCTAGAGTAAGAAGAAGATAAAGGCACAGCAAATGTAAACATGAATATGGTTTATTTGCAGAAAATTATGTGGAAATTGGCCAAATAAACAAACTATTCCTCTAACTGTCCCCTGACCTGTGAAATGGCCATCTCAGTAGTGGAAATGCACCAAGAGAGCAAGCAAGTTGTTACTCTTCTCCCTTTTGGGAAATTAAAAAAAAAAAAAAAAAAAAAAAGAAACAAACAAACAAAAAGAAACTTCTGTACATTGTCTTTTAAAAGAGAAGTTTTATTAAACGAGAAACATGCATTCAAGTAAATGAAGCCCACTCCCATGTTTCAAATGATTGGTTTAAAATCCTTAGCATCAATTAGTAGGTTGCATATTTGTTTTCCTTGTCTTAAACAGTAGTTTATATTGTTTAAGGAAAAGTACGTGTTCGTTGTTTTTAGGCAAGGGAAAATACTGCAGTTTCAGGACTAGTGGGACTTGAGTTTAGCCCTGACGAAAAGGCTTGAGCCTTTCTCTTTTACTGAATATTTAAATACAAGTAGTATCCTTTCATAGTTAAGTGAAGACATTCACATGTTCATGAGACTGCTCTGTTTCAGTTCCTCAAAGCTTCAGTGTGACATTGGTCAAAAAGTGGTCACTATGCTTTTTGTTACCCTTTATTCTTTGCTTGATTTCTTCCTACACCCTCAATAAAATATTTTATTAGAAATTTATTTAATTTATTAAGAAAAATAATTGTATTTCTGTAGTATGTAAATGAAGCAGCAAACAGCTGGTGATTTTCAGAAAATCTGCTGCATCATATCAAATGTATTTTAATGCCTATTGTAAAGAAAATAGTTATAATGAACATAAGAAAAACTTTTCCTAAGAAAATCAATTAGAGAGTGTTGCAGTCAAATTTCCTGGTGCAAGTAATGCATTGTCAACTCAGTAAAAAATTGAAGTGTAATTAAATCTATTTTCTATAAAAACAACATTCAGAGAAAGACTTAATCAGCTTCTCCTTAGTTAATGTACCCTCACAATTTATCAATTACCAACTTCCTAAGAACCATGCCTAATTTTATAGAGTAAAAAAGAATGGTATGTCTTTTTTGGTGTTAATGTAGTTGTCATTGTCTTTTTTTAAGCATGTTTGACATGTTCTCAAGAGGCTACAGGTGACTGCAAATTCCAAAGCTCCTTTCAGATATCTTTTTACATTTTTCAAGATTGAAGTGTTGTGGGGTTTTTTTCTTCTCTCTCAAATATGTGATGAAAATATTATTTCTTTACGGTATAGCTCTCCTTTAAAATAACTCCGATTCCCAGAACATCTAGCCTTAGCTTCTGAAAACATATGTATATGAAACAATTTTATTTTAAGAAAACAACTTCAGAGGACACACTGGATAAGATGACTGAAAATAACTAACTCTGCTAGAGGGAGCTCTCCAGCTACATATTTATTCAAACAAGTGAACATTACAAGAATTTGGGATCTACTATTGTAGAAAAAGTTGGTTGAAACTTGGAGCTAGCAGTGTAAACATTAATAATAGCTATAGTAGACAAAGCCTATAGAACATGGTATATGAACTGTGACAGCTGCATTATGTCATGCCAAAAAGAACCTCAGAGGATGTGATATTACATAAGATTACCACTTATGCTTACGCATGAAAAAGTAAACAAATCAAACCAATACAAAAGCAAGTATATCCCAGACCATAAGATTGCTATTGTTATGAAATATCAGTTGAGGGATAGGGACTGTAGGGGTATAATTGCCCAGGAATTTTTTTGTTCTGGCTCCCTCTTCAGAAGCACAAAGCTCAAGATACAGCTCTTTTAATAAAAAGAACTTTAACGTGTTCTCAGATTACTGATTTAGTGGAAACCTAGAGTTGGACCAGATTATGGTGCCTGGCACATGTCATTTCCATGACACTACACAGAATTATGATAAATTAACATGAACTTCAAATGGCATACAGAGGTCATCCCAAGCACAACTAGGTTACTGATGGCCTATAAAATATTACTCTTTTGCTTTGACCAATAGTTTTGTTATCAAATTAGAATCTGCTTTTAACAGCAATATATTTGAATGGTGATTCTGTTATGGAGGGAAGAGCATTAATAACATGACATGACACGGAACAAACTTTCTTTCCTATTTTCGAATCTAAATGTAGGCAGAGAACATGTTGGTGTACAAAAAACACAGGGAAGACCCTGAGACTGTTAGGCAAACATCCATTGGTCTAGGGTATAACCAGACAAAATATATGAGTTCTGAAAAATTTACTATTTACTATTACTATCCTATTACTTGCTTTAAGCTGAGGAAGAATTCAACTTCTTCTCTTGACTAGGCCCATGAATTACAGTCGAATTATCTTGGTTCATTTCATCCGCTGGTTCCCTGGTAGATAACTCTGCTTTCTTAACCCATAGTTTAATTTGCCACCTCCACACAGCTGTGATGTTATGACCTCTCAGCATTTGCTTTACATTAGTGTGTCCTGGCATTGCTACTAGTCAGGGCAGCACAACATTCTCTTGTGTGAAATCTGTCAGAAGCATTTCTAACAGGCTTCACTTCTACTCTTGTTTTTAGCTGATGATTCAGGTCATGTTTTCATTTACTTTCTGCTTCTGTTGGACCTGATGAATGATTCTGTTACACAGGAGGCTCTGTCAACACAGTTCCCTTCCTTTCTAGTGTTTCCTTATGCTTCTCCTCATCAACAGCACATTTTAAAAAACACAATTACTCAGGACTTACAACATGGCATCCAGCAATCCTTATGGAAATTTGTTGACATTAAGCTTGGTCCTGATCACAGGTAGGAAAGGTCTCATGACTGTAAGTCTTTTACAGGCCTAGGACCTTACTATGTAACATACTTATCTTGTGTTATTTCATAAAAAATACATTCCAGAATTACTAAATGTTGTAAATCAGCATGGGTACATTGTATTCCAGGACAATACACCTTTTTGTATTCTAATATAAATGTTATGTGGAAGAAAAAGCACACAGAAATGTATTTTTAAAAATATTTAAACAAACAAACAAACAAACAAAAACATAAAAATATGATGTATTTTCTATATTCAAATGATTAGTGAAAAAAAATATGGAGGGAGAAAAAATTTATCATGCAGAACACTCTTATTTCCCCTATTTTGCTTTTAGTGTGGAATTAAGAATGATAGCAGGGATATATGCCAGGTATTAGCTGCAGTGTTCTGTATATAAACTTCCTGGAGGTGTATTTCATAGTGTTCTCTGTTCCATTGTGATTTCTCATATCTTTCAGATTCAGTACCAGGAAACATTATGTTGATATGTTGTACTTAGCAGATTCAGTCATAAAAAAAAAGAGTTATGCCTTCCTACAGGGGCATGTGATTAGCCTGTGAGAGCTAAATCACCTGGTTCTCCCAAAGGCCTTCAATTGTATACAGACAAGATAAGTACAATCTTTTGAGTAAACCTCTGTTTACTGGCCAAGAAACACAATTCCGTTTTTTTTTCTTTCCCAAGCTGACTCTGCCTACTTTTTGTTTGTTACCATAATTGGTGACTGAAAGTCTCCCTGTCCCTGTCTCGATTAATGAGTTACTGGGTGGATTTTCTCCTCCCTGTCCCACATTGGGGGTGGGGGGTGGGGAGGTGAATGAGCACAGTTGATACTGGCTGGCCTAAATGGTGACAATATGAAAGGAACTGAAACTGAATTTCAGTGGCAACTATTGTTCTGGTTTTCCCAGACTCAGGGTTATGCAATTAAAAGCAGAGATTAAATGGATAAACAAGGTTGTCAGCTGCAGCCAGAACTGAAACACTCCAGTTTCCCTTTATCTTACTTTCTCAGGTAGCTGAATAGTGTTTGGATTGAAACTCAGAGTGTATTATTTGTTGAGATATTTCAAGGCTCAATTCAGGTTTCAGTTCTTTGAATGATGCAGCACTGTCCTGTGTGTTCTATGGCTTGTCAGACAACTCAGGGTTGAGCTGTCTTCACAGCTCACCATGGGTCATCTCTTCAGAGTTAAGGACTCAAGGTGATACAGGACTGGGCTGCTTCTACAGCCCCCCATGAGTTATCTCAATGCACCAGATATTACCAAAACTTTTTTTGCAGCTAAGATCCAGATGATCTATAGGCTTCTAATGTGAGAAAGAAAATTCACAAGATTATTTGCGAAGTGCAAATACATACTCTCTGACTACACTGTCCATAATAGGCAAGAACAGGTCTGTACATCCAGAAAAGCACAGGACTACGAGGGTTCTAATACAGAATCACACAGAATCACAAAATCATCCGGGTTGGAAAGGACCTCTGAGATCATTAAGTCCAATCCTAATCCACTACCACTATGGTTACCAGACCATGGCCCTGAGTGCCACATCAGTCTCTTCTTGAAAACCTCCAGGGACAGAGAATCCACCACCTCCCTGGGCAGCCCATTGAACACCCTGACTGAACACCCTCACTGTAAAGATCTTTTTCCTAATATCTAACCTAAACCTCCCCTGGCAGAGCTTAAGTCCATGCCCCCTTTTCTTACTGGTAGCTGCCTGGGAGAAGAGACTGACCCCCCCCTGGCTCCCACCTCCTTTCAGGGAGTTGTAGAGAGTGATGAGGTCTCCCCTGAGCCTCCTCTTCTCCAGACTGAACACCCCCAGCTCCCTCAGCCCTTCCTCACAGGACTTGTGCTGGATCCCTTCACAGCCTCCTTGCTCTTCTCTGGACCTGCTCCAGCACCTCAATCTCCTTCCTGAACTGAGGGGCCCAGAACTGGACACAGGACTCAAGCTGTGGCCTCACCAGGGCTGAGTACAGGGGCAGAATCCCTTCCCTGGACCTGTTGGCCACACTGCTCCTGATAGAGGCCAGGATGCCATTGGCCTTCTTGGCCACCTGGGCACACTGCTGGCTCATGTTCAGCTTCCTGTCACTCCAGACTCCCAGGTCCCTGTCTGCCTGGCTGCTCTCAGCCACTCTGTGCCCAGCCTGGAGCTCCCCATGGGGTTGTTGTGGCCAAAGTGCAGGACCCGGCACTTGTCCGTGTTGAACCTCATCCCATTGGAATCAGCTCAACTCTCCAGTCTGTCCAGGTCCCACTGCAGAGCCCTCCTGCCTTCCAGCTGATCCACACCCCCCCCCCCAAGCTTAGTGTCATCTGTGAATTTGCTGATGGTGACTCAATCTCTTCATCTAAATCATCAATGAAGATACTAAACAGAACCGGGCCCAGCACTGATCTCTGCGGGTCACCACTGGTGAGCGGCCACCAATTGGATCAGCACCATTCAGCACCCCTCTCTGGGGGCCTCCAGCAGTTCCTAACCCAGCACAGAGTGCTCCTGTCTAAGCCCTGGGCTGACAGCTTTTCCAGGAGAATGCTGTGGGAGACGGTGTCAAAGGCTTTGCTGAAGTCCTGTAGGTAGACTCCATCCACAGCCTTCCCCTCATCCACCAGGCGGGTCACCCGATCATAAAAGGAGATCAAGTTGGTCAGACAGGACCTGCCCTTCCTAACCCCGTGCTGGCTGGGGTCCATCCTGTCCATCCTGTAAGTGCTGTGTGATTGCCCCCAGGATGTTCTGCTCCATAACCCTGCCAGGCACTGAGCTCAGGCTGACAGGCCTGGAGTTCCCTGGGTCCTCCCTTTTTGTGGATTGCTGTGACATTCCCCAACTTCCAACCATCTGGGACCTCCCCAGTGAGCCAGGACTGCTGATAAGTGATGGAGAGCATCCTGGCAAGCTCTTTCACCAGCCCCCTCATCACCCTGGGGTGGATCCCAGCAGGTCCCATAGACTTGTGAGGATCCAATTGGCTCAGCAGGTCTCTAAATGTTCCCTCCTGGATTACAGGGGAGCTACTCAGCTTCTTGTTTCTCTCTACAAGCACCAGAAGCAGCTGTCCTCAGGACAAGCTGTCTCACTGTTGGAACCTGAGGTAAAGAAAGTGTTAAATATCTCAGCCTTTTCCTCATCTTTGATAACTATGTTTCCCCCCATGCCCAGCAAAGAATGGAGGTTTTCCCTGCCCCTCCTTTTGACATTAATGTATCTGTAGAAGGATTCTTTGTTATCCTTGACGTATAAGTGTCAAGATTAGGTTAAAACTGTGCCTTTGTCTTTCTAATTTTTTCTGCATGACCTAACTGTGTTCCTAAACTCTTCCTGAGTAGTCAGCCCTCTTTTCCACAGTTTGGAAGCTCTCTTTTTTACTCTAATTTCCTCCCAAATCATCTTGTTCAGCCAGACCAGTTGTCTTCCCCTCCCGCTTGCGTTTCAGCACACAGGGACAGACTGCTCCTGTGCATTCAAGACTTCTTTCTTGAAGTATTCCCATCCCTCCTGGACCCCTTTGTTTTCAAGGGCTGTTTCCCAGGGTACACTCTGAAACAGACTTCTGAATAGGCTGGAATCAGCCCTCCAGAAATCCATCTTAGAGTTTTTATTGTTGGCCCTCCTTGCATCCCTGACTATTGAAAACCCTATTATTTCATGGTCATTGTGCCCCAGACGGCCTCTGACCACTACATCTCCCACCAGCCCCTCTCTGGTTGTGAACAGAAGGTCTAGCGGGGCCCCATCCCTGGTGGGCTCATCTACCATCTGGAGCAGGAAATTATACTCTCCATGCTCTAGACTGCCTCTTCTCTGCTGTGTGGAGTTCCCAGCAGACATCTGGCAGGTTAAAGTCACCCAAAAGAAAAAGGACTTGCAATTTGGAGACATCTGCCAGCTGCCTGTAGAATAATTCATCACTCTCATTGTCCTGGTTGGGTAAGGTCTATCAGCCTTGTTGGCCTTCCCCCTGATTCTGACCCACAGGCACTCAACCTCATTGTTTCTGACCCCAGGTTCTACAGAGCCAAGAGACTCTCTAACATACAGAGCCACCCCTCTACCTCTCCTACCTTGTCTGTCCCTTCTGAGGAGATTGTAGCCATCCATGGCAGCACTCCAGTCATGTGAGTCATCCCACCACGTTTCTGTGATGGTGACTGCATCAGAGCTTTCCTGCTGCATGATGGCTTCCAGCTCCTCTTGTTTGTTTCCCATACTGCGTGCATTGCTGTAGTCAATACACTATTGAATCCTGCTTTCTGCTCACTACGCCAAGTAATCTCATCCAGAAGTGGATTAAGCATCATCACTCATTACAGCAGTCTATTTTCCCAGTACAATTCCTATTGGAATGTTGCTCAATAGCACCACTGATGGTTAGAAATACTTAGCTTATAGATATTAATGATTTATAGCTCCCTGCTCTTCTGTCACTACCAATGTTGGTCTTAATAGCTGGTATATCTATATGGCCCTCTAATTTGGAAGAATTCTGACAAAACAGAGTCAAAAGTCCATTTATTATTCTTTAATGAAACAGTTTATATTCAATTTGTCAAAAGAACTACTTCTCATCACCTACTTCCCTTTTCAGCAGTCTTACAGATCTCTGATGAAAACATTACTTAGTAAGCCTCGGGATAGCAACTCCTGCAATCACAACAATATCTCATCACAATCCTATGATTTTTTTTTCTGCTTCCAAAAGGTTAGCCTACAGTTTAGAAAGGTAAACTTATTTTATTATTCACAAACATGAGGCATGTTAATCACATGCTACAGATAAATCACATCCACACAAAAAGCAGGTTAGATTTTCATTCTATATGAAAGACCTTCTTCTGAGCAGTACCATACCACAGGAGAGGGCTTTGAAGTATTTTGCAGTGAAGATTATGAAGTTCCCCAGATTTGGGAAGTCTAAATTAATGACATTCTGTTTGAATCTTTAACACAGCAATTCCTGCTTCTGTACTCTCATGCCCTCTATCCATCCTGCCATGGCCCTCAAATTCAACTTCAGCACTGCTCTGGAAAGGTAAAAATAATAATAATTTAATTTTGGCTTGTATCTCTCCTTTCCTTCTGTTAAATTCCATCTTCACTACATAGTGCCGCCATCTTTATGCTCATTTTGCTTACACAATGGAAGAAATGTTATTGTTGGATTAAAATTTTCTTTGCAAGATCTGATTCTGTGCTTGGCTTTATTCTTGTTTTGGCTTCCTAGAAAGATGTCAGTTCTCTAATTAGGAACCACTGTATTTATTCAGAAGCAAGTAGGCTTGATAAAGGGTTTTGTATGAGTACTCATTAATGATTATATTCCGTATATTTTATTATTATAGTTCAAATGTTTTAGAGTTACTGTATTCACATAAAGAGGCATGCTGCAAAATGCTGAATATTTTTTTGAGGGTAAATACTTTATTTAACGTAGTTGAAAGCTCAGAGATAAGGTTTTATTGGTCTACAAACAGAATTTTTAACTATTACTATTGATTGTGCAAATACATAAAAGAGCCGAAGGTTCTACTTCACAATGTTCCAAAGCTGACAACAATAAAGATCACTAAATCTAAAAACAATCCTGTCACTATCCTGAAAGGAACAGGAAAAAAATATCAGCACTACTGAAAGAAATGTGGTTCAGACACGGTAGGCAAACGTTTCCTCATGGTTTTTCTCCACAATTTATGAAAGTGATAGTGTTTCCTTAGTGCTCACTGATGAGGTCTTCTTAATAACAGCCAATGGCTTGATATTAAAAAAAAAAATAGCTACTGACATATTGCTAACTAAAAGTAATTTTCACAGTGAGGATGAGACTAAACATATAAAAAACATCTAGTGTTTCTGCTAGGAGAGGGGTGAGGCATGAGGTTCAAGCAAACTCATAATAGTAATTGAAGTGAAGGAAAGACCCTGTCCATGATCTTCAGTATTAGAAATTGTAATTAACAGTAATTTTTAAGCTGAGTCAAGTGAGTGGGAATGGAAGGCAGCCACAAGGCAGATGACATAGAGATGGCAGTGATAGACATCTAAATCTGATATTACAATGGCTTCATTCTTGGAGAACTCTTAGCCATATTACCTGTGACTATACCATATCTCATATCTCATTAAAACCTGAAGTTACATTCACTGATCAGTTCTATCAATATAGAAAAAAAATATTCTTTAAGAGCTTATAACTCATTATAAATATTTTGGGTCTCTTAGACCAAGTAAGTAATTCACATATATAACTGTGAACAATTCAAATATTGTAATTTCTGCTTAGCCTGATATGAATTTATATTCAAATGCATTGTAACTCATGCTCGTTGGCTTTTAAATCCATCTGAAGATGTGATTCATTAAATTTTATTGCTAATATAATTGAATTTATTACATTTTAAAAAATATATGCAGGGATTTGTATTTACAAGTGTAGCAATTTTAATTATCTTGCCAGAATTTCGAAGGTCACATGCATATATTTGGGATGAAAATAATTCTAATTAATTTAACTACTTGATACTGTCTACATAGCATTTGTCTTCATAAAATCATTACTTTAGGTGGTACAGAACAAGAAAAATTTATCTCCTGGTAAAGAAAAAAAAAAAATCCCACCTTTTTTCTGATATAAGCCATTTATCAACAGGGTATATTTTGAGTTTTTAAAATTATTTGTATTCTGAATTACATATGAGTAGAAGTGGTTCTTCAGAATTTTGTCTAGTGATTCAGTCTGGAAACAAGACAAGCAGACTATTTCTGGGAAAACAAGCCCCAAACTGTAGATTTCCTGGTGTTATATTGAATAATCCTCCTTTCAATTTAGATAGCAATTTAGAGAAAGTAAAATACACAATATATAAGCCTATCTTAGTTGCTGGGGTTTTGTTTGCTTGGTTGTTTGTTTTTTAAAAGAAACAGAGAATGAGACAGGTAGCTGAGGATCTGCACCTCCTGCATACACAGCACTTTCTTTCAGGGAGTATTGATGGGTACCATACAGTGTCCAAGAAAGATACTCCCTTGGCCAATCTTGAGGAAAAAATAAGTATTCAAATGGTAGGAAAAAGCTAGCAATAAGGATGATCTAACAGTGGAGATCATCATGGAAGTTCCTCAGGCAGTTGTTTTCTAAACCAACACCCTTTTTCAGTTTGAATATAAGCAGTAATGGATATCTTCTAAGTTAACTGTGAGCATCTAAAGCTGTGTGGGCTAAAGTACAATTCACAAGGTTTGTACAAGCCAAGGTCAGCAGACACTCTCACAAGTACTAAATTAAATTAATGTTGGTTTTGTATCCCCCAATAGATTTACAAGGCTAAAGGGTTTTTTTGTTTGTTTGCTTGTTTGTTTTGTTTTTTTTGTTTTTTTGTTTTTTTAGAAGCTAATGAGCTCTTCGAAGACAAAAATCAAAAATCTGTTTATTTCCTTTGGCAACTAGTAAACGCTGTGAAATAGCTATGTATTTACTGTTGGGGTTTATACCACTTAAGCATTTATATTACTGGTTGTACAAAGGAAAGAAATAGTAGCTTGAGATCATAATTTTTTTTGGCAAAATATCAACAAGATTAGGCCACATGGCAGAATAAAGTCTGAGGGAAAACATGCATTTACTGCAGAGAAAAAGGTCGAAATATGCCAGAATCTAAGAAATTCCACAGCAAAACATTATCCGCCTTGTACCATGGTCACTTACTCCCTCTCACTCTGGAAGATTTTCTTAGCAGGAAACTGAGCCTTAGAAAAAATAATCTGAATAGCAGATCGCTTCAAAAAGATTTTTGAGAGCTAATATAGGAATAGAAAAGGGGAAATTTGGAAACAGATAATCTTGACCAATTTTAATTATCAAAAATATTTATCTCTTTGTGCCATAAACTGATAGCTGACACAAATACTAAGCAAACTACAGATGCTTAAGAAGACCATCGAATGTATTTTACAATGTTTCTGGTCTTTATTAATATGACCTCATTTGAGATTGAGTCTAATAGTTATGCTCTGCAGCTGCTAGTCCACTGACAGCCTCTTTCACTTCCACAGGGAATAAGAAAAATGCTCCCACTACATCACATCCATTGAAAGCAAGCTATACATTACACAAACGGTTCCCTCACACATTGTAAGGCTGCCGACTTCCTCTATCCTCCTCAGCAAACAGTCATAAAACAAAATACAGCTGGTACCTGCAAGGCTGAGCAGCCCAACATCCTCCTCTTTCACCCTAGGCAGAAACATGCTGATGGCACCCCTGCTTCCAGCCATCAAACCCAGGGAGCATGCTGCAGGGAGCGTGGCTGTGCAGGACACAGCCCTGACTTTCAAGGATTGCTCGGGCAGCTTCAACCCCTGCACACGGTAGAACTCACCCTCACAAGAGCCACTTCACCCCATACCACATCTTTCTCTTAAAAATATATTGACACACTGGGTAACATTCTTTTTCCTACTGACACAGAAACACTCTAGGGACAGGCAAGCCCATCTTAAAACCTCAGTGATGTGAACAATTACTTTAGATTTTACTTGTTCAAAGCTTGCAGCTCTGATAGTGGCAGTTACTGTTCTTTGCCTGTCTCGCCTTCCATTTCTGTTGTGCCAAGCTATAGAGAGGTCATTCTGCCTTTCAGGCTGCACTGGGAGGTAACTCCAAAAACAGGGCTGCCTGCCTGTCTCAGATTTTACCTCCTGAATTCATTGTTGCAAGCCACAGGTGGGATCATTTACCACATCGTTACTTAGTGAAATCTTTTAAGAGGATACCACAAATACTGTCCCTGTTGTAACATCTTCATATAAACATTCTGCTATGAAATTTAAACAGTACATGTGATCTCATACTTAAGAATACATAAACTTTTTACAGTATGTGTGTATAACATGGAATAATGACAGTCCAGTAGCTTTATTGACCAGACAAGCTAATCAGATTTTTCTGACATGAGTAAAATAAACACCAGCATAGCAATGTACCTCCATCCGAGCACTCACTACACACTAAATATTTTATTTCTGGCTTACTCAAAATGAAATAGATTTATCACTTAGAATACTAGATGTCATACTAAACTCTTTCATTTTTTAGAGCTGCAACACAGCATAGAGCTTTATGGGGAATCATAAAAAAGGTTCTGTAATAAACTCAGGACTTAAGTCCCATGTAAGCAAGTGTCTCTCAGCCTAGATTTCAAAAAGGGCTAGTTTGCAACAACAGTAAATGCATTTATTTATGTCACCAATTTCAGTGAAGGTAACAGAAATTTTTAGTTTACTTGTGCTCTCTCTTCATTGTAATTTTCTTGCTTTGTGTATTTTCAGTTATGCAAATATTGACTGATTAAGCTTCACCTTACCTGCAGGAAGTGCATTCCTCCATAGACATCTCTCTTAAGGAAGCGTAAGATTGAAGCTGTTTACGTTACATCGCATTTCGCTCTTCATGTCCCAGAGTGCCCATGAAGATCCTGGGCCAGCTGCCTTGCAGCCCCATTTCCCTTGCAGGCAGGATGAACACAAGCCAAGTCCAAGCTACTAAAAATTGTTGTGAGAGTTGAGCTCAGGGACCTTCCAGAAGGACTTACTTATCTGCCAGCTATCTGTTGTAGAGTGCCACCACAAGAAGTAAAATTTTCACATCAAAGAGGACTATACATTATAGATGCTTATAACAAATGTAACAAGTGAAATATGGTTAACACAGTATTTATGAGCTGGTTGCATTTCCCAAAACATGCACAGAGTGAAATGGAGAAGACAACTGGTAAATGGAAAACAAGAGAAGATTTCTTAATAAAGAAGCTTTAATTCTGGGAATAGCCAGAAGCAATGAGAGCCCATATAGAGGTTCCCCAGCTGTAAGGGAAGGTGAGTGCAGGAGCAGAACAAACCAATTCAGTCTAGACAGTCCAAGACAAAGCAATAACGAAACCTAGTAGTAGGCTGAAATTTTTTAAAGTAAGATTTTTATTAAGTACAATATTGCTGACAGCTGCAGGATGCTACTGTGAGGAGCAGCATTCACCAGCATTTTATGAGGATCATTATGGATACAGCTCTGTTGATAATATTGTGCTAGTGCAGTAGACTTTCAGACTCTGCTATACACAAATAATACGGCATACTATGTGTAAAGACAAGGTGTTTGAATGCAGAGCACTGCATTAAAACATCAGATAGTTTGCTGTATCTGTGATGTGTCTGTGCCTTGGATCTATGATTCCCCCTCAGGCACAGACACTACTTTGCTACAGGTTTTTAGGGGATCTCTCTGCTTTGGCAGACACATTAGTCTTAACCTGCTATTTTGAATGTTCATGTACAAACTGGAAGGTTCCCATTACCTCTTCTCTTTGTTTTTGCAGGATGCTGGTACAAATTGGCAGGTTTGCATTACTCTTCTTTGTTTTTGCAGGATGCTGGAACTATTTCTGCTCAGTTTCGGTCTGCTGTATTTTGGGGGCCCCAATAAAGACTATTACTGTTGTTTTCCCCTCTAAGATGCATATAGTACATTTTTCTGCACAGGAAACACCTTCAGATGCTATACCTTATCAAGTATTCTGTTCGGCCTTCTTTGCTTCTTTGTACTCCTGCACTGCCTCATTTCCTCTGGCAGCAGTTTTAAATATTACAGGCTCACTGCAACAGTTTTCCTGTTAATATTTTCTTAAATATTACAGCTGTACTTGGTTGATGCCAAAATACAGGTTGATGATGCAAAGTATGAATGTCTCAGCATGTTTTTTCATGCTACTCTGACAGAGTTTTCCTGTTGGATCAGGATGAGTGCTTTTATACCTAAACTTCAACTTCAGTACCTGAACTCGCTCTCATCAATCTGTGCATTATACATTGCTACTATGTTAGATATACTACATCTTGAAAAATAGCATGAAAAATAATCTGTTTTCTAGCAAATTTACCTTTAGAAAATGAGATTTATGGGCTTCTAGAGAAGATCTAGGGACAGAAGGTTTACTGCGGCTGTAGATTGTTTATTTTGCTTCGCGTATGGCTCCCACCTATCCCCAGTCAATGTACCACTTTTTGTCTGTACCACTTTGAGCCTTGTCACTTTTTGCTCAGACCACAAAACTGGATTGCTTGGTTTGATCTTCCCTTCACTTATGACATATGCATGAATATATGAAAGTTTCTTCTAAGTATTTTGCCAAATATTATTTGTGGATGTTCTATAAATCTGTTTCTGCTTTTGACCAGTCTATGTCATCCAGTCAACCTCACAGCCAGGCACAGGCAAGGCAAAAATTACAGTCCATATCTGAATTGCAGGTGAAAAATTAGATTCTTCTATAATGTTACTCATCTTATGTATTTTTACAGGCTACTTCTTCCATTTCCATAAAGAGTAGCATTAAGACATAATGTAAATATCTACCTTCTGACCAAAAATATTCATTTGTACTGCTACCCATTTATTTCTAAGCACAGAGTGAGCAAAATGGGCAGTCTGATTTTGTATATCTGCGTCCTCTGGTAGCTCCAATATCTCAGTTCAAGAGCTTTTGTATCTACAATGGAGAAGCCTCCACAGCAAGAAATACTATCCTCCAAAGAGCTTTTAAAAAAGCATAGCAATGCTTGTGATTGAAGATTATATTTTCTGATAATGTTTTAATAATATTTTCTGATAATATTTTTTTTTAATTATTTGCAAATCAATCTTAAGTGAAAAAATGTAATTTTAGCGAAGTCCTGCTTATGGGTTCTCAGTCATTTCAAATGAGAAAGGAATGTCAGATATTGCAATTTTACTTGTCCCAAATTTCCAATATTATATCTAATTATAATTTAAAAGCAATAGAGTTTTGTTGCCTACCACTGAAAAAAAAAAGTGATTTAATTAAGTTATTTCTAAAGTACCTGGTAGCAAGTATCTTGACTTCTGTATGAAAACAAGGCAGTAAGTCATCTTGGTCTTAGATGGAGCTGTGGTTGTTTTTGTAGAAAACATTAATTTTAGAAATAAACACCTAAGCTGCCTGAGAAAACTATACACTTTGTTGTAATTATTACTGTGTTTACATGGGCTTTAGCTAGCAAATAATCTTGTTCTTTTGTACTCTCAACCAGTACAAGCCATGCCATATTAGCTTGACATACTTCTTAAAATAATATACAGTGGTTCACAGCAGGACTGTGAATCTATTAGCTTGGCCTCTCTGATATTCTTATGACGTTCAAAAGGCTCTTGTTGGCTCAGGCTCTGGGAAGAGTTTGCTCATGTTTGTTGTAGCACATCATTTAGCATGTCATCTACATCATGTAGTAAAAAAAATATTTTTTGTAGCTGATTGCATGGGTAGTCTTTATTTTCCTTTTGAGATGAGTAAAAGAATGGAGTGAAAGGTAAGGGGTATTTTTCCTATGCATTAGCCTGAATTCTTAGTTACCTGGCCTTTAAACAATTTTTCAAGATGATTGCAGACCCTAAGTTTTATTCATGTTTAAACTAGTATTTATGTCTTTTGTTGATGGCCACACAATAATTCTCTTCTGTTTCAAAACTCTCACTCTCACTGCTGCATGAATCTTTGCAATTGCAATTTTTGTCCCTGGAGTGCCTAATGGTTGCTGATTCACAGATTGCCTTCCTTGGGTGTCCAACCTTAAATGTTCAACCAATCTGTTGAACTCTGTACTGAAGAACCGCTCATAAAATCAATTATTTTATGGCAGTTGGAAAGCCTACAGGGGAAAGGGGGTCCTTCTGCTCTTCATTCAGACTGGTACATTGCAGCACTGGTGCAAACCCAGCTACAGGCCCTTTATTACAGACTCCCACCTTGAGTGGGATGACAGGCTGGAGCCCATCCCTAGGGAAGGAAGGAGCACAGTGAAATTCACAAGCAGGGAGAGATTTTTTCACAGGAAAGAAGAGCCCAGCATTTATACTGTACCTATTTGTTCCCTCATCATGGCTATTTTCAATTAAAGTTTCATGCAACACTGCAGCCTGGCTTAATTGTCTATGTTTTTCCACAGCTTCTTTTTAGAAAGGATACCTTGTCAAACCAGATACTCAGTTAAGAAGCAAAAGCTGTGCTATGTAACCATACGAATGTGGCAAATTTCTGCTGAGCTGCAACTTGTGGGATAAATTCAGCAAAAAAAAAAAAAAAAATTTATAAAACTGTCAATTCAGAAATAGTCTAAAAAATAACAGGTTATAACTGGCAACATTAAGAAGGAAAAAATTTTGATATGTTGCTTTGATCAATTGAGTAAGCATAAAAATATTAAAACTGATAGTATTCTACGGAACTATAGTGCTTCTTATTTGAAGGTACCAACTTTATACTGTGGAAAGATAGATAAATGAGATTTCATAATTAACAAGTTTCTTAGGTCTATAATAAGAAGGCTATCCGTCACATTGAGTCATGTGCTGAATCATAAAATTCAAAGTCCTGGAAATACTTCAAGAACAGATCTATTATTTTCTGTTAAAGTTTGTATAATTTTTTATTTTTTAAAAGAAAAGTTTCTTTTAATCATGTACCCACAGGAACTAATGAGTACAGATTTCATAAGTAACCAGATTATTTAAGAAAATAAATTCTATTTGTGCGAGGGACTTAATCTGAGAGAGCACAATGTAAGTTCCTAAATAGTAATTTCTTGAAAATGGACATTTTGATACTTTTCAAGATTTTATGCAGCATTTCCAACCATGTAATGTGTTGAGTATTATCCCTTTTAAAAACAAACTTTATTACTGAATACTTTGCATGTGCAGAGCTTCCGAAACTGCTCAATAAAAATCATGCACCCCATTAACTTGCAGTTTTCTCTAATGTGACATAAGAACAGAAAACGTCCAGTATACTAAGTCTAGTCCTCTTTTACTTCAAATAATCTTACATCATCTCTTCCATAAGCATATAAACTTCCACTTAAATGAACTTGTCCTCTTTTATCCATCCAGGAAAGTTTCTCCAAAATCTCAGTTCTCGAATTTTTAGAAATCTGATTTCCAGTCTGTGTTTACTCATAAAAAGTTTGTTTCATTTGGTTTTCTTGCATATATCCCTTTCCCTCATCACTTTCCCTGATACAACAGAGGTTAGTAGCTGGTTACTTTTTTCTTAAGTCATACTGGTTGTATGAAAGGTGTTTTAGAAACAAGTTTAGAATTAAGTTACATTTTAGAAAGAAGTTTAAAGGCCACTTACTGGAGACACTGAAGCTCTGGCACTGCTTTATTTCATCTTTGCAAACCTTCTAGTTTGAATCAACATAAGTTTGAAAGTACAGGCAAATGGGTTTTTCCTGCTAAATCACCAAGTAGATCATTCTCCTTAATGACGTTAATCTAAAATTTTTAAAATGTCATTTTTTCAAAGGTTTTCAGTGAGCTGTCATCTCTCTGTATCACTTATTGCTAGATTCTGTGATTTGGGGCACATTTGTCTTCATTGAGTTACTGTTTCATTAACCTATTTGTTTACAAATTTTTGTGCTTTATCTATTCTACTCTTTTTTCTCTACACATATCCTGAACTCCCCCTACTGCTCCTTTACTGTTTTAATTTAATTATGAACCTTAACATGTACTCTTAGTATCTTTCCTCTATTATTCCTATACCAGCTTAAAAGCATAAAGATCAGTTTTTTCATTTGCTTCAGACAGTGGTTGGCTGAATGAATGGCTCCCAACAAGTCTCTAGGGAAAAATTGCAGGCCTACAAAAAAATCTCAGAATAGATTGCCCTCCCTATTTACTAAGTACTGGGAGCACACATCTAGAGAAAAATCTATTTTTTTTATATTTCCCTTTTTCATATGAAAGCCTTTTTTTAAATTATTCCCTCCAAATGTACCCCTACGTATTGTCAGCAATACATGATAAAGCCATGCCATGTAAACTCTGTAACCTTCTCTATCTGAACTAAAAGTGCTTCAGGAATCATTACGATCATTTTGTGCCTCATGGTGTCTCAAAGTGGGGAAAAAGAACCAGACCAAGCCATTCAATGCAAATTTATCTCTTCATCATAGAACTTGGAAAAAAAATTTCCAAAGAAGTCTTATCTCCTAATGATGTCATTGATTGCCATTAATATTGTCAGACCTTAGATGCTGAAAAAAATTATAACCATACAGGAATACTGCTCAGGTCATGAGTTTGAAAGACAACATAATTCTGTCCCCTGCTCCAAGTGTCTTAGTCTGAAATTATAGATAGCAGCAGTCACCTTGTGTTGGACATGAATAGTAGCCATAAAAAACAGTGCTTCAGGGGAAGCCTTCTCATGGCATAGCTTTATTCTCCAGTCAGGGAAATTGTTTTTAACAGGAAAGCAGATAAGGATTTTGAAAGCAGAATGAGGTTTGCATTTAGCAGTTGAGTAAAGTAGAAAAGTAAGACCTCATGTTGCCTTGGAACAGGGGAAAGTATAAAAAGGGCTTAAAAGTAGGGAAAGACTGAGCTGTGTGAGACTTGTAGGGTATTTTTAGTAGGAAAGACTGAGATATTGCCAATACTTAAGCCAATAACCAGGTGACAGTGCTCTCTGTTTCCCCCCTACTATCCTTCCAGGGGAAGATAGAAAGCAGAATAAGGGACAGACTTTAAGGGGGGAAGGGGTGGGTGGGTAAACAACTAACAACAACAACAAAAATTGAAAAGAATAGGTTTAATGATGCCGGTGAATTAATCTGAATATATACAGCATGTAAATATAGAATCTGGCCTCCTCAGCTGGTAGTTACTTCCTGACCAAGAAAGTCTCAAAATGGATTCAGCTGCAGATGAGGGTGCTTGAGTCCCAGTGACAGTCCACAAAAGCCTTGGAGCAGCAAAGGAGAGCAGGAGAAGGCAACCCATCTCAGTGAATCATGTTTTTCTCCAGTTCTCCAGTGCAGGAGCACTGGGAGAGATGACAGACAAACATACCCCAGTGCTGCCTGAACACCAGCCAGAGAGGCAATTTTTATCCTGGTCCTCTCAAACCAGGACAATCCACCCCTTATTCCTTACCATGTTCTTCCATAACTATATACAATATAGTTTCATTTAAAAATTTGATCCTACACAATTTGAACTTAAGTATTCTCATTCAGAGTCAAATTCCCCTGTGGTACACATGTGTTCTCACCAGCCTCCTGCATCACCCACCAAGTGCATCCAGGGCCTTGAGCAGAGACAACACCCAGATGCATTTGCCTTTGCCCAGTGAAGAAATCCACACAGTTATTATGAACAGGAAGAACTTTATACTCTTCCGCTGTGTGTAAAAGGTCTAATTTGTCAGGACCTGCACAATTGGTCAGACCTCTGACACTGGGTAGCCTGGTTGCTTGCATGAAACCTGTGAGAATCCACCAATCTCACTTGGTTTGGATTTTGCCTCAAAAGGACAATTATAAAGTGAATAGCCCTGGCTAGAGTGAAGGAAGATGCTCATGTACCTAGTCTGGCCAGAGCTGAGCAGGGAGTGATACCCAAAAAGAGATAAGAACTAACAGCTGGGTGGAGAGGGTCAGCCTTCAATCCTGGGACGTCCCTCCAGGCACTATTACCCTGGCCAGAGTGGAGGATGGAAGTTTTCTGCCCCAGGTAAGCCTGTCTTCAATCTCTCGGGCAGGTCCCTTCACCTTACTTCTCTTAATGGCAAACCCAGCTTCCAATAGGAGGTGAATTATCTTCTTGTATTTTTCAAAGACCTCCTAATGCTGTGTCGCCCCATACAATGATATCGTCAATGTACTAAAGATGGTCAGGTTCAGAGATGGCAGTTTATAATCTGATGACAGTTTAAGATAAAGGCTACATAAATCATTGCTTGGGGTTGATTACTCTGCATTTGATATAGGGTGGTTGCGCCTTTAATCAAAAAAGTTCTGAACACTGGGAAATTGTAGAAAGATTTCCTAGTTCTGTGACAGAATGCAAGGGCTCTCAAGGCTCTTTATTACCTGGAATTTCCCACTGGAAGCTTTAGCAACTGCAGTTCCCAGGACATGCCCTGGTTCTGCTGTGCATCTGGATGGAGCTGAATATATGGGGCATGCAGAGTTTGTCTTAAGTTGTCTTGTGACCTAGCTGCAATCACATAGTTGTCTCAGGTTGGAATTTTATTTCTCTCAGAAGGGAACTTCAGCAGGGAGCCTTTCCTATTTTTTAACATAAATTTTAGCTTTCCAGTGTTCTTCTCTTTTCTGAGCCAAATACAATATAATGAAGAGTTTATTAAATCTCTCAAAGTTGGCTTTTGACATGGTGGCAGTTGAAGCAATTGAATAGATTGTGCTGCATGGCTTTAGAACTTAACAAATTATGTTTTGTAGGTGTCTATATAGAAAACAACATATTTCCATACAGTTTTTGATATTTTGTGTAGAATGTAATGTTAGTTTTATTGCACTGGGAATGAGTTTGTTAGATTTAATGTGAGTTCAGAGTAGTAAATGTACTCTTTCAACACCTTTCCAACAATAAAGATATGTGCTTGAACTATCAGTTATATGCCCTTGCCCAAAGGCAGTTCCCCAGGAACAACTCTGAATTTTTCATGGTACTTTTCCTACTATGTTGCATAGTGACCAGAAATACAAATCACACTTTGAAAAATACTGAGCAGCAACAGCTACATTTGCTTCTTTGCTATGTGCTATGTGCTACAGATACTTCCCTATAACTAACACCACATGTCCTGGATTGAACACACACACAATTGCAACATTCTTAGCTGTAATGGAGAGAATGTGTTAATTCATCTTTTGTTTCTCATTTTATAATGCTCTTTTCTCCTTTAGCTTTTTGATCACTTCTCAATCACTTAGAAGATCTCCTTTTCTGTTCTTTTACTGCTCTTAAGCCTGATATATAGTGTTTGGTTCAAAGAAAAGAAACACGTCCAGCCTCCATACCGCAGAACCACCAAAAAGTAGATTCTGTAGAATGTTTGCAGTCATAACCAGACTTCTACAATGCTGAAGCCAGATATAGTTGTGGTGGCTCTGTAAGGTAATTTTCTTCATTCATATTCTTCAAAAATTTCAAATGTTTGCTGAAAATTGGTTTAAACATTGATAAAAAATATGAGAAATACATTACTTAAGCACAACTCATTCTCCCTGTAAGAACAAAGTTGCTTCTTATACCCTCTTCCCTCCCACTCCTGACGAGATGTGATGATCTCTGATCACTAGCTTGATCACTGTATAATATAAACCAGATCTGGAGTAGGTATATTTTGAATTAATTAGCTGGAGCATGTAACTTGATGCTTATGAACTATATGCCACAAAACTGTCACCTCTGACAATTCTTCTATTTTGTGTTTGTGTTTGTTCACTTCTTGCATGGTGGTGACAGTATCTTAATCCACGCGTGTCTGTGATACTGACACCATCCATCACCATCAGCACAGTTAAACTCATGACTTGATGAGTGAGCTTGGTTCTCAGTGGCTACCCTAGGAACTGATTCTGTTTTTGAGGTCAGATGCTGCGGTCCATAAAAGCTTAAATACAATAATAAATTTCTGTACCAGGATGGGTGGCAGAAGACTGTGCAACAAATCTCAGAGTCTGGGGAAAATGTCAGACAGAAGAAACTTCTTTCTATAGATAACAGTTTTACACCCTGCCAGTTTTTGCACTTGGTTTAGAAGCCAGTCACAGAAGACTTCTGCTAGGCAATGAATAGCCAGGTTTTTTTTGAAAGCAGTGAGTTACAGTGAGCCATGTATTGTGTTGTTTTTAATTATTTTGGTATAAGTCAGCATCTCACTATGGTTCAGAGATGTACAATTCAGAAGGCATTTTCATCATGCTAACTGCAGAGAGTGCACCCACAGAATGTCACAAGTTTGGTTGTCATAAGTTTCATTATCCATGTCAGAACAATTAATTATGTGTATGACATATTTTTGCTCTCTTCTCTCTACTCCTGTTTCTGTAAAAGTAATTCTCCATTGCATTTTAGACTGGGTCCCTGTCTCACAGTGAGAACTTCAGGGAGTGATAGTGAAGATGATTGTAGTAATGGTAACAGAAACAAGTGATTTCTACCTTTTAAAAATGTGTTCTTTTTGTGATTAAGGTAGTTTAAATTTAGTGCAAAGCATCTGTTTTCTCTTCTTCACAGTTGAAATTACATAACTGAGTCTCCATGGATGTGATATTTATATAGTCTTTTACAATTTTAAAATCTGTGTAACATGATATTTTTTTAGGCATAGTATTTTAGCAAAGATTACACATAATGAGGACAATGTTCATAAGAAAGTGGGAAAGCTATTAGAGATAATTTTAGCTGTCAAACAGTAGGATTTAAGTAGGTGACAAATAAGACATTAAACAGGTCAAGCCTTTGCATAGGTCTTGATGTTACTTTGTAATGGAAGGACTGCAGACATGAATTGAGTTCAAAGGCTTCTAAGGAAGCAGGGTGGGGGAGACTCCTTGGACAGTAAAAATCTCTGTGGTATCTTATTTAACCCCTGAAATGCCAGAGGTCAGACCCACAACTTGAAATAATAATCTTTAAAAGAGGAGCATGAATGTAAGTTGGTCCAGAACAAAAAAGAAAATACAAATTTTGTTAACAACTTTGTACCAAAGCATTTGACAGTGAAGTTCAACTTTAATTTCATGTACAGTTTTTGTATTGAATTTGTAACCCCCAGTGTTCTAACTACTGTGAAGCCAGCCCCACTGGTCTCAAAATTAAATGGCTATTAAAGACAGAATTACTTTCACTGTACTTTTCATCCTAAATCTCATGTCTCAGGAAGTTTTAGTACTGGGTTTCTTGTACTGATGCTTCAAGAATGAAAAAGAGTTATTAGTTTTTGTTCCCTATTTCTAGATTGACAAGAATAAAGATACAAATTCTAGTAGTTCAAAAGCAAATTTGAATACTGTGAACCACAAATCAACTGATACTACTGATTTCTGAGTTCTGTGTGTGAAGGCATGAAATACAGAGGAGATAATTAAATTAAAACTCATAAAATTATCATTTTATTGAAAGGAAAAAAAATAACACAAAAAGGTAAAAAATAAAACATGCACAAGGCATTTAAATTTATTTGGAAGATCAACAATTTCCAGGTTGTTTTCATCTGGAATCATAACTTTAAAAAGTAGAAAAAGGCTAGAATTAAACAGTGTTTGATTTGTTTTCTTTTGCAGGCATCCCAAATCAGATTAAGTAGTTGAAACATGGCTGAAGAAGGAAAGGCATCCAAGTAAAGTAATAGTCCACTGGGCTTTGCAGATTATCAGATAAATGTTGTTACACAGAATCACAGAGTGGTTGAGGCTGGCAGAGACATGTGGAGATGAGTTACCTCATTGCCACTGCTCAAAGTAGGGGCAGCTGGAGCAGGTTGCTCAGGGCTGTGTCCAGTCAGCCTCTGGATGTCTCCAAAGGTGGAGAGATTACTAAACACTTTCACTATCACTTACTAGATTAACATTTATGTAATTGACGTCCCCTTCAGGCATACAAGGAGCAGGTACTTTTTAATTATCTCACCCGATTCAAGAGACTGTTAGCATGACGTTACAAATCCTTTTTCACCTGCATCACAGGGTCTGCTGTTATTGAGTACCAGGCTTCCACCACAGCAGACAGCTGACACCCTTTGGCATCCATAATAGCTTTGTCTAGATGCATGCAGTCCTACATCACATCCTCATGTCTAAACTGGAAAGGTATGAATTCAGTGATGAACCACTTGGTGAATAAGGAACTGGCTGGATGGTCACACTCAAAGAGTCGTAGTAAATGACTCCAAATTTCCAAACTGAGACCAGTGACGAGTGGCATTCCTCAAGAATCGATGCTAAGACCAGTGTTGTTTAAAATCTTGGTTATATTATATTATAATACGAAATCACTCCATCCCTAAACCTACCCGCCTCCAAGGTGTGACCACTCCTCACTGAGCCTCTGATTTTCTTTAGCCTCTACCCTTAAACGAGAAGTAAGAGAACACTGCACCAATAAATATGCTTGACAAGAGTCACTCAAGCTCCAGCTGTCAGGTAAAATAGTATAGAAATAGCTATCAGGGGAAAGGATGTCAGGGAAGATACAATTGCATGGATACCCGTGACTTCAGGGACCAGTCAATGGGCTGAGCCTCTCTTCCCCCTCACTGAGATGCCTTTCAGTAAGATTGACTCAACTGGATCAAGTGTCTCCGTGGTAATTATTTTAATCTCAGTAAAGTCTCTTTATTAATATAAACTTCTACACTCTCACATGTGATTTTGGCCTGAGTGCCCCCCACCCTGGGAATTATACGCATTTGGGCTAGGGAGATCTCTACAGAGTCACTTTCTTTACTCATAGCCTTGGTATTTTGTACATGCCTCGCAAACAGTAAAATTATCACCGGCAGCCCAAAAGGAACTTTTATATTGTTGCTTTAATAAATCACATTATTCATTAATGGGGTAAGAGAAATCTCGCTGAGTGAGACCAAATGCTAGTGTGTGGTCGCGATAGTTCCTATTTAACATGACTGAACAGGTAATGTTGTGTTAGTAGTGCATCTGGACCCTTGGTTTCTAACCTACTAAAGATAAATTAGCTATCACTCAGAATCTAAGCCTAGCCTCCCCTAGCTCCTCTAATCTCTGAGGATTAGATGGACTGCAAGGGGTTTTATTTTCTGACAGATTTCTTTATTCAATTAATAATGCAACAGACACACCCCACCCCTAAATACTGTCTTGTTCTGGAGCCCCCAACATAATAAGGACCTGGACCTGTTGAAGCCTGTCCAGAGGAAAGCCTCAAAGATGATCAGAGGGCTGGAGCACCTTTCCTGTGAAGACAGGCTGAGAGAGTTGAGGTTTTTCAGCCTGGAGAAAGTAAGGCTCCAGGGAGACCTAAGAGCAGACTTGAAGTATATGAAGGGGGCTTACAAGAAAGCTGGGGAGGGACTGTTTGTAAACAAGGAATGTAGTGATTGGATGAGATGCAAATGCAGATTTAGATTGGATATTAGGAAGAAGTTCTTTACTATGAGTGTGATGGAACAGGTAGCCCAGGGAAGTGGTGAAACCCCATCCCAGGTGGCATTCAAGGTCAGGTTTGACAGGGCTCTGAGCAACCTGATATAGTTAAAGGTGTCCCTGCTGACTGCAGGAGGGCTGGACTAGATGATCTTTAGAGGTCTCTTACAACCCAAGCCATTCTTTTATTCTATGAAATAATCAAATGAGACAATGAAGTACTGAAGAGAGCTCACCCTGTCTATTGTGAGACCTTTAATAAAAGATTAGAGAGCAAACTGCCTCTGCAGCTGCACTCAATCTGTGCCAGAGATAATGTATCAACAGGGCACTGACTAATGCTTCAGGAAAATGTTCTGCATTTGGAAAAGTAAAGCCTAAAGCAGGTGTGAAATATTTTCTCATAGTATCCACAATAAGTATACCACAGGAAACCCAAAAAGAACTTTAATTGACCCCCTTCAGCCTGACCACCCTCTCCTTGTTTGGAGTCACAAGATTTGTGACATATGTACATCTCTGGTCCCCTGGGCTGCACAGGCAAAATGGAAAGGTTACATCCTTTTGAATGAAGTACATATCACCCACACAAGGAATTGCTCTTCTGACGCATACAGAGAAGAAAACAAGATAATCATCTTGACTCCCATCTGCTTCTCCCACATGTTTTGTGTGGGCTGACACACTGCTGTTAGTAACTTCAAGAAGTGGAAGGATGATGATTCTTTCCATCTTGTCCCCTGAGTACTATCAGGTTAAAACCTGAACTCATGCATTTACATTTAGGCCAAAATAATTTTTTTTAAAATTTAGAAAAATCCAGAAAGACAAGATTACTCTTGAAAAAATAAAAAGTGGTAGTAGGTGTTAAAAATGTTAGAAAAAAACTCTACATCTGCACTAGTTTTTGACAGGACTACACTGTAGTAGTAAAAACAATATTTTTCTTGAAATTTTTTTTTAATTACAAGTCACTAGTATTTGTATTTGTTTTATTTCTATATTTTCCTTTTTTTCTTTACTGAACCATGATAATTTCATAAAAATCTTTTGGAAAAGTAGGGGGGGAAAGGAAAGTTAGGCAAAATCTACAATTTCAAATTTAAAAAGTATGGTTAACTTTTGGACTACCATATTTGTTCCAGAGGTAATGGAATTCTCTTTTAAGGAACAAAAGTAGCTTTTAAAATGTGCATTCAATTTTGTGTGAAAAAAAAATCTGTGCACCTCAATTGCTAATTGCAACTGATTGTGGCTGTATGCATAGAAGATTTCATAACCATCTACCAATTTTTAGGGGATGCCAGTGCTTTTGAATATCTGAATCAATATCCTTTGCAATTCTTGATCAAAATTGCACCAGCAAGTTCCAGAATAGATTTTTATTATTAGTGAATTGAGGGCCATCTTAACCTCCCTGTAAATCATTTGTTTACTACAAAATGGTCATAATAAATTGAGGTTTTTAATTTTTCCCAACTGTCACTCAAAGACCTACTCAGTAATGCATTAATCTAGCAAGTAAATCCTCAGATTATTTTTAAGTACGGTAAATATACAAATTTCTAATTTGGCATTATGGAATTCTCATCTTCTTCACACAAGTGTGAATGTACAATGAATATACCTGGTCACACACATTGGATCTGTTTCTCAGCTGAAATAAGCTGTAACTGCCATAATTGCCCAGTCTGCACTAAAGATTTCAAACCAGGAACAGAGTCTCTGCACCATACATAAAAAAAGCTCTACGACAGGTCTTTGAACCTCATTGTTTTCCATGTGATTTTGCACATCTCTTTGCAAAAGAAGGAAAAATCATGAGAAAGTTATAGAAAATGGCAAAGCTGAAATTATCACAGCTATGTAGTCATTCTGAGTTGTTCTTTAAATTCACCGAAACTTAGTGTTTGTCTTTTAAAGCACCTTGTATTGAACACAGCAGTTTAGTACTGACCTCAGTGGAAGAACTTTGTAAGACTTCTGGAAAGAAGGAATGAGAAGAGCTCAAAGAGATAGTCAAGGTACGCTAGATGGCACGAAGAAGAGGATTTAGACAAAACTCAACTGTAAAGTTCCACGTTAAAAAAAAAAAGAAAAAAAAAATCTCACCATGCTGAGAAATCAGATAAAAAGCAAAGAATAATTATCCCTGTTCTCAGAGCTTTTAATGATAATTTGAGTGATGTTAATAATTTCAATAGCTATTGTCATAACTGCGAGTTGTTAATTTTATTTATCGTAGCTATTGATACACTCATGGATGAAAAGATAATTGTTTATTTCGACAAAATTATACTGCTTCTTAAGTTCTGCAGCAGGTAAAGACTAAAACAAGAAGACTGTGTAGGAATAAAACAGCATCAGATTTTAAGCCATTGTCCCTTGTCCTCTCAGAACACTCATGCAAAACGCCCTACTCCATCTTTCTTGTAGGTGCCCCTCAGGTACTGGAATATATAAAAGCTAAATAATGAGATGATACAATCAAATTCACAGATTTTTTTTTTTTCCTCTCAAGTTCACTAAATCTGAATATAGTTGCGATTTTCATTTGAAAGCCAAATCCTTCTTGTACACCTACACAAATGACCCAGATAGCTTTTATATGAGGGAACACCTATTAGTTACAGTTTGTGCTATTGATCTGATGCTTTGTGTACAAGTTTTATTTTTTAAAAAAAATTCATTTTCAGGGAATAGAAGCCTTTAATACAGTGATTTACAATGGAAATACTGGCACAATGCAAGACACAATAGGACCAATTCTGCTTTTAGACAGAAATGATTCATACTGGAATGAGTCACTGTTCTACATAGGAGACTTGATTTCCTGGCTCCTTCCCTGCTCAGTTTATATGCTAAGACATTATACTTGAATGTTTGCCATTTGTGTAACTAACAGTATTTAAAAAGGCTACTAAACAACTCACAGAGCTGCATAATTTGTTCTCCCATGTCACAGATGTAGATAGAGATGTCATGCATCAAAAGCCTCTCATTCTTGTACTTTCAAAGATTAGCTCAGTATGCCATATGGTTAACCTCAAGTTCCCTCAAGTAAAACACTTCTTTATAGTCACTATATCTAAAAAGCTGTAATTACTTGGCCTAATTCTTTGGGATTATTTCAGTTGTACTCTCTTGTTAATTCTTACCGTTTATTGAGAGCTGGTTGTTTGCCTGATGCTGTGCAGGCATAAAGAACTAGACCAAATTATTTATTTCTAATTTTCCTTTTTTGTGCAATAGAGTTCTGAGCTTTCACAAAGACAGCTGGAACTCAGACTGTGCTGGGAATTTGTATAGAGCTTTCTAGGGTGACTGCATGAAGGCAGATATACAAAAGACATTTATTTCAAGTAGACAAGGACAAGTAACTTGTACTTTCACACACTAAAGAACATATAAACAAAATACAAAGCATTTAAATTTCACAATCTCATGTTGTTCTGCTGCTACAAAAAACAAAAGCAAACAGGAAAAACAACCAACCAACAAAAAAAACCCAACCAAACAAAAAAACCAGTCTGTAACGAAGCTCCACTACCAAGTTAGAAGCATTTGAAAATTCAGATTTGCATTTTGAGGCTACAGGCCATTTCTAGCCAGAGATATCCAAATCCTTCCTGATTCTAAGCGAAAAGTCAACAGAATTAAATGAAGGAGGGCTGTGGCCAAATAATTTGTGATACAAAATTACTTCTCGTATCTTCTAAAAACATATTTGAACCAATTCAGTGCTAGCAAGTTACTGCCTTATGTGTCCAGAATAAGCACTTATTTGCTTCCTCGTATACTACTATCTTTACTTCAAAGCTTTCTATGAGCAACAGCAAGAACTTAGCATTTCTTCAAGCTATGTTTGAGCATCTTATTGGATAAAGAAAACCACAGTGCAAACACATGATGGAAATATTAATATTAATGCCTCTCTGAATCATATGAAGCATGGCAGTCATAGCTGTTCAGCTGCTGCTGCTCAGCATTACGACAGTAGGAAAAAGCTTAAGTGAAGTTATGTTGCCACGTGGTGGATTATCTGTTCCTTGAAATCCTGAAATAATCGAATTATACTTTTCTTGGCATTTAGACCTTTCCTTAAGAAAGAAAAAAGAATTTCAGAGACAGCCAAATGTGTCAGGCAGATGTGGCTGGAGAACCTACCTGAAGTGCCAGCTGGATTTGTACTAGAATTCTTGGAGATATTGGAGACACAAATAGCTGCTTTGAATTCAGTATATGTTATTTCCTGCCTGCTGGCATTACTTACGGGACATTTGGTGTCCACTTTGCTGTGCCCTCCAAATTATTTTTTTTTCTTCCTTCCCTTCATTTTTCTTTATTTTTAATACTGGTTTTTCATTAAATGAGAAAAAAGTATTAAATTGTTGCATTAAACATTTGGCTCCAATTACTTAGCTCTTGATGAAAGACAGACGGCAGTTTACAGTAAAGAGTAAAGGCAAATGGTTAATACCTTTTAAGATAGATCTTTGGCAATGAAACATATTTGTGCAAGAGTTCTGATTTTTTTTCTGAAGTTTTTTTGAAACTAAGCTTCTTACTAGAGCTACTAGAATGCTTCTGTGACACCATTGCCCTTGTGAAGGTTATTTGCAGCTCACATTGTAATTAGGTAATATAAGCCCCGCTTCTGACAAAAACCACAATTCATCTGAAGATTTTATTTATACAAACCTTACAAAAAAGCAAGTTTTGCAGTAAAAATGGTGGGTCTGACTCTAACCCTAGTGGTCAAATACTCTTCTCCACCATCTGGGAGTGACTTCAGAAATGAATGTCCTGTTGCCAAAATACACTGGAAGTAATGAGAGCACTGAATATGAGATTCTTTGTATGGACTGTGTACATCACATTATGAATATTCCAGGATTAGTGTGTTCGTATGCAAGTATGCAAATGTATCTACATGCACAAACATGTTTAAATGTATTTTGGATGTATGTGTCTGTTACTGAAGCTTTTACTTTTTGCTTCCTAAAAATGTTTTGTGTACATCACTTTGAGAACTATTATTTGGATGTTGTAGCATCCAAAAAAGCATAATTGTCTCAAAACAGCTGCCCGGACAACGTGGAAATTGTTTTTGGGTGGAGGCCTAATTTGATAAGCCACCTGGACCCTCTTCTCTCAAGGAGAGACCCTCATTTGTGTAACTACCCTGATAAACAGGGCCCTGTTCTTGCAAGGAGGGGCCCTCATTTCAGTGGTCATAGTGATAAAGTGGGTTCTTGTCACAGTTTAACACTGGGCTGGCAATTAACCGAATGGCAGATGCTCTCTGTTAATCTCCCTCCCCTGCCTGATAAAGAAAGGAGAGAGAATAAGGGAGACTTATGGGATGGAAACTAAACTACACAGCTTTAATGAGACAGTAATGATAAAAAGGAAAAAAAAAACCTAAATAATAAATTCGAAGAGAATTGCAAGAGCAGCCCCTCCTTCAGTGGCCATCCCCATCAGCTGAACACTGTCCTTGCAAGGGGAGCTCTGTCTGATGCCACCCTGACAGGCAGGACACTGTCCTTATTCCATAAGAGACAGGGGCAGGCAAGCTGTGCCCTGCAGAGGCAGAGTGACATCTTGTGTGTGCCCCGGGTAGAGACACTGGAGAGGGCACATGCACAGAAATCAGGGTTACTGCTGTGTCATCTCATCTGGAGGGGCCCAAGTGAACACCTGACTATGTGAAATACACCAAAGCCCTCCTGAAAAGATGGGGTCAGACAGCATAAAAGAGGCACACTCGAAATGTTGGATGATCACCTACCATCCAGGGACCACAACTTCCTACCAAGATAACTTTTTTTGTGGTGTATTTCCTCTCTCTTCCTTATCTCGCTCTCTCTGTCTCTGTTTCTAACCTTATCTTGGCACATATAGTTTCTAACTTTGTTAAGTTTTACAACCCATTGCTTTGTTTATTTTTGCTAGCTGCAACCTGTTGTTTTGAGAATTTCCCTAAATTTTGCTAAATTATAATCCATTGCTTTGAACGTACTATCATTTCTAATTCTGCTAGTTGTAATCTGACATGCTTTATAATCTTACTCACTTTTAAGTAAAATTATATTTTGTGCAAACCTCCTGGGTAATAATCTTACTCCTAGAGTACTGGGCAGAGAATTCCCAAACTTAATCTCATCAAATGGGTTGTTAAAAGAGATTAATCAGTACAGGACAATTGGGCCCTGCTGCACCTGGGCTCCTCTCTGAAGGAGTTTAGGAAGCAAGGGGATCCAGTCCAAATCTCCCTGGGCTGACCTCCATGCCGAGGAACTCTACCCTACCCATGCCCACTCTCTGGGATGTGATATTTTGTTTGGGCCCACATACCTAGGGAGCTGTGCTCACTTTGTGAGATGTGACAGCACCGCACCCACCTGTGGGGTGTGACAGATGTTAGCAAGTAAGTGTTCAAGCCTGTGGATTTTCAAGTAGTTTCAAGAGAGAAATAATTTGGTTTTATTCTTTTTTATATATATATTTAAAATTTTTTTAAAATTTAATATTGTTTTAATTTTATTAATATTTATTTTACAGAACTGTTGAATCCCAGTGTCCTGCAGTGCTACACAGCCATATCCATACTCCTGTATGAGCCCTTGCACAACCTTTCAGGTCCCTATCTATCTTTTCTTGGCCTGACAACCTAGTAAGAAATAGCACATACTGTGGACTGGTGAAAATCACAGCCATGCTGACTAATCCACAGCTCTCTCTGAGTGGACTGCCTAACTGGCTGCTGTTTCTTGGCTGATGAGTGAGCCTAAACAGAACAACTCTGCTTTGATGGATTATGCAAACAGCTCTGAAGCCTGAATAAGGCCCCTTGGCAATATTTTGTGCAGATCAGTTGGAAGACCTTAATACTTATGAAATCTCAAAGTCTTTGTTAAATTTTGTTGAAACTGTCCAAGGGACTTCAGGGTACTAGCAAGAGAAACAGAGATACACAGACAAATGACTACCTAAGCCTTGTTTCCTCAAGAAATCAGGCTAAAAATGTGCATCTGACATTCAAAACTCTTACGTAGTCCTAAATATGAGGAAAAGAAGTCCCTAAACTTCATACTGTTCAGAGGAAGATTTCAATGTGCAAAATGAGAAGAAGAGTAAAGATTCACTCAGTGCTATAGATATAACCAATGATTTTGGATAGAAAAACAGTGGCAGTGCTTTCCACAACTTAACATTTGAATGAAATAAGCACCAAGAACTACATCTATAAATGTCTGTTTATTATAAATGCTTCAAAACCAGTTCATGGAATAGCATGTCTCGTTGAACAGGAGGCTACTATTATTAGACCTGCTCAGAATGTTGTCCCATATAAATTCTCTGTCATATGTGGTGGTTTTGTTCTCTTTCAGAAATATTTACAGAAGCTTCCCATTTCCACAAAAGTGTTTGTAGAGTTTTGTTTGTTTGTTTGTTTTGTTTTGGGTTTTGCTTATGACTTCCAGATCACATACTATGCTTTTAATTAAAGATAAGTCTAATGTATCTTGTATATGAAATAAAAGTTATCAAGTCTGGAGCAAAGAGAGTTACAACCTAAACATACTGTCTCAAGAAGTGTTAATGCAAATATGTACAAGTTACCAAAGTACAGCTGAAAAACCTCACCAAATTATGAGAGGACAGAGTTTAAACACATACTGAAGGTACTGCCTTATACTGTTGTAACTCTAAAAATGTGAACAGTCGTATTGACATTAGTGGAATCATGTACATATGTAAAGTTACTGTCATGCTAAAGAAGTAGAATTGAGGCCTATTTGATGAGCCTTACCTGTGAAACAATCCTTACCATGAACTAGTAACTACATTGATACTTCAGGAACTGAAGTGTAAAGTGTGGAAATAAGTCAATCTGCTTTACCACTTGAAAATATTTTATCCTCTTTCATTATATATTTGCATTTCAGAAGGTACAAGTTACTCATCACTGTTTGAGGCTGGGCTGGCAACTAAACAGATGACTTATGCTCTCTATTAATCCCTTCCCAGCCCAGAAGATGAAGAAAGAGATAAAAAGGAGAGAGACTTTTGAGCTAGAAGAAAGTAAAAACCTTTAATGAGACAATAATAAAACAAAACAAAACAGGTATTATTATTATTGTTGTTGTTGTTGTTGTTGTTATTATTATTGTAAAAATAATGGAAAGTATAAAAATATATAAAAAAACAGTGTCATGCTTGTTTTACACTACCACCACTGAAGGGTGGGCACCATCCGTGAATGGACTGAACTTAGCGAAGACAGGAACTGGATTCAGGAGTGCATAGGTTAGGAAAATGAATTTTGGGATAGAAGGAAGAAGAATAAGAATGGACAGAATTGCTGCAAGACATCAGCCATGGGAGAAGAGAGCTTGGCTCTCATGTTCCCTCAGTTTTATACTGAGTATGACACACATGGGATAATGTAGTATAGAAATCTTCATTTGGTCAGTTTTGTGTCACCTATCTAACCTCCTTGCAGGAGGGTTGCAGATACAGCTCCATTTCTGCCCTTTCACTTCTGGCACACAAGAAGTTTAGCAGAACCAAGCAGTGACCTTCGTTTCTATAGGAATAAGTATATGCAAGAGCATACACTGCATACCGCTCCAGCAATAACTATAAACATCAAGCCCTGTCTGTCCTAGAAGCAGACTCTGTGTGAAAAATATTCTGTGAATCAGCAGGTCCCACCTTTTTCCACAAAGTCTCCATTTCAGTAGGGGCCAGCTAGGTCTTGTAAACTTGTAAGCCCAAAGACAACAAGATGGGTCTCTGTGCTAATAAAGGGACAGTCTGAACTTACTCCTGTGCCTACCTGTTCTAGTTTGTCATTAGGATGCTCCCTGGCACTGTTTTGGCTGACATCAGCTTATGCTTTCCCAAGCATAATTCTATTCAAATTAGAAAGATTCCAGTGTGATTGAAAGTCTAGATGTGTGGACTCAGTCCAGGCTTTGTTACTTTGCTTTGGTGACAGATTGCAGTCCCTGCATTATTTTATTTAGCAAGACAAAGTCTCAGTGTCTACACTTCAGCATTTAATAGGGCATGATAGTGCTCAAATCTGCTGTGAACAAGCTAGCATAGCAAAAAGCAGGTTTTCTTCAATAAGAGGCCATTTCAAATACAAAAGCAATCTTGGCATGCAGAAATATAATCATACAACTCAGAAGAATTTACAGGACCAGATAAGAGCTTGCAGAACAACCTAGCAATTCCCCTGGTCCCTGTAAATGTCCTGCCCCAGTCTGCAGGCTCCACAGATAGACCACAATAAGAAGTGTGCTGAAGGCACTGAATCTGTAGGTTCAGCCTGCAAGCAAAGAACAAGCTGTCTTATTTTAGAGCTAGTAGATATGTCTTTGGTTATTTCACAACCTCGTGTGTGCAAAGCATCCAAGAGTTCACTTAGATTTGCAGATAAAAATGTGCTGAATTGTATTACAAGGAAAGGTTATAGAACTCTTTGGAAATTGTGTCCCATCCCAAGTAGCCTGTAAATAAATTCATGGAAAATTTTCTTTATTATTTTACAGTATTTACATTTAATGAGGATTCACTTTCATGGGTTATTTCATTTTACTTTGAAATGCATTTACTTTTGTGTACATTCTTTGACATGAATTCTCATGCATATGCAGGAGAACGCATAAGTAAAGAGGTGAAAATACCTTAAGTTATTTAGTTAGCTGGTGTGATAGTATATAGATTAATGAATTTCTCTCAGATTCCACAGTGCCTTCTGTGGTTACAAATGAGGTACATTTTAAGCACTCTCCTGTTACCTGATATTAGAGCTCCACTGTCTAATTCTTGTGTGATTTTAACATACACATTGCCTCAGTTACTGGGAGTTTAGATTCATAGTGCACCATTTCAGCCGTTCTTCTGTCATTCATTATATATGCCAAAAGAATTTATTTTTCTTTTTTGCACAAGTCTGCCAATTTTTCACGCAGCTGAAATCCCAATCATTTTAGAATATATGTGTATAGAAATATTCTATTAAAAGGAATCCAGAAAACACTGGCAAATAACATTCCCCTACCCTGAAAAACTGATTTGCATTTGTAACTGCAGAACTTCAAAAACCGAAGTAAAAATGAAGAATAAGAACTAATAAATAATTTTCAGACAGAAGTATCTATCAACCTCCTTCTGGGATTTTTGTCTTTTATAAAGATGACAATCAGTGTTCATATTGATAAATTTTAAATATTTTTAAACTCTATGCTGTATTAAATTTCGAAGGACCATTTACTGTGCTTGCTATTACCCTTCAAATAACTGAAATTAAAAAAAAATATATAACTTTCTTAATGTACGCAGTAATTACACCTTTGGAGAAAATGCTGGTGGTTCACAGTGCTTTGAAATAGCAATCTGCCTATCTACCAAAACGGTTTGCACACTCAGTACTTCCCAAGTGACAGTATTCAAACCTTTCCTATACACAAAACATGGATAAATGCAAGCAACCTTACAGTACTGTTTGGGTTTTTCTGTAACCTGAGAAAATAAGCAATGTTCTACATCTTCTCATGTGTATATGCCCCTCCTTACCTTCTTTTTGCTGTGTACATCATCTCTTTTTCTCTTTCTCATCCTCATCCTCATCCTCTGTCTCATTTATTCAGTGTTACAGTGCAGCTAATGTAGTGAAGACACTAATAGAATCATAGAATGTTAGGGTTTGGAAAGGACTTCTGAAGATCATCTTGTCCAACCCCCTTGCCAAAGCAGGATAATCTAGGGCAAGGCCCCATAGGAAGACATCCAGGTGGGTTTTGAAAGTCTCCACTCCTTTCATCATTTGAATATGAAGAACTAAAGAAGGAGGGCTTTCGGATTCTGAGAGGGCTGGAACACAAAGGGAGGAGCCTATTCCATCCCATTTCCTGCCCATACTCTGTAAGTTTGGGAAGCCCAGGCAGCTCCTCCTCCTTTCTTTATGCTCACTCCTGGTTGTGCTGTTGTTCCCCTGTGCTTCGTTACCACCAGCTCGCCACATGCTCATCAGAGCCCATATCCATTGGGTTGTATATACATGTATACAAGTGTGAATATATTTGTATTCTTTGTTACATTGTCCCTTATGTCATTACCTTTCCCCTGTGTTAGTAAATCTGAATCCAACTGTTTTCAGTTTCCGATGTAAAGTCTCCAGTCTTTATTCCCCTTTTATCTTCCCTTTGTAGGGGTGGGGAATAGAGAGTAATTCCGCCCTTAGGTTTGTGGTCCTCCCAAGTTGCTAAGCTGTGACAGCTCCACAACCTCTCCAGGCAGCCTGTTCCAGTGCTCTGTCACCCGCACAGTAAAGAAGTTTCTCCTCATGTTGAGGTGGAACTTCCTACGTTCTACTTTAAACCAATAATTATTTGTCCTATTACTTGGCACCACTGAAAAGAGATTGGTCTCATCCTCTTGACACCCACTCCCCAGATGCTTGTAGAAATTACTATGATGCCCTCTTAGCCTTCTTTTCTTAAGGCTAAACAGCCCCAGTTCTCTCAGTCTTTCTTCATAAGAGAGATGTTCAAATTCCTTAATCATCTTCATAGCTCTCCATTGAACTCTCTCCAGTATATATCCTTCTCTGTTGAACTGAGGAGCCTAAAACTGCAACTGTATTCCAGGTGTGGTCTCACCAGGACAAAGTAGAGGGGTGTCAGAGGGTATGGGCAGCTCAATATGAGTTAGCAACAAAGCTCGATTTTATTAAGCAAAGCATTACATTTATATGGTCTTAGCACCTTCGTGGCTCATGTTGATTGGCTGCGTGTTGCTGTTCACACACCTGTTGTCGCGTTGCGATAGGATACTGCTTATCGTCCTTGTCCTGCTTTGTTGATCGCAGGCATCTTGTTTGCACCTTTTTATCTGCCGTAACTTTCTTCTCACGGGCTCAGAACTGGTTAAATACAACTCTTTATGTGCCTTCTATGCAATGCTTTCCCATCCTGTTATTCTTCTTTTCTGCTGCCAACTCCCTTATCTTTTGCACATAGCTGATCTTTTAATAACCTTGCAGCTGGGCCTCAAGGCCCTTAGCTCACTCTGGCTAAAGCTAATTAGTCAGGATTGCTCACATGTCCATTTTCTTCCAAAAACTCCCAACAATTCTGCCTTTTTGTTTTTGAACAATCCAGACTTGCTTCATAGTGTGAGATAACATGCTAATGATACATCGCCATAAACAACATAATAATAATAATACAAAAGCAATAATAACATACTAATAATCAAAACCAATAATAACAAATATAATTGATAAACCTTGTCAAATTAAATCTCTAAGCTATCCCCATATCCTTAAGCGATTTAACCATACATTTAACCCAGTATATGCAACAGTTAACAATAAAAAATCAGTGGCAGCACGATATTGTAAAACTGCATGTCTGACACTATCAACATCTTTTAGCATCTGTGTTAAAATACCAAAAGTTCATCTGCTTAACAGTGCAACAGAACAGCACAATCAACAATCGACATATAGACGAGGGATCCCATAATCAACATATAAACAATCACGTGAATTACAGCATTAACAAAAGCCTATTATCAATACAACACAATACGAAAAGTACACTTCACACTGCAATGGAAGGACTTAAATACCTTTTTAGTATGAGGAAGGTCAGGTGTCCACCAGCGCGTAGAGCCAAGAGGGTAGGGGAGGCTTATCCAACAAAAATTTGTCAGGGGGCCCCAAAAGTGTCCTCAGACCCATCCCGGGTCACAGCACGGTGGAGTCCTGGTTTCCTCCATGGTCGCCAAATTGAGGCCCAAAAAAGGCCTAATAAAATTATTTAGAGACAGAATTCCAAGCCTATAAACAATAAAAGCACAGAGGGGGAGGAGAACATCACTACATCTGCTGGACACACTTTTCCTGATGCACCTCAGGATACCATTGGCCCTTTTGCCACAAGGGCACATTGCTGACCCACGGAGAATTTACTGTCCCCTAGGACTCCAAAAGCAGCTCCATGGAGCTGCTTTTCAGCAGGACATCCTCTGATCTGTACTGGTAGTTAGTGTTATTCCTACCCAAATGCAGGACTCTACACCTGTCCTTATAGAACCTCATAATCGTGATTTTTGCCAAGCTCTCCAGCCTGTCCAGTTCTCACTGGACAGCAACACAGCCTTCTGGTGTATCCCCCTCTGCTTTGTATCACCAGCAAACTTGCTGAGGATACACTCCGTTCCCCCATCCATGTCACTGATGAAGATATTGAATGAAACTGGACCCAGGACTTATCCCTGGGAAGCATATAATAAGTTGAACGCAGCTAACATACCTCTGGCACAAGCACCTGGTGTTATTTCAAGACTAAGTTACTGCATGCCCAGGACCAATGTTTCCCAGTGAAAAGGAAGGCAGGCAGAAGTGCCAAGAGGCTACATGGATGAGAAAGGAACTGAAGGGGCTTACAAGAAAGATGGAGTAGGGATTTTTACAGGAATGTGTAGTGAGATGACAAGGGTCCTCTGCATGTCCTCACTACATACAAACCATTTTTAAAATGGTTTGAAACTTGAAGAGGGAAGATTTAGGAAGAAATTCTTTCATGTGAGGTTGGTAAGACACTGGGATAGGTTGCCCAAGGAATTTGTGGCTGTCCCCTCCCTGCAAGTATTCAAGGCCAGGTTGGATGGGGCCTTGAGCAACCTGATCTAGTGGAAGGTGTCCCTGCCCATGCAGGGGTGTTGGAACTAGAAGATCTTTGAAGTCCCTTCCAACCCAAACCATTCTATGATTCTGTGATTCATTGTAGTTAAAGGACCTAAGAAATGTTCGCTAGATATCTGTAATGCTATCTAATGTACTCCATGGAGTCAGAGACACTATCAGTAGAGTTCCTTTGAAATCCCATTACTATGGGTGCACTGTCTCTGATAGATAGCAACATGATTTTTAACAGTATCTGTTAAACTCAAAGAAGACTATGTACACCTGTACTATGTACAGACTATGTACAATGTACTTTGACTTTCCAGACCACACAGATATCTTACAACACTGCCCGAAACTTTGACTGTAAAGCTAAAATATAATATGTAAACACATACGCAATCTGAGATACCTCATTTTCAGTTAATAAAAAGTAGCATAAAATTTTAATTCCCTCCTTCTTCAAAATGAAAACAGAAGAATTATCTCAAAACTTTTGCAGTTCATCAGTCTCAAGAAGATCTAAAATTAAATAGCAATTTTAAAAACAAAACAAAGCCAAAAATAGAACAAAACAAAAACAAAAAACCACCTAACCAACTGCCCCTAAAAACAGCCAAACATACAAAAAAAACCCCAAACAACAAAAACCGAACAAACCCTCACAAAAACAACCAATCAAAAGACAACAAACCTCAAAAAGCTGAACAACTAAAAACAGCAAAAAGGGGACAGAACTTGAGTTAATTTCTTCTAGTTCATGGCTATTCCTTTGCTTATGAGCTGACAACAGCTTGAGTGAAAAGTTTACAAGAATAAATCCTTCAAGACGGGGAAATAAAAGAGCAGGAATACTAAGGAATGTTATTAGCACAAGATTGCTAGACATGACTGATATTCTATAGTTATACTAAAACTCATGTAAATTTGATTAACCATAGTCATAAATGTATGTATTTTTAAAATAGCAAATTAATTTGCTTTGCCCAGCAAAATACATTACTTATGTATTATTGAAGTATAGTTTTACTCTAAATCTGTGGTCCATTACTTTTATACCCATCTGTTACAAAATACGATGTTAAAAGATGTTTACAGTATGTTTAAAAAGAAATATACTAGGAATTCCAGATGAAATGGTGTTCAGTGAAGAAACATTGTTCCCCACATGGTCTTATTGAACTAATGTTGGATAATGCACATGAAAAATCTGAGTATGGAAACATAAAATACACGTATAGTAAGGATATGCAAAAGTTAATCTAAATTATGTATTCCTGTGCTTTACATCATTGTACTTACATAGTTGAGATGAAAGTCAATCTGGAACAAATGTTACACCTGTCCTCATATGAACTTTGTGTCTCATATAGGAAGACATATTATTTTTTAAAAAAGAAAAAAAATCAGAGAAAAAGATAAGCTAGTTTTTTCACACTGTTAAAGCTGGAAGAAAAAATAAGGTTGAACTGTTTAATGATGTTTTAAAAAATTAATTTTATCTAAGAGATTTAGTTTTTACTCTTCACCCTTGAAAAGTTGAAGGACATTAATATTTTCAGCGTATTTTCATTCTGCTATATAAAATAGCATGTCTACTACTGTGTTCCCTAGATTTCTTGTAATATTTATAGTTATAAAAAATTACATCTTGAAGAATCAGCTAGTTTTGATATTACAATCTTTATTTCAGGAAACCTTTCTTATTGGCTTTAAGACAGTCTTGATATTGTATGCCATAGCACCCAAATGTTTATTACAAAATTAGGCCATTACCATGTTAGTTCACTCACTCGTAGTCAAACAAATGAGTCAAGTAATTTCAAGTGTTAAAATGGTAACAGAGATAGAAAGTGTAGAAGCTTATGAAGAGTGTCTCTGACAATGCTGTTAGATCATATATGCAAAATGGCTTGAGGAGGTACTGCTTCTAGTTTAAATATAAGGTAAACTTAAAAACTCTCTCTGGGACTCATAACTGGATGTGACAAAGTCAAACAACTCAAAACAGAAGAGACGGACAATTATGTAAATTATTCAGCCTGGTAGGCTGAATGAACAAAGGTCAGAATGACAGACACAATGATCTAGGATTACACTGGACAAAGGCCTCTTCTTTCTCCTGAGTTTATAATTTAAAATTATAAACAGTTTATACCAGTGTTCTTCACAAAACAATTCATATAGACCTGTACATACTCGGTGTGAGTTTTTCAAAGAAGTTTAACATCTATTTTCATGCAAAAAACTGTCCCCATCAGCTTCCAAGTCCCACTGAAGAAATCCATCCTTACCCAATAACCAAACCCGAATTTTTCTCTCTTCTCCCCTGAAACTGCAGGCAACTTTGTAACGAGCACCTTCAGATTACATGTTTTCTTCTAGAAAAAACAAAACTGTGAAACATCCCATCATTCTTCCCTCAAACCAAAATAAGAAAGAAAAATGCTAAACACAACAAAGGTTTATCTCTAAAAATAATAGAGTTTCCTTTGCATATACAGACAAGCACATCCACAGACTCTTGTCGAAGAAATCTGGAAAATCAGATCTGTTGTTTCATTGTAATTTCATATTATCACTAGATAAATCCTTCAACACACAATTACTTCTCCAGTTTTGAAAGGAACTGAGATAACACATAGTCATTCCAAGATACTAGATCTTTTCTGAAAGAAATAGAAACATTAATTTTTTTTTTATGTTTCAGTCAGTTACAGTTCAAATCTGTAAGGAAGAACCAGGTATAAAAAACAAAGGAAGTTGTCTAGCCATATAATCAATTTATACTACTGCTTTACTACATCATTCTAATAAATCATTAAAATAAAGCCCAGACTCTAAATCAGTTTTTGATAAGGGAGATAATTTTTTTTAAGTCCACAAGGAAATTGGAGCCAAAAATGGGCAAGAATCTCAATTTTAGCATTCTCTACAGACATTCATTTATATATATATTGTACCTCATCTGCAAAAATTGTTGTACAGAATAGGTTGATATTACCAAATTGGACTATGTCCTGAAAGTTGTCGTGCTCTTTAAAATCACAAGACTTTTTTTGACCTATGCAAAGTCCATGGGGAGCAAATCTCCAGCTTCCATGTAATGAATGAAACATCACAGTGATGAATTGAAATTTGCTCTTTTAAGCAATTTTTTTTTTGTGTGATATAAAGTTGTAGTGTGTGTGAATAATAAAAAAAAAAATCCTCCAAAATAGAAATCCCTTTATTGTTATGTGACAAAACACATGTTTCCTGTTGATACAACCTGGTGAAAAAAGTTTCATCACCATTTGTTTCAGCCACATGTTCTCATTCACAATATTGCTTAAAGAACAAAAACCATTTACCTTATGGGTTAGAATGATGACTTACGACAGATGCTAGATGATGCTGATTGAGTAAACTCTTAACTTAAACTATCACAGCCTCTTTACTAAATCTTCATTCAATGCTAGAACTAAAACTTTAAGTACTATTTACTTTTGCTATTATTTACTTACAATTTTCTGACCATATTACTGCAATTCTCTACTTTTTAGAAAGAGACAGAAACAGAAAAATGAAGGCATGCAAAGAAAAACATGAGGAAAAAGAACAGGAATCACATGTATTTTTATTTTGTCCCATGGCTTTTTACTGTTTTAATTTTTACCAACCCCACACTTAATGAGTATTTCAGAGAATGGCACAACCCTTTGTTCTGACAAGGGTTTGTCAGAACCCTTTCTTCTGTTTGTCCCAGATATTTAGGAGACTACTGGGTCATTTCAGAAGCGATATCTGAGTTTTATCCTTTTCTAAGTACTGACCTCTCATTTCACTGTGATTTTTAGGTTATTACTTGTTCCCCAGGCTTGCCAGGGACAAGCTGAGGAACTGGAAGGAAATAGTAGAGTCCCTTGTTAGCTTTTTGCAAGACTTTGGGCTGGCAAAAGAGATATCTCGTGTCCAGAATTTAAGTGGGAAAAAGTTGCAAATCCAGGCTCTGTGATTCTACAGTGACATAAGAAGTAAAAGCTTAAAAGAGAAAAGTCTCAATCTAATCATAAGCAGCTAGAGAAACCCTGTGTCCCAGCTGTGATCTCAGGAGAGCCATTAGGGTGTTGTGAAATGTATGTGTCCCAGATAATTGAGACCTGTGGAGATCAACTTAAATAATGACCATAAGAAGGTTAGCAATTGCTGCATAGAAGCAGAAGTAGCACAGCCCTTCATATATCTATCCCCATGGCACCTATAAAACTTGAAGTGCATAGAACATGTTTAACTTTGGCTGAACTTGATAAACAATCTGAACAGGGTAAGAAATGCTTAAGTAGCCTCTCCCGCTTTCTGTGCTAAACCACTAGCAACTCAAACATATATAGCAAGCTTCAAATGCAAGACATTCCCAGTGTGTTCTTAACCGCTTATCACATCCAGTGATAAGTACTGCATCTCAGCACTACAACTATTTATTCCCATAAAACCCACTGGTTTCAGTACTGTATGTCTCTGGGTGTCTAGCTGCTAAGACAACCTTGTCTTGATTTTTTAACTTGAGTTTCTTTCCAGAATGGGCTTTTGCAGAAAAAAGGAACTATGTAACATGCATGACCAAAAAAATCCATATAGTTTACTTCTGGCTATGGCTACATGAATCTTTATGTATGTATTTTTAAATACCAAAAAGTTATTTCACATTGGTTCTTGGGTCCTCATTCACCCGCATACCGTTTTGTCTCGTTGCCCACATTAGCATACCTTACGATGGGAAGTTCATTATATTTTTACTGAAGAGGGAAGAGAGGAAGGCAAAAACTGGAAGGTTTCCTGTGAATCAGGAGAGCATGGAAGCAGCAGAGTCCTGTGCAGACCTGCCTCTCAGAACTTAGGGCATCCATGCACTGCTTGAAGTGTTTTCTCAGGAGCTACTGCAACAGAGGTGTGTTCCTGTGAATTTTCAATTCTTATTTTTTTTTTTGTAAATTGCATGTTCATCCACTTCTTAACATGTACCTAAGTCCATTCACAGAAGTACAGTTAGTTTTTGGGCTGAAATAAAGAACAGTAAATTATAAGTGTGAAACAGTACTTCTGAAAGAGTTTTTCAAATTATTCTAACTTTTAATACTTCAGTTTCTTTCCAGTCAAGCAAAGGAGTGAAGTTTGGCTTTGTCCTCAAACGAAGTGGAAGAGGAGGTCAATGCAGACACAAACTCATTTCACCTGTGTGCCAGGTGACCCCTAGACTAAGACAAGCAGGCAATATGTAGCTGAAATCAACACCCAACTCTGTTTGCTACAGCTGAGTAAAGCGAATTACCTTGATTTCCCCTCAAAGCACCCACATGAGGACTCCTAGCCCAGTCTGATCTGTCTTCCCATTCAGTGACATGAGTGGCAATTTTTTTCTCTTAGGCTTGAGAGATTTTATTTGGGATGTGATAAATTACTATTACTCGTATACACCTTTAAAGCAAAATCAAACAGAACTGTCTTGGCCAGAGGCCCAATATATGGTGTAAGCTGCAAATTACAAAATTATTTTTATTACTACTCATCTTGCATGATTCCTTAAAAAATTAATTAAGTTTGACCTCACTTTCTAAGAGAAGCATACGGGTGGCTTCTCTCAGATAGTTGTAGCAGTTCCTTAAAATAAAGTCTACATAAATTCACTAATGCTGTGGCTTACTCTTTTATGTTACTAGCAGCTTTTGCTTTATAGCATCGAGTTTGGAAAAAAATAAGGAACCCATTTTACCCTATTTTGCCTCATTGACCTGAAGCTTCATTCTCTATTCTCCTGCCAGACCAAACTCTCTTGCAGCCTTGGAATTATTTGTTTCAGTGTTTCCTTGCCATTATTTTTCATTGCTGCATATACTTCAGTATTTGTGTAAGGAGAACTTAGTGATGGATGAAGCAGAAACAACAGTGCTGCTACAATAAATAAATTGTATATCAAGTTTTTCCAGGGAGAAGAAATGTGCCAACAAGGAGGTAAGCTTTAGTGATGAGTGAAAAAAATCAATTAAACCACAGCAACTTTAAGATATATAAAACATTTTAAAGCTATTCTTTAAGAGAACAATATTAAATAGTTTTTAAATATATGACAAACATTCTTCTGTTCACAGCTCCTAACTTACTAAGATCAGGGGAAATTTCTTCAACACAAACTAAATATAAAGGTTCCATTTGGACTGATATAGCTAAAATGATATTTCCCAATGTCTATTATACCAACACAAATGCTTTCCTGAAATGGCAGCAAGAGAGGAACTCAGGATGGATCAAGTGTGTAAAGCAATGAAAAAAGATGTCCAAGATATCACACTGCCTCTGATTTTGAATGCCTGGGAAACTTAGTGTCAACGTTATGATAAAAGAATATTAAGGACAGAGACTCTTTTTACTGTGTTACATATTTTTCTGAGGCTTTTTTTCCTATTTTCTATTTAATTATACAATGATATAATCATAGAACGTCTCAGGCTGGAAGGGATCTTTAAAGTTTTTCTAATTTAACATTTCATGTGAGAAGGAGCCTAGATGACATTGCCTAGCATACTGTTCAATCACCTCTACAAAACCTCCAAGAAAAAGGATGCACCAGACTGTGGGAGTGGTTGTTCTAGTGATTGATTATTCTCACTGTAAAAAGATTCTTTCTTCTATTGAGTTTACATAACAGTTTACTGTTTCTAATTTATTCTCTGTGGTCCTGTGTGCCTAAAATCTAGCTAAACACAGTTCAAACTACTGTTTACATAGCTAAAGCATAACCACTAGTATAGTTACTACCTATGAGGCATCTCCTGTGGTAACAAGAGGTAAACAACCTCTTACCTATACTAGTAATCAGCTCCTGTGTCAATAATTCAAAACAAAGGAGGCAGAATGTTTTATCAATCTCTGAGACTAAAGAAGTGGGGTATTTTTCAGCTCTTTGCTTACATTGTTCAGTTTTTTTGTGTTAGTCAAAAGGGAGAAGGAGCATTCCTCATTAGCGATATGTTAAGAGTCAAGATTAACAGTTTGAGATTGGAACTGGAAAGCTCCATCAGGATTTCAGATGAATAATGAGAGATGGAAAATGCTCTGAGATAGTAACTACCTACTCATTCCTTCTTCACAACTTTATTTCCATGAATTATCTCACTTCTCTCTGCTAGCTTGAAAAGTTGGTGCTCCAGAATGTCCCATGAAGAAAATACTGCAAAGAACAACAATGCTGAGCTGAGGGAAAACACAAAAAAACACTCAGAGAATAAGAGCAGATAAGAACCACTTCAAACAGTGGAAGGGGGAGGTCAAAGGCCTGGAAGTATGCAGAGGAGAAAGCTCTAACTTTATTTTTGAGGAAAAGAGATATATAAGCTATCAGGGAAAATCGTTAGATTGTAGACAGATATTTGCAGGTGTGAAATGATGTCTGCTTATTCATTTCTTTCTATTAAATAATTTTCCTCTCTCAAGGATTGATATTGTTCTCAGTAAAGTCCTTAAAATGCATTAATCAACAGGAAGAGGCATAGAGCTGTTTCCAGTGTCTTGATTCTTTTATTTAATTTTAGCTTTCAGTATCTATATATGTCGACTTCAACACAAGCTGCTAAATTTTTACAGCTTTGTTGTTCAGGTGTCAACCCTTTTACTCTAAAGGAGTAACTCTGACCTACTCACCTAAATCCCCAGTGACAGAAGATCTCCTTGAAAGACGTTAGTCTGGTATGACCACAGCTGATTAAAAGACCACCATATTAATGTTTTCTTCCTCACTTCATTGAGAAAAGAAAAACATTGCATAGTGCATTAGGTAAATATGAAGAAAAAGATCAACTCCATTTATTATCATCCAAAGCTTACACTATTTTACATGTTTCACATATGAATAAATTACAAGCTAGATTTTGAATACAGTAAGTGTAAAAACAGTAGCTGGCTGACTACTGGGATCCAGCAGAGGACCCCAAATAATGGTCATGGGGGGAAACCTGAGTTAGGTAGTACAACCAATTGCAAATTCCAGGTCCTGAGCTCATCGTAGAAGTCCACTTTGGACGGCTGTTGTTACAGTATTGTGTTATGTAATATTGTGGTATGATTATGGTATGATCTTTAGAATAAAACAAAACCAAAAAAAAATCAGTACCTAAGGATGAGGATAAAATTGTTTACAGATTCAGTGGTAAAGTTCTTTATTTTTTTTATTTTTTAGTCTTGCAATCCTTGCAATCCCGTATCCTAGGACAGGGGTTCGTGTCTGTGATTAAAGATTTCTACATAAAACATAGAGTGAATCATTATGTGAAAAGTTCAGATTCTTTTGCTACCTTCTATATTCTCCCTTTAGCTTAGTTACAGTGTTGCCCTATGCAATTTCACCTTGCTATACAATCGAGGACACTGCATGGAAGATCTGCAATGGGTTGGTATGGATATATTTAAAAAATACTTAATTCAACATTGACAGCCTCACCATGTGAAGTCAAGAAGTGCTGACATAATATCCCCACAGGCTTTTGGAAATAAAAAAGGTGAACATAGGAGGATTTAAATAGTATGTAGGACAGATAGACTGAACAAACAGAACAGGAGACAATTTTGTACAAGTTATTTCCAGGCTACAAGCAATTGACATATATAACTAGAATCCCATTGTTCTCATCTGTTATTGTTAAAGTATTTCTGCTTCTCACAAAAAAAGTTACACAGAATGTTTTTGTTTTCTGTTTTATAATCCATTAAATCAAAAACACATGAATGAGGTTTATATGCAATGTCATGTGGAAATCATTAATAGTGCTTTAGTTCTCAACAAAGTACCCAATACTGTACTCCTTAAGTAAAAAAAAACATTCTGAAGTCACTGGGTTTTTACTGAATAACAGGAAAAAAACCCTGAGTATTATATGTAATAATCTGTAGGCTACTACAACTGCCCAGTAACCCTTATGTTTGACCTTTTTAAAAATAGACACATTTTCTTTGTAAGATGTAACTCTTGCTATACAGTGAGTGATTTTCTGTTCAACTGGAGATCGATTTGGCTTCCACAAAGCAAATAGAAAACTCTCACTGACCTCCATAGGAATCAGGATTAAAACTTTTATGTAGTTCCTTTATAAGGAATCTTCTGTGTCAACAGGCTGTCACCTTTTCAGTTAGCTGTAGATATAAATGTGTTGTTTTGTCAGTGTCAATCACACATTTCTTGACAAAGAGAGTGCAGAAAATTTACATGAACATTGCAAGGTGAAAATGCAAAAATCAGACACACTTAAACCCCTAAATATTATCTACGAAAGGCCCCAATTAGCCTTTTTTTTTTTTTTTTTTTTTTTTTTTTAGTTAATAAATGCTTCCAAATACTATTAATCTTTATCTTAACTCAAGCTCATGGAAATCAATTACAAAAGATAAATTTTTCATAGGAGTGAATTATTTTTGCCTTTGAGAAGTAAAACATATAGGTAAGAAATATAATTATAATTCCCAAGATAGAAAGGTTATTGTATGATATGCTAAATATTATACATCAAATTCTGCTTACATTTCCTGTTATTCTGACTTCTTACATTTGCATATTATTTTTCTACAAATAAGTCATCATGATGATTTCTCCACATCATAAGATCTTTGACATTGGAAAACAAAGATGAAAGCAAAAAACTGGAAATAATTTTCAGTAAAAAAGAATTAAAGAGAAATATGAAATTTCCTGACATTCATTATTTCCTACTCAGCTGAACAACTGCATCTGTGCTGTGTATTTGTGGTATAAAACCACATATTTGTGGAAATATATGTGCAGAATACTAAAAAAGACAATTTATATAGACTTACATAGTCTCTGTATTCCATTACAGTATTTAAACATGTTTGTTTTAAAAGAAAAAATCTGTTCTTAGAAATAGGAAAAGAGAATTTAGATAATGAGTGTTTCAGTACAATGACTACTTGTGCCAGTATTTTTCATTGAAATGACTCATTCAAATCTCTGTGCATTCATTACCAGATTTCTAGTACTTCAGAAATTCCTTGCAAGATTTGCTAGAAAGCAAGAGAGAGAAAAGAGACAGAAAAACGAAGAGACAGAGGAAAGGAGACATAACAAGCTCCCACTGAAGTATCTTCTATTATGTGTAATAGCGATTCATTAAGGTAACATACCTTATATCACTATAAGGTATCACGATGGTAAGGGTGGCCAAAAGCAAGCTGATGAAAAGTCAGATTTCTATACAATGTAAACATAAACTGGCTAGCAGTGAAAAAAGACATCTGAGGGGGGAAGGGGCCTAAGTGAAGTAACCAAACCTAAGTGAAGCCTAACCTAAGTGGAATATAATTAATCATCACCAAAGTTGAAATAAACTCCTTTGTTTCAACTTAGTTAAAGGAAAGTGATTTTTTAAGTTACTTCATAATATGCTGATTAGATTCTTACAAAATTCAATGCTTAATGTCAGAATTTCATGGAGAATAAGATTTTCTTTATTCAGTAGTATAACAGTACACAAGAAATTACAAAAATTCCAGTGTGCATTTCCTTTGAAATTTTTTTTTGCTGTATTCCTCATAGCCATTTGTCCCTCAAATCATTCAATACAGTGTTCTTGTCTGATTTGTCCTTTATTGCAAGAATCAGAATCTGTCTGGCAATATTTTGTAGGAGTCTCAGAATGTGAATGAACCAGCATTCCTTCTTAAGGACCATGAATGGCTTTTCTTCTCTTATTTGCCTGCCTGTGTTGCATTCAAGGACAAAATAATTTGGCAGAAAATAAATCCCCTTGCATTCTGGCTTGTCCTTAGACATCACAGGTGCCGGGATTAGATTCTGAGTGATAGCCAGTGTTACAGTCCAATCACACCCAATATATATATTTGACTCTGACAATTCCAGATGCACAACTAAAACTACACTATCCATCTAATCTCACTTAATATGGGCTTGCATAGACACACTTCAAAAGTTTGGTCATTTTCAGTTCACTGCTTGACCAGGGATCACTGCAATTTATTGAAGCAACAGAAGTTCTTTTATACTTCCCGTGATAAATTCACTGTCTGCAAAGCACTTGCAGATACCTAGGTTATGAGTAATACAGCATAACTACAAATTCATTAAGTAAGTGACTAGAGATTTCTAAGTTTTACAGGGAAGCACTTGGTACAGTCAAGTATTTGGATCTTATCCAAAGCCATCCCTGGGGGAGGAAGAGACTCAGCCCATTGACTGATCCCAGAGGTCAGAGGTGTGGGATCATACCTGTAATGGTTTCTTCCCCGATGTTTTGCTTTTAGCTTAAAGAAAACCACTCTTCTGTATTATGAACAATATTTGAAGAGTTAAAAGCAAACTTTTGTCAATTGCTTCCATTAAACTTTTAGATCCAGGGAGTCGAATACCTCAGATCACTTATGAACTTAATTTCCACTCCCCTTAGCCCTGTCACATCAACCTGTTGTCAATTTGGGGACATACTTTTCTTTCTCATAAGAGTATTCATTGAAACCATATCCCAATAAAGATAATGCCACTTACTGACTCTCCATTTTGACCACCCACTTTATACAGTCCCCTCTCTGCCATGGTTCTGGATGTCTTGTCTTGTCTAGCAGGCATTGTATGGCTTTCCAGGTGTGCTACCACTGTTGAAAGTCTCTCCAAGGGAAAAATAGGACTTGAAGTACTTTCCTCCATCTGTTGATGAAGCCCATCAGTGGGTGATGACAGTTTTCCTGAGCATAGAATAGTATTCTACTTTCAAAGTCTTGTTTAACTTTGCCTTTATTTTGACACTGTGTCACAGTTTTAGCCAATAACCAGATGACAGATGGCATCTGTTATCCCACCATTGCTGTCCCAGGGGAAGATAAAGAGGGAAGTAAGAGACTTTAAGGCTGTAAAACAAAATATAATGGGTATAGTGAAGTAGTAATAATAATGATGATGGTAAATTACAAGAACACGTAAATATGGAACTTATGCAACTCAGTTGGTAATTACTGCCTAACCAGAAAAGTCCCAAACTGGACTCAGCAGCAGATGGGGGTGCCTGAGTCCAGGGTCCCAGTGACAGTCCACAAAAGCCTTGGAGCAGCCAAGCCAATCTAACTCAGGAAAGTGAAGGAAGGCAGCCTCAGAGAACCATGTTCTTTTCCAACCAGAAAACAGGAGATGCACCAAGAGACATGACAGACAAACAAACCCTCAAACTGGAGTTGTGTACCGAATTTTTCTCAGCTTCTCACATATGTCAAATTCCAATTGCAAACTAAACTGGGGAGAAAAAAAAAAAAAAAGAGAAAGAAAAGAAAAAAAAGAAAAAGAAAAGAAAAAGAAAAGGAAAAAAAAGAAAAAGAAAAAAAAAAGAAAAGAAAAAAAAAGAAAGAAAGAAAGAAAAAAAAAAAGTCTGAAAAGGAGAGCAGTTGGAGGTGATATATCTTACAGTCCTTGTCTGCAAGGTGAAAATTAGATTCTTTTCATTCAATACATTACTACCAAGTAAATACTTCCTATAAAATGCTTGATAGTTGCAAAGGAGAAAGTAAACGCCAAGGATCTGAATTAGGTAAATACAAGGTTTGCAGCCCAGCATCTTTACAGGGTAGAAAGGTATCAATGCATTGCCTTCCCAATAGTTAGTGCCTTATGCTGCAGTAACAGCGACTATAAAACTCTGCTAGTCCATTTTTATGCAACCAGATAGTCTACAGTCACTTTCAAGACACTTCAACTTTAGTCACTCTCTGGAGTCTTCCTTCTTAGAGATGTTCAAAAACTGTCAAGACATGGTCCTCAGCAACTAGATGTAGATGGTTATGCTGGAGCAGAGGTCACCTCTGCATCAGAGATGCCTTCCAACATCAATCATCCTGTGATTCTGTGAGGTGTGTACCATGTTTCAGTTAAATGTCTGTGCAGCCAGGAGGGAAGAGTAAGTAAACCAGTGAATGTCAGTTCTTTGAACAAATGAAGGTAAGAACAAGCCAAATTGCAAACACCATCAAAAAGCAGATCATGTCAAAACAATCTCTTGTCTTCTTATTAAAGGAAATGTCTTGCTTGAAGGAAAGCACTAATCACATATATTTGGTCTGTACAGGAAACCTTCTGACAATGTTGTGCATGACCTCATAACCAGCTACAGAAGCGTGACCTGGAGAAAAACAGTATATAATGCCAAAGTGCCAGTAGTGACTGGCACTGGTACACTACCAACATATCTGTCTGAAGAACATTTCACATATGATTTTCCTTTGAGGGCTTTTTTTTCTTCCATTTTTCATCTTCATAATCTGAATAATGGCTGACTAATGTTTATTTTATTTACACCAAAGCAGGAAAAAGTATACTAGAGGATAGTATCTGAAAACAAATTTGGAATTATGGTCTGAAAAGTCCTATCTGTTTATATGAATCTATCACCCTTGCAAGTCAGAATTTCTGACAGCTATAGTAATTTCATACATGTTCATAAAAATATATTTATATTTAATTGCATAGATTTATGTGCATATGTAAATATATACAAATACCTTTATATGTATATTTGCATATATGTATGTATGTGTGAATAAATAGTTCTATGCCCACATAAATATGTGTCTGTGTATCTGTGTATGTATATTTACATATCAGCCAAGGTGACTGATTTGAAAACAGAGATGTCAGATGCAAGTCCCCCAGAGGAAGAGCAATTATCAAATGCCTTGTGATCTTATAAACAGGAGCTGAATCAACCCTTTAGGAAGCTTTGCACAACTATGCAAGATTCCTTAATTGAGTTATTAGCAATACCTCATTGAAGGGGGAAAGGTTACGATGGATCTGATAGGCGTTTGACTTTTCTGCTGAACCAGTCATTAAAAAATTGCCATAGATTGAGATGAAGGGAGTGATTCCCAGAGCCAGAGAAGCCTGAGAGATTGGCAGCTGCTGTGAGAGAACAGAGAGGCTGATGTGCCTAGGGGTCGGTCTGCAAGTAAAACAAGGCAAATTTAGAAGTGGCCAGCAATTGTGGAGGAGTGGAGCAACCCGAGCGCAAGTGTTCTGTAGGCCAGTCTGCTCCTAGAAACATGTGCAGGGGCATGTGCTCAGGGTGTGCAGGACACAGAGAACAGTGATTGGTCCCCTGCTGGATGAAGAGAGACAGTCACAGTCACCCCATGGCCAAAATCCACTGCGAGAAAGAATGTGGAAACTCAGACCGAGCTCTCACACAAACCTGTGTGCACGCAGGTCTCTGGCTGCAATGAATGCCTGAGCCCGACACTTGTACTGGAGGGAGCCAGAGCCACCTCTGTGTGCATGTAACAAACGATCTGCTCAGGGAGGTGGCTGAACTGAGGGAGGAGGTAGAAAGATTAAGAAACATCAAGAGAATGTGAGAGCAAAATAGACTGGTGGAGCCGTACCCTGAGGCAAAGGCTTTACCAAACAACCATCACCCGTGTATTTAACAGCAGTTTGAAGTGAGATCTTCAGTCTGAACTCAAGCTACCCAGCTTCAAGTCAGCAGTGCTATAGAGATGAAGTGCGTTCACATATTGGCACATTTCCCAGGTAGAGGCTCCACAAGAAGTGAAGGATCCCTTCCCCTCCTGTCAACAGGCAGAAGGAGGGGACAGGGCGGGTGAGGGGGAGGAATGCTGACAAGTCTCTCTTCAGAGAGGCAATGGAAGCCCCTCCTAGACCACCCTCACCTTCCTGGTTGCCCTTACAGAATAGGTATGGGACTCGGAAGCTGGAGGCCAGGGACTGAGGTTGGAGATGAAGATCCATACAGTGAGTCACCCAGAGATAGTCACTCACCTCCATGCCTTAGGACTTCCTCAGCCAAGGGAAGTGAAATAACAGCCCGTGATAGCACCGAGCATGAGGGACAGTGTGAGTTGTTACTGGAGAGGAGACTGATCCTTTTCCAAAGCTCTCAGGTTATGCTCTGAAAAATAAATTAACAACTTATGAGATCAATTTTAAATGTGTTTCAACTGCTTCAGTTTTCTTCAGTAATTTCTAGTGCCCAAAATTACGAAATGTTTGAAAAGGTTTTTCATGGCTGATTCATCCATGAGTCAGTCCTCTAAACACAGAATGACTGCACCACCTGCAGCATCTGATAGGCTTTGTTAGGCTGTCTGTGAACATATCTCTTCCTTAAACAAGTCCAGGTGTTACCTCACAGATACAAGTCACCCAATTATTCACAGCTATTTTTTTAGGACTATACTAATAATAAGTGCCCAGTAAAAGGCAGGTCAGTTGGATAAATGCTGCCATTTCTTTGTGTTACTATCTGTTCTTGGATTCCTTTCCCATGAGCCAGTACAATAAGTAGTTCGTGTTATCTTCCATGCTTTTTAACATCTCAATATCCCTTTTACTCAGGAAGACAACACTTACATACATGAAAAAAAAAAAAAACAAAACCAAAAACCAAACAACAAAGCAAAACATGGAAGAGTATATTCCACTCACAAAAGTGAGTCATAACTTTTATATTAGTAACTCAGCTATCATATGAACTAAATGGTTTAGCAATGCCTACTGCATGAAAGCTCACCCAGCCTTTCAAGAGGAAGAAGCTATGGCAGGAGATTAAAAGAAATCCTCAAACAAGATGTCCTGATTATGCTCAATAGGGAATGTCAGTATGGCATTACTAATTTTTATTTAGTCACAGCAGAACATGTTGCTCTGAGGAATGTTCACAATGGAGGCTACTGATACATAAAATATGCAGGGAGGAATTAAGTATTTTCATGGAAGTATAAAAATACTGTGAATTAGCCAAATATTTAAGAGCTTATCTGTTGCAGATATCTTCTTGAAGATCTTTTTCAACATGACCGTAAGGAAAAGAGTGCTTGTGGTTTCATAGTGGCTGGTGGTGTAATATATTTTTTAATACATATGAGGCACCAACCAAGCAAATCATCGTATTTAATTCATTGTAATGACAGAATAGTTTCAGGTATTTTATGATTAACTTTTCTAGATGTAATGCCTGTGTAAGGCAGCTGCATCCATTTCGTTGAATGTTTTTTTGCATAAATAAGTTAATACAGATAGACCTTATTAACTGAAAAATTAAGTCAGCAGTTAATCACAGTGGACAAAATTACAGCAGTCAAATGTGTGTGGGGTTTTTTTTAAATATTTTTATTTGTCTGCTGATCAACTTGTATTAGTTGTATTTAGATAGGGTTATGATTAAATCATTCTGTTTCTAACTTGTGACTCAGATCTACTGTTTCCTTACTGCATCTCTTAGATTATCTTTTTATTTCTCCCCATTAAAATTAGGAAGGGTACAGACTACAAAAAAGAAGAAGTTACTGGAACTATTTGAAGTATACTGTAAGTTGCTTTCTATTTCTGTAATAATTTTGTCTTATCAGCCATTTTGTGAGATTTTGGATTACCTAACATGGAGAAGATTAATGAATGTGCTTTAAATGCAAAATACAAACCCCAGTTTGACCTTGCAATTGAATGTCGTGCAATGTCCCGTGTATTTCATTGTCAGAATCTTCTTGATAATATTTACCTGAATGTGGGCAGCTGTTGAAAGGATCTTAAATATAATATGAATGCATTAGTTGTAGCCCTCTTAACACTGAGATATGGGGATATGTTTTCTCTGTTCATCAGCTGGGAAACTCCATGGTTCTATGGCTAAAAAATTTCAGTCATGCTATTTTTAGTGGCTGTCTAGTATGGATCAAAAATTCTTATTCAAACAGGATCACCTATTGAAGTATATCTACCTTGCTACAGTGTTGATATAATGCTTGCATGTTTTTATTAACAGGCATCTGCCTCAGGTATTTTCCAGAAATGCACTAGTCGTTAACAAAGACTGCATGTATCAAGCCCCTAAACTATCTTATTAACACAGAAATTTTATTTGTGCTACAACATCAGAAATCTCATATTGTTTGCAGTTATTTATGTGATGATATTATTACTTAAGAGATGATAGCATGGAATGCATTTTTTTCGATTTACTTCAATGACTGCAGTAAAGGAAGCCAACTAGAATAAAGGGGTAGAGCTGAAATGTGCGGGCAATGAAGTCGATATGAAAAAAACCCATCTGATATGAACTCTTTTGAACCCTTCCTATGTTTTGTAGAAGCAGAGAAACATTGGTGAAATTAAGACTACAGTGAAATGAAGCATCAGGCTAATAATTCACCTCCTGCCAAAAAAAGTTCTCACCCTATTAGTCTTATTTTAGCATTACCCTGCACATTAAAAAAATCTTTGAAATGTATTAAAGGTGTCAAATCTCCCTCCAGGAAAATCCTGGCCATGAAAGTAATCTTGCAGAGGCCTCTGTGGTCTGTAATCTCTGAAATATTTTTTTGTTTATGAATTAGTAGCTTCCACGATGTACATACAAGTTCTAGAAATCTTAAACACTGATACCACCTGCTGGGTAATTTACACTTGAATCTACTACCTCATCAGTGAAATGAGAAAGGGGAGAAGTAGGAAAAACATCCTCTAAAATGCTTCGCAGAAATAACTTAGCATTGGTATTACCTAAATATATTTCAATTCAGTTCTCTCTATTGTCATAGAGAAACAGCCACAGTGTTGTAAGATGAAAATTTATTTTATTTCTGAATTATTCACAGGAGGAACCAGTGGTGGTAAGAGTCTCTTGTGATATTTCTTTCCTCCGTTTTCATTTTTATTTCCTATAGTAGCTCTTGCAACTTGGTCATGGTTGTCTGTTCTGGAGAATCTTCCATGTTGAAGAAGGGAAATATAGTGAGAGCTCACTATAGTGTTTTAGCAACTAAGCTGGTGCTGAATTCACTTTTTTATGACTGTGATTCAGAAAATAAAGTAAAATTTTTAAAAAAGAGTGTCCCTAAAAAGACTTCTAAAAAAGCTATGATGTTGAGTAGTTCCATTAAATAATGACACAGAAGAAGAATGTCATTAAATAATGACAACCTGAAAAACTATGTGCCAGTAACACATAGTTACATCTGCCAGTAACATCTGGCAGAGAAACCCACAGGCAAAAAAACAGTGAGTTATAAGGCAGGCTGTTTAGATGGGCATCTACACTCCTTCACATTTTCTCCATTTTTCAAATCTAGGGTTATGATCCAAACCAGATTTCAGGTTCACATCAAGATCTCTGTAAATCTTAGGTTCTCTTTACTTATTCTAACAATCTCTAGTTGGTCAAAAACTAGAAAAATAATTAACAAGGATGATAATAAATAATTAACAAGGATGATAATGGATGCTTGCCTTGTTCTTCACTGAAGAAATTAATCAAATAATATTGTAACTTATTGCTGTATTACTTCTTCCATAACTTTTCTAGAATTCTGTAAAAACCTTTAATTCTGCAATTTTTATCAGGTAATTTAAATCAGGCAATTTTAATCCACTTTGCCATGCCATAATGAACAGCCACGTGATCCTTTGTTATTGGCCAGACTCAAACCACAAGAGCTGTAAAAAAAATTCTGTTTATACTGGGGAAAGAAAAAAACCAAACACACACACAAAAAACAAACAAAACAAACAAACAAACAAAAAAAACAACAACGAAACAAAAACCTCCAACAAAACCCAAACCAGCATAGCCACTTAAATTCTACAGATGATTGAAAGTTCTGCGAAATAACTTTTTCAGTTAAAGGAGAGACGGTTGCTGTGGTCCAACCAGATGGTCCTAGCTTGCTTGTTCCCAAGCAAAGCACACACACACAAAAAAAAAGGTGAATGGGAGGGACGCAATTAACACCAGTCCTGCAGCACCACCTGCTGTCAGTCATTGGCAGCAGGGATAGTTCAGCTTTGACTCATTCAAAAAATTAGCACTGCTATCATAAAAAAATTTTTTTATTATCTAAATTGCATCCCAAACAGCATAGTGAGCTTGCTGTAGTTTGATTTTCTAGAAAATGGTGCTCTATTGTTTTACAACAATCAGAGGGGAAAAAAGATAATAAAATTATTTCCTCTTATATTACCCCACTTAAAATTATTAAAATATTTTGTAATATTCAACGCTGTGGAAAATAAACTCCTTATAGGTATATTGTAATTTCTTTGCTGCTACTTTATAATAACTCATGAATCTTCACTTCGATACTGTAGCTGATGGCACCACTGCAGAGGGTTTTAAGACCTTTCAAAAAAGAGAGAATTTTGAGAAGTGTAGGCCAAGGATGAGGAAATAAGTTCTCTGGAGGCTTCCAGAGGGTGCTGAGGAGGTGGGCTGAGAGAGGAGAGAAGGATTCACAGCAGCAGCAACATTGTCTGGAGCCTCCCTGAAATGCTGTCAGCCCTGTCATGTACTGGGGCATGTCAATGCAATTCCTGTCCCAGGACAGCTATGTCAGTAATCCTAAAACTTGCACATCCTTCTCAAATGCTATGGTAGGTGATTTGATTTTGATTGTGATATTTTCATTTCTAGTTCTGAGGAGAGATGTTACACACCCTTGAGAGATGAGAATTCCTCTGAAGGTCCATTGGATGAACCTGAAAGTGTAATATTCACCTGGAAAGCTGGATGAAGTGCTAATATTTTTTTTCTGTGAAAGTTGTACTTAAAAACAAGAAGAGAGAAAGTGAAGTTGTTTCAGATTACATGAAAATGTACTCTTTAGGTACTCTCTACTAGAACTTCAGCAGACAGGCCACTAGCCCACCCTAGGCCAAGTAGAATTAGGGATCAGTATCTCTCTTGAATCTTTGGAAATACGGATTTGAATCCTAACAGAGACAATGGGACGCAGTGTGAAAAGCTCTTACACCTTCTTTGCTTCATGGAACTATTAATAAAAAAGAAAAAAAAATCTACTTCTCTTGGAAAATGTTACGTGCAGAGGCCCACACATGTAGAAAATAAATCTTGTGAATTATAGTCCTCTGAGGGGAGAGTAATTGCTATAGAGGAAGGAGAAAATTCAACATAGATCCCTATTACATCTCCTTCCTCTGACCTCTCCCTATTATTCTTGTGAAGGTGTTTGGCTTCTCATTGGCTTTCTGACAAGGTGAGATTTCTACTCCATTCATTGACTGCACATTTTTCATGGGAAATAATTTCTTAACTTTCTCAAGAAATCAGTGTGAAATGAAAAGATCTGCTATCTAAATGCATCTGGCAAATCTAAGGTGACAACTTGCTGAATAAACTTACTAAGTCTGTAAAAATAAGGCCAACAGAAGAATGGTAGAAACATCTTTTGCAGGGTGATATTGCACACAGCAAACTCAGTTCCCCAAAATGTAAGTACTACTTTTATATCCAAAAATGAGAGAAGGGTATTTATCATTATTCTTTCATTAGCACACATGATTGGTTAAGTGGTTTCTTGCTTCAATTTAAAGCAGCAATGCTCAAAATTTTCTCTAAGTATTCTCAAAGAGTAAGGGAATTTTTGTTTGCAGGGGTCCCTTTAGCCTATGGATGGGTATTTTAGTATGCTAATAGCTCATTATTATATTAATGATATGTTAATACAGCCTATCCATTTGTTCAATGTTTTTCTTCTCAGTGCTCTAATTTGTACAGTTTTACTGTTACGTGAGACCTATTTTTACTGTGTGTCTCATTTCTTCCTCTTTTTTTTTTTTTCTTTTTTTTTTTTTTTTTTTTTTTTTCTTTTTAATGTGTATTTTCCAAAATGTGGCATTTTTTCCCCTAAAATTTTACATGGTTCAGTTAATAACTGATACCAGCCCCATGGCTACTGGTCTCCTATACTGTGACTTAAACACAACATCCATCATCCATCCTGTGGTCCTCAAAGTAAAGAATCACAACCAGATAATACAGGATAAAACAGGAATGAGCTAGGGCCATCAAAGGGATTGGGAGAGGGGGAATTGTGATTGCCAGAGGATAACCTGAAGTAACCTAGGACTAAGTAGCATAATAAAAACCCTGGGAGCAGAGTTCACATGCTAATTTCAGACTACCTTTGTGTAATGAATTAGCTACTTATTGGATCATGAACAGAAGGACATTAGTTCTATAATCAAAAGGGGACCAGTGAACAAGTGTTGTATAATTTTTCTTCATTTTAACCTGCATAAAAACCTGCAGCTCTTTTGAAGAAGTGTACGAGCTTTGTGAACTATCACCTGGCACCCCTTTTCATACAGAACTGGATTAAAAGCTTAGAAGGTGAATCTCAACTCTATGTGCTGATTGGCTCATGCCAAGCTAAACCCTAATTGAGCGACAATAGCTCCAATATTAACTCTTCACACACTCACTCTGTCTAACTGCTGTATGTTCTGCATAGCATGCTGTGGAAGCTGGCAGTAGGAGAAACTGCATTCCTTTGTTTACTTCTGTTATCCAATGTCCTTAAAAGATCCTTTTTTTCAAGGTCAACCCCAAAGTAGACTTCATACAGCATGGTGCATACCTATGTCTTCCAGCTGCCATGCATCTCTGGCTCACAAATATTTCCCATGTTACTCTCTATTAAAGAGAGTCAGAGTAAGATATTGTTAGACTACATGGACTCACATTTTCTCTGCTATCATAATCAGTTTTTTTCTGTGAAGTCTGTGAAAAATACTGTTATCCTCCCCAAGACCACAAAAGATGCTTTACTTAAGAAACTGGGGGCTACAACAGCAAATTACAGCAGGGATTTGCAGCATCCAGGTCTTTGTGCAAAAAGTTATGGAATTAAATAAATAATCTATAAGCTGCTGGCATACTTGTGAATGGATGGTTTCTGTTGCTTAATTGTTTTAGAAGTAATAAAATGCTATTAAATGTCAGCAAAACCCCACACCTAAGACATGTGAAAGAGTGTACATGCACTTGTGCAGGTGAGTGGGGGATTAAAAAACAGAAGACATAGGACTTTATATTTAATCTTGAACACTCAGTTTTCAATTCAGGGAGAGAAAAGAGTTTTAGTACTACACTAGGCTCTACCTGTGCCAAATGTGCAAGCCACTTAAGAATGAATGAAAAGTATAAATTAAGTTTTCAGTTTCCTATGTGATGAACTACACTTGTCATGAAATGTTCCACATTAACTCTAGTAATTGACAGAAGTTCAGGAGTATGTGTGATTTTGGAATTTGAAAAAAAGGGCTGAAAGCAGAATACCTGAAATTTAATTGACTTGTTTTAATATGACTGAAAATTAACACTTCTCTTTAAGACTTCAGAATGTGATACCTTGTTTTTGTAGTGCACCTAAGATTTTTCTATTTACATATGAAAATTCAGAGATACAGAACCCTACAAAAATCCACCAGAGACACCATCATTGTAATGTCATGGGAGAGAATATGTTCAATAGAATTCACTGTTAGTGTTGCTGAAACACAGCTTTACTTTCAAGAATGACATTGTTTAACAGTTTAAATGTAATAATTTAAATATTAATTAGAAATGTTAATTACAAAGCAAGCATCAAGAACGGAAACTGTCCCCAATAATCTCAGATGCTTATAAAGGAGAAGAAAAATTGAATGGAACAGAACTGGCTTATATTTTTATATATAGGTCTATAGGTACCAAAGCAACTCAGTTTGTCAGATGTCATTGTAATTAATTTTTATGTTTCAGCCTTTTATCGATCTTGCCGGTTTAACCCAGCTTTTCTAGTCCATAATTTTCTGTCATGTGGGCATTTCTTCCCCAGGTTGAATACTTATTTATTTCCATTCTCTTCCTCTCAGATAATAGAAGATGATGCCAGGGGATTCAATCATTACTGTACAGCAGTGGAACAGTATTGAGAAACTAATGTTAGACAGTCATAGAAGTAACCACCCTGGAAAAATGAAAGCCTTTCCTCCTTTTCTTGCCACTGTTGCTTGCTTTCTCACAAGCAATGAAGAGAGATCACAATGTAATGAGTTACTTGTTTGCACTACTATATGTGTGTTAAAGGGCATGATAGATGTAAAAGAAAATTTGTCATCAAATCCCTTCTGTTTGGTAATTGCTTTCTTTATGTATGGAATGTTGTAAATGTCTGATTACTGAACTGGTTGTGTTACATCATGTGATAAAGCTCATTTGCACATTCACCAAGAAGCACAGAATGACAATGGCAGGAGGGGGGATCCTAAATGATACCCTGTCTTGACTGCTCACAGGACCACTGCTTCATCAAAGGTCTACTGCATAAGCCCTGAGAAGCCCAGGGGTAGGATGTCAGGTCAGAATCCACATCAGGAGCCCCTTATGAACGAGCCACCTTGACCTTGACATGGCCCTCCTAGGGTAGCTTCAGGACAGCCCCAGCCCCTGGACAGCATGCAACCCAACAACAACAGTCATCAAAAGCACCCCCAGGAACATGGTTCCTACTGAGAGGGACTGCTGCCTAGAGCTGGGGGTGCAGGGGAAGAACAGCATAAACAAATCCCTTAGGATTTATTATGGGACGTTTGAGAAGGATCCAAAGGTAGGAAAAGGGGTTTCAAGTGTTCTGGGTAGGAACAGGAGTGGGAAAACGACCTGCAAAGGGACGAAAAAGGCCAGTGGCAGGGAAGTAGCTAAATGCTGGATAGGCTTGTCAGCCTTGGCCAGCACAACCTGTTCCTGCTTCTCACCACAGTCCTTCCTCAATCTGTCACTGGTAAATCTCCAGTCTGCATATGTGTATGTACATGTGTGTATGTGTGTACACATATGGTGTGCAACTGCAGGGAATCCTTCGTCTGTAGTGAAGTAACCGCAGTGGGTGTTGCTTTTAAACTGAGTATAAACCTGTTAGGCTATAGTTCTTGCAGTTTTATGAGTGGCAGTGTTAGCCACATAGGAAGAGGTTAAGATTGTTCACTAAAGTTACAGTGTAACCGAATTGGCAAAATTACAAGCAAAGTGATTCAGGCACCTGAGACAGTTAGCTTTACAGCGGCTGACAAATAAAAGCTAGGAACATATCATTGGCATCCCAATAAGATCAAAGAAGGTTTGTGTAAATTTCCTCATTGACAATGGGGCGCAAATGTCAGTAAAATGACAGTGGACCTATATATAAAACGGAACCACAGAAAACTGAGCTATGCAGAGATTGGTGAGGTTATAAAAGGACGTTCCAGAGAAAATGAAAAAAAATCTTACAGCTAGCATGTGAGCAGAGATTAATTCACAAAGATCTTTCCAATGTTCCCTTATGGCAACTTGTTGATTACTGATCTTGTACCAGTATCCAGCCTTAGAGTTTTGGGTTTTTTTGTTTAACCACTTTGGGATATATTCCCAAGTGGCCTGACTTCAGGAAACCCCTTTTGTCCTGCTACCCTCCCCTCCTCAGTCTCCTCCCTCTCTTTGTTTGTCTTTTTGCTACGACAGTTTTTCTGATTCTGTAAAGCCTGCTTCATTTCGTCAGCAGGAAAATAATTGCAGGAAATATAGCAGGTAATCTGATGCTATGTCCTTTTGCCATTTTAAAGGGACCTTTTTCCAGTCTGACAGTTTGTCACCCTTTGTGGTTGTTTTTTTTTTGTTGTTGTTTTTGGTTTTTGTGTCACTGAACATCTGGTGTTACAGAAGTTAAACTGCTAGCTTTGTAGAATTAGCACATCGTGTCCAGCCTTGTGCAGTGTTGAAATAAATCAGTATCTCAGCTCTGTCTGCATTTAATTTGCTCAGTGTACATTGGGTGATGAACGCCAGATTTGTGGCAATATTGGTGACCCAAATGGGATCACACTGATAACCCTGGCTGGTTGGTCCTGCCACATGTGACAGGGAGGAGGGTCTGCAGTGGACCCCAGCTCGCACTGACCTGTTCATTCGGGGACTCCCTCAAGTCTTCTCCCTAATCAGGCACTGAGCAACACCAGGCACAATGTTAAAACTGAGATACTGTAGTAATTAAGGGAAGAGAAATGGTATAGCTCTTGTAGCCTTTAGGATGTATTCTGAAACATTGGGACAAATTTAGAGGAGATCTCCTAAGGGGAAAAAAAAAAAAAAAAAAAAAAAAAGAGAGAGAGAGAGAGAAGAAATGGTGGCCAATGTATCAACTGGAAGATAAAGAGAAATAATTGCAAAATGAGAATTTTTAGCTGTAATAATTGTGATTTTTGTTTTAATGGTAAGCCTCACAGTAGCAATATGATTGGTAAGTAATATAAGGCCTACTATGATTTTTTTTTGTTTCTTTAACAATGATACTGCATGAAATATCACCCGAGGTTCTCTGATGGGACTATTTGGAGTGCCCTGTCATAAATCAGTTTTTCAAGTGTATCTTGTGAGCAATTGAATTAAATATTGGAGAACTAAATTTACAGCTGCAGTAAGTTCCAAAGATGATGCTGCAGAACCACTTAGCTTTGGAGGTCACATTGCTTGAAGACACTGGAGTGAAGATGCAAAGCTTGTGGATATCATCTGCCTTACAATCTTTAGGAAAATTTAAGTGAACATGAAGGAACCACATGATGGATAATACCATCCTTTTAGTATCTGACTCACAGAGTGAGTCGTGATGTGTTGTTGTTGTGGTTTTGGTTCGCAGAAAACAAACACAGAGAGAAACCAAGGCACTACGGAACTGTATCTGTTTTGATCTGTTGTGGCATATTTTGTAATTGGGTAGATATGTGGAAACTGGCAGGTTTGAATGGAGTCTGTCCCCCAGACATGATTTTGTCTCTCTGATTATTTCAGGCCTGTAGATGGGGCACCCATTCCTGGGAGAAATGGTTTCTTTATGAATGATGTTGCTGCTGGGCAGGTGCGTTCCCCTCCATCTGCTGACCCCACTCCATGACACACTGCTGAGGATGTCTTCTGTGCTGACAACTTCTGCTGATTAGCCCAGCAGTTTATTGGTGGCATCTTTGGTTAGGGCCTGCATTTTGGATGTGGTGTGTGGCTGCTGGAGATGGCTTCCCAGAATCACTGGATTTTGTAGTGCGTTTTGTAGTACAAGACTTCCACTGGGCATGAGAACAGCAAAACAGCACTATAATCTATTTCAAGAGGTTTTGGTCCAGCATCCTGCAATCCCACTGGGGAGGATTTCTTACGGGGTGCAATTGCACCTGGCAGCCTGATGCATGGAAAATACTTCCTACGTTCTTGAGGTAATTACTGTGGGACCTGGGGGACTTGGGGTCCTATAATATAATATCCTACATTATCAGTGCTCTAAAAAAAATTATGGAAGCTGGAATGATCCTTTTCTCAATGGAGCTTGTGCATTAAATGGTCACCATCTGTGGAATTTGTTCCTGTGAGAAACATTGTGTAAATTGGATGGGACTCTATTATGTTGTGGGAGCAATCTATTCTTTATTTTTCATACTCCCTGAAATGAGAGGTGAACAACTGGGACTAAGAAATGGGCAGTCAATTGACATTAGCCTAACTGGTGGAAGTACCCGAAGTTGAGGAAAAGATGAGTATACCACTCAATGTATCATATAATGCTGTGGAACCAGTAAATGGAACTCTAATGAGATAATTCAAAGGCACAAGACCCTATTTATAACATTACCAACCATCCAGCAGAAATTTTGATTTGTTATTTTTTATATCGTGTGCTTGTGCTGGATTATTGTTCCTACTATGTATCATACCTTGTGGTATATGTTTAATCACACACATGGTATCCAGAATGGATTTTTACAACCATTCTACCTGATGGACACATGGGGTAAAGGGAAGTGTATGGAATCAGTGGTCCACATGATGCGAGCACCTGGGCTGTGATCAAAACCACTACAACTGCCATAAACACAAAGATTATTCTATCACTTTTATACTTCCTTCTGACTACCCTGTCACCTCCATTTCTCTATTAAACTCTCATCCTAGTCTCTTTGCCTCTCTTTGTCTTGCTCCCTGTCATGGTATGAACAGGAGGAACTAAAGAAGGAGGACTTTCAGACTCTGAGAGGGGCAGAATGTAAAGGGAGGGGTCTATTCCCTCCCATTTCCTGCCATACCCTATAAAGATCAGGAAAGTCATCAGCTCTGCCCTCTTTTCTTTCCAATTCCTGCTGGAATATTGGAAAGTTGGAAGTTGAAAAAATAAAAATAGTTTTCAAAATTACATGGGTGAAAGATTTGTTATATACTGCCTTTTTAAACTTACTCATCCATGCATGCTGTTTTGTATCGTCCCGCCTCCCAGCCATGTTACTTTTCTATGTTGTTAAAACTGTGATTTCTGCAGAAATTAGTTAAGTTGGGAATTAGGGGGCTCTTTGTTGAATGTGTTCCCTATGCAAAATGATTCTGCTCCTTTCTGTGGCAAGTTCAACCTGCCAGAGTTTGGACGCCTCGATGATGGTTGGTGTTACTTGGTTATCGTTGTGCCTGAATGTGTTCCAGGGTGGTTCAGTATTTGATATTGGCGAGGGAAAACTGCCCCCTCTCCTGCTGCTGCCACTCCCACAGCCCTCACCTCCGCTGCCAGGGACTCCTCCTGCATTTGCTCGGAGCCAGCCCTTGTCGCCCCTGTTACAACCCACAGAAAGCATCTAAAGAAGTCCGACCACCAGCCCTGAGGAGTAGTGATGATGATGATGATGATGATTATAACGACTCAGAGACAGAGGCAACAGAAAACCCTGATGAGCAAGAGAGTCAGCCCGAGGCAAGAACGACACAGGAGAGTGATTTGGAACCTGAGATAATTATCCAATCTATGTCTCTGAAAGAGATACGAAATTTAAGAAAGGATTGTGCTTGTGATGAAGGTGAATCACGTGACTGCTTGGATTCTGCGTGCCTGGGACAAGGGAGGGGATACGGTAGACCTGAAGGGCAGAGAGGTGCGGCAGCTGGGATCGTTATCCAGAGATGGGGGCATTGATAAGGTAATCGGGAGAAAAGCAGTACTTATCGAATCTTTGGAAACGCCTTTTGTCTGCAGTAAAAAGCCGATATCCTTATAAGGAGGATATCGAATGTCACCCTATTACATGGAACACCGTGGAAAGAGGCATCAAATATCCGAGGGAGCTGGCAGTTCGTGAGGTCATCTGTGGTGATGGGAAAACTCCTGAGGATCCTCATGAAATTCAATGCAGGAGGCCTCTGCTTAAAAAACTCACGCAGAATGCCCCTACTACATACTCCCACATTTTGGGAGGAAGGATCTTTAGGGAGATGATGAAACACCACCAACTGTGTGTGAATTTATTAGCCAGCTAAGACAGTACAAAGACACTGAGTCTCTAACCCCTTACAGGCTCGTGTCTCAGCTACGAAAAATATGGCTGTGGAGTTCAAAACCATGGCTAGGGAGTTAAAGACCTGTTTTGAGAAGCTGCATGATAAGTTATCCAAGATGGAGATGGAGAGTAGCACTCATTGTTCTGAATGGGTTTGTGTATCAGCTATTGAAAACAGGTACTTCCCTGGGAGACCATCTCGGGGTAGGCAGAGCTCAACACAGAGTTCTCTGTGGTCGACCTACCATAAACTTGGCAAAAACATGAGTATATGGTTTGGCAAACTCACCACTACCCTGTGTACAAGTGTACAGGAATTGAGAGGTAACTACACTGAGGGTAGTGTTTCCAGAAGGATGGCTGCTCCAATCTCCCAAGAAACACCCATTGCTGGCCCCAGCAAATGGGTCTCTACCTCTGAAGTCACAGGAGGTTCTCAAGAACTGACTGCAGTGGGGGATGAAATAAGCCTGAGTGGCAATGACTGAGATCCATCGTACAGTGTCTGGCCCAGATGCTCCATGCATCCTTGGTATAGACTTCCTCCAGAAATGGTATTTCAAGGACCCAAAAGGGTATAAGTGGGCCTTTGGTGTAGCAGCTGTGGAAACTGCCGGCAATGACCAACTGTCTGCCTTGCCTGGCATTATGGATGACCCTTCTGTAGTGGGCCTGATGATGGCAGAGGAAGAGCAGGTACCAACTGCATCTAACACAGTACATCACTGACAGTACTGTACCAACAGAGACTCCCTGCTCCCCATACAAAATTTTATTTGCCAATTAGAGATCCAAGGGGTGATCAGCAAGACTTGCTCACCCTTCAAGAGTCCTATATGGCCAGTGTGGAAGCCTGATGGAGAATGGAGATTAACTGTGGGCTACCATGGTCTAAATGAAGTTACACCATGAATGAGTGCTGCTGTTCAAGATACGTTGGAGCTTCAGTATGAAGTGGAGTCAAAGGCAGACAGATGGTATGCAACTACTGACATGGCTAAAGAGTTTTTCTCTATTCCCATAGTGGCAGAGTGCAGGCCCCAATCTGATTTCACCTGGAGGGGCATCCAGTACCCTTGGAACAAACTACTTGAGGGCTAGAAGCACAGTCCCAGCATCTGCAATGGACTGATTCACACTGCACTGGAGAAGGGTGGAGCTCCAGACCATCTGCAATGCATTGAGGGTATTGCTCTATGGGGTAGGATAGCTGAAGAAATCCTTGAAAAAGGCAGGAAAGTAATTTGCATGCTGCTAGAAGCTGGTTTTGCTATAAAATGAAACAAGGTCACGGGACCTGCCACAGAGATCCAGATCCTGGGAGGGAGTTAAATGGCCAGATGGGCGCCGGCACATCCCTACGGATGCGGTCAGCAAAACTGCAACCACGTCTTCACCCTCTGATCAGAAAGAGACACAGACCTTCTTTGGTGCGGTGGGATTTTGGAGGATGCACATTCCTGGGTACACTCCCATTGTCAAACCCCTTTATGATGTCCTCCTAAAGAAAAATGGTTTTACATGGGGCCCTAAACAGCACCAGGCCTTTGAGCAGATAAAGCGATAGTCAGTCCACGCCGAGGCCCTGGGACCTTTCCCTGTCCCGAACAGGACAGGAGAGAAAAAATGTGCTCTCCCCTGCAGCCTCTGGCAGAAAGCACCCGCTGAGACTCGAGGTCGAGCCCTGGCTCGCACGTGTTACAAACGCTGCGAGTCACACACCCGAGCTCCCCGATCTACACAGAGTTTCCTTGCAGAAGGCCTCAGGGGAGGTGCTGGGGCCGTGGCAAACGCAGTGAGCGGGAGGGGCTGGGGGGGCTCAGGGGCCTCGGGCTTTGGGGTGCCTGTGCCCGGGGCTCTGTCTCCACCTCCTTCTCCTCCCCAGCTCTCCGGTCACTCCCGGAGCTGCCGCGGCAGGGCCCAGCTGCAGCTGAGCGGCACCCTATGGCACTGAAGGAGCCACTGAAGGAGCCACTGAAGGAGGTCCCGACCACCACCCCTTGAGCAGCCCCGTCCCACACCTCAGCCGGGCCGCACCTGCGGCAGGGACGGAGCCCCTCGAGGCCAACACGGGAACGAGGGTGGAGGGAGGGAGGGAGGGAGGGAGGGACAGCAGCCGAGCGAGGGGGCGGGAGAGGGGACACAGAGCCAGGCGGGGCCCAGGCAGGTGACCGCTCTGTAAGCAGCCAGCCCGGCTGTCAGGCAGGGAAGGGACGGGAGTCAGGAGCCCCGGCCAGGCTGCAGGGGCGGCCATGCGGGCTCCAGCAATCAGGGCTGGGGGGGAGCGGCACACGGATGATTGAGAATGTGTCTGCCCCATCATTTGGTGGGAAGAGCAACGGAGGGCGGGCAATTGCAGACAGCCAGTCCGAGGAAAGATCCCCTCAGGGATTGGTGGGGAAGGGGAGAGTGAGCAAGGAGAGGCAGCCGTCAGGGAAGGGCGGGAGCCTTAGGTGCCGAGGTAGAGTGACAGCCCATGGGCCGAATGAGAGGCAGAGGTAGCTGGGGAGAGGAGACTGAGAGCCGTGGCGACCTATGGCAGCGGAGAGAAGGGGAGCGGAAGGCGGGCTGTGCCGACAGGCAGGCCGAGCTGGGCCGTGGCGCAGGTGGGGCCTGGTGCCCCTCCGAGCAGCCCCCGACCCCGGGGCCCCTCTTCCCCCCTCCGCACTCCTCCCCCCTCCACTGCGGGGCTGCCGCCATGCTCTGGAGCCCCCCTCTCTCTCTCTCTCTGTCTCCGTGGGAGCCACTGCCTCAGCCAGAGCCATGGGCCACTGGGCTCCTCGCTGCCATTGCTGCTGGCATCGGAGCAACGAGGAGGACGTGAGGGTGAGGCTGCCAGGATGGCAGCGGGGCAAAGAAGGATAGGTGAGGGGGCTGAGGCTCGCCATGGGGCTGCCTGCCATCACATCACCCATGTTCCTTCCCTGCAGCCCAAGCTGCAAGCCTGCAGCAGCTTGAAGGGTGGTGAGGAGAAGGACGAGGAGGAGGAGAACGTGATGGCTCCCCAGGGCCTCCCCCCTGAGAGGGTGCGTGTAGTACAGGAGGGCTGGCCCCCTCTTGTAGGACTCAGAGCCTCATTCTGAGGTCCCAACGCCTCTTTTTAATGGTCTTCCTTTTAAGGGTTCCCAGCATACATTTAGAGCATCGAAACGCTCTTGTAAAGCTTAAGCCTGCAGTGGGGTACCCAGAGGCTGTGTTTGGGACAAAAGCTTCATTTCTTGTGGCCATCAAGGAAAGAGGAGTTTCCCTTAGTTTTCAGGTCCAAAGCATCATTTGTTGCTTCTATGGCAAAGTGCTGGCCAAAGTGCCCAAAGCCGCCTGTTTAGGGTCAGAATCCTAATTTGTAGCATCCCAGCCTGCCTTTTGTTACTTGCAGGCTGTTTTTTACAGCCTGCGTTTTCATTTGGCCCTCAATGAGGCCAAAATTTGGCCAATTTTTAGGCTACGTTTTCAGTGTCCAAAGGATTGTTCTTACCTTCCAAAGTCTTTGGTTTTGCTTCCAAAGGCTCATTTTGGGCTCCAAAGCCTGGTTTTTATTGTCCAGCGTCATCGCTTAATGCACACCAGGCACAGTAAGAGGGTGCAACCCTAGGTTGCCCCTGAAAATGGAAGGTCCAAGTGAAGGTTTCAATTCCTCTTTTTACAATTGACAGCTTGGTCAGGTGAGGGAACCCTACCCCAGATCACATCTCTCAGTTCTACCTGAGCCACTTGCCACTGGATCCACCAGTCCAGTCTCTTAATTCAGGTACCTGTGACCGAAAAAGTAAGTTCTTCTTTTTTTTCTGTGCTTTTACCTTAATGTCATTCGCCAGGGAGAAGGGATGCAGAGCCCTTTCCGGAGGCATTGGTTGTGTTGGCTGTGCCCCAGCCTGAGTGAATTTTAATAACTGAGGAGGCTGCAAAAGAGTTGAGGTCATGTTTTTTATTTCCTGCTAAGAAATTTCCATGAGTGGGGTGGTTTGTTCTAGGGGGCTGTCTCAGTCTTTGAGATAGAATTTCACCAGGAGACAGTTTTGTTGCTCATGGACGTCCTTGTGAAATATTCACTAAGGCTGAAGGAAGTGCAGGCAAGGCGTGGTATTTTTTTGGGGGGGCTGCAGCCCAGTTGTTGCTGGGGCCAAGAAATTGTTCAGCAGCACCTGGGCTACTGCTGCAGTCCCAAAATGCCCTGGGTGGGAAAGCCTTTTTTTGGTATGGGAGTCAGGTATTGCTCAGGTGAAAGAGGAAGGTTTTCTATCCCTGCTGTCCATATTCCTTGGGAATCTCTGGTTGCTCGTACATTTTCCAGGATTCCAGTCCTTCAACAGAACAGTCACAAAGATATTTTCAGCCACCCCGTGTTAGACCATTGGATGACTTGTAAGCCCAGGAGCTGCTACGGTGCTTGGGCTGTGGCTCCAGCAGCAAAAGATCTGAGACTGTTTTTTATCTCTTCTTTGTCCTTGTGTTCGAAGGGGCTAGCAGAGGAATTACAGCAGGATGGGACAATAGGATGCGGGGAGAAGAAAGATGCAGTAGAGGAAGGGGAGGTTGTTCTCCTTATTTCAAAATTACAGTTAAAAAATCTAAAAATGCAGAGAGCTTGTTAAGCTGAGAAGCTTCCTTCAATTGATCCCTCATTCTGTCCTTTTTCAGGTGTCTGACAAGATGACCGTATTGTATAAATCCAGGATAAGCCCACAGAAAAGTCTATGCTTACCTCTCCAAGTACCCAACAAAGCTGTCCTCACAGGTGAGTCTCCCTCCCTCTGCCTCCACTTCCTTCTTTGCCTCATCCTCTTCTTCCTCCTCTCCTGGATGTTTTCTTTTCACGCTCCTATCACATCCTTACTTTTCTTCTGGGCATTGTCATCAGTCAACTGTCTTTTGCTACCTGCTTTTATGTATTCTTTTCTTCCTTAATTCTTTTCCTTGTGATTTACTTACCTTCTGCCTCCTTCCCCTCGCATGTACTTACCTGTTGTCCCATCGTCCTCATTCTTAGGCGGAGAAGGTGAAGGAGGAGGAGGAGGCGGAGGAGGGGGAGGCAGAGGAGGAGGAGGCAGAGGAAGAAAAGAATAGACTTAGAGCATCACGAGTAGTAGCTGCATGTTTTGGTCTCCAGATCTCATGTCGTCCTCACTTTTCTCCTCTGCGTTCTGTAATGCAGTAATGTTCTACTTCCAAGTCCAATTCTTCTGCTCCTCCACCGCCTCCTCTTTTGTCTCTTCCTCCTCCTCCACATCCTCCTCCGTCTTGCTTCCCGAGGCCTTTTCCACCTCCTCCACCTCCTCCGCCTCCCGTGCATTGTCGTCCGCATCCTCCACCGCCTCTTCCGCTTTCTCCTCCTCCACCTCCTCCTCCACCCCCTCCTCCACCTTCTCCTTCTCTGCCTCCTCCTCCTCGGCCTCCTCCTCCTCTGCCTCCTGCTCCTCCGCCTCCTGCGCCTCTGCCTCCTTCTCCTCCGCCTCCTCTGCCTCCTCCTCCTCGGCCTCCTTCTTCTCCGCAGCCTCCGCATCTTCCTCCTCGACCTCCTCCTCCACCGCCTCCTCTTCCTCCTCCTCCTCTTCCTCCTTCTTCACCTCCTCTTCCTCCGGTCCTCGTCCTCTTCCTCCTCCTCCACCGCCTCCTCTGCCTCCTTCTCCTCGGCCTCCTCCTCCTCCGCCTCCTCCTCCTCCACCTTCTCCTCCTCCGCCTCCTCTGCCTCCTCCTCCTCGGCCTCCTCCTCCACCGCCTCCTCTGCCTCCTCGGCCTCCTCCTCCTCTGCCTCCTGCTCCTCCGCCTCCTGCGCCTCTGCCTCCTTCTCCTCCGCCTCCTCTTCCTCCTCCTCCTCTTCCTCCTTCTTCACCTCCTCTTCCTCCGGTCCTCGTCCTCTTCCTCCTCCGCCTCCTCTTTCTCCACATCCTCTGCTTTCTGTGCCTCCTCCGCCTCCTCCTCCGCCTCCTCCTCCTCCTGCACCTCTTTCTCTCCTCTCGTCCTCCTTCGCCTCCTTTTCTGCGGCCTCCTCCTTCTCCACTTTCTCTTCCTCTTCCTTTGCCTTCTCCCCTCCTCTGCCTCCACCTCCTTCTTCACCTCTTCCTCTTCTTCCTCCTCTTCTGCATGTTTTGCTCTCAGGCTCCGATCTCATCCTCAGTTTTCCTCTTGGCATTCTCATCATTCCTTTTCTTTTGCCTCCCTTGCTTCCTCCTTCATTTTCTCCTTTCTTTTTTCTTTACGAATCTTGCTTATACGATCATCATCATCATCTTTAGGATCTTCCGTTTTGAATAATTATTCCTGATGTTCTTCTTTCAAAGCTGATGTTTTTCTACCCCTCCTCCTCCACATCCTCCTCTTCCGCGGCCGCCTCAGCCTTTTCAGCCTCCTTCTCTTTCTCCTCCTCTTCTTCGTCCGCCCCGTCCTCCGCCTCTTCCTCCGCGGCTTCCTCCTTCTCCTGTGCCTCCGGCTCCACTTCCTTCGTTGCCTCATCCTCTTCTTCCTCCTCTTCTGGATGCTTTCTTTTCAGGCTCCCATCTCATCCTTGCTTTTCTTCTGGGCATTCTCATCAGTCAACTGTCTTTTGCTACCTGCTTTTATGTATTCTTTTCTTCCTTAATTCTTTTCCTTGTGATTTACTTACCTTCTGCCTCCTTCCCCTCACATGTACTTACCTGTTGTCCCATCGTCCTCATTCTTAGGCGGAGGAGGTGAAGGAGGAGGAGGAGGCGGAGGAGGAGGAGGCAGAGGAGGAGGAGGCAGAGGAAGAAAAGAATAGACTAAGAAATCAGAGCATCACGAGTAGTAGCTGCATGTTTTGGTCTCCAGATCTGATGTCGTCCTCACTTTTCTCCTCTGCGTTCTGTAATGCAGTAATGTTCCACTTCCAAGTCCAATTCTTCTGCTCCTCCACCGCCTCCTCTTTTGTCTCTTCCTCCTCCTCCACATCCTCCTCCGTCTTGCTTCCCGAGGCCTTTTCCACCTCCTCCACCTCCTCCGCCTCCCGTGCATTGTCGTCCGCATCCTCCACCGCCTCCTCCGCTTTCTCCTCCTTCTCCATCGCCTTCTCCACCTCCTCCTCCACCTTCTCCTTCTCTGCCTCCTCCTCCTCCGCCTCCTCCTCCACCGCCTCCTCTGCCTCCTTCTCCTCGGCCTCCTCCTCCTCTTCCTCCTCCTCCTCGGCCTCCTCCTCCACTGCCTCCTCTGCCTCCTCCTCCTCGGCCTCCTCCACCTCCTCCTCCTCTGCCTCCTTCTTCTCCGCATCCTCCGCCTCTTCCTCCTCGGCCTCCTCCTCCACCGCCTCCTCTGCCTCCTTCTCCTCGGCCTCCTCCTCCTCGGCCTCCTCCTCCTCCACCTTCTCCTCCTCCGCCTCCTCTGCCTCCTCCTCCTCGGCCTCCTCCTCCACCGCCTCCTCTGCCTCCTCGGCCTCCTCCTCCTCTGCCTCCTGCGCCTCTGCCTCCTGCTCATCCGCCTCCTGCGCCTCTGCCTCCTTCTCCTCCGCCTCCTCTGCCTCCTCCTCCTCGGCCTCCTCCGCCTCCTCCTCCTCTGCCTCCTTCTTCTCCGCATCCTCCGCATCTTCCTCCTCGACCTCCTCCTCCACCGCCTCCTCTTCCTCCTCCTCCTCTTCCTCCTTCTTCACCTCCTCTTCCTCCGGTCCTCGTCCTCTTCCTCCTCCTCCTCCGCCTCCTCTTTCTCCACATCCTCTGCTTTCTGTGCCTCCTTCTCCTCCGCCTCCTCCTCCGCCTCCTCCTCCTCCTGCACCTCTTTCTCTCCTCTCGTCCTCCTTCGCCTCCTTTTCTGCGGCCTCCTCCTTCTCCACTTTCTCTTCCTCTTCCTTTGCCTTCTCCCCTCCTCTGCCTCCACCTCCTTCTTCACCTCTTCCTCTTCTTCCTCCTCTTCTGCATGTTTTGCTCTCAGGCTCCGATCTCATCCTCAGTTTTCCTCTTGGCATTCTCATCAGTCCTTTTCTTTTGCCTCCCTTGCTTCCTCCTTCATTTTCTCCTTTCTTTTTTCTTTACGAATCTTGCTTATACGATCATCATCATCATCTTTAGGATCTTCCGTTTTGAATAATTATTCCTGATGTTCTTCTTTCAAAGTTGATGTTTTTCTACCCCTCCTCCTCCACATCCTCTTCTTCCGCGGCCGCCTCAGCCTTTTCAGCCTCCTTCTCTTTCTCCTCCTCTTCCTCCTCCTCTTCTTCGTCCGCCCCGTCCTCCGCCTCTTCCTCCGCGGCTTCCTCCTTCACCTGTGCCTCCGGCTCCACTTCCTTCGTTGCCTCGTCCTCTTCTTCCTCCTCTTCTGGATGCTTTCTTTTCAGGCTCCCATCTCATCCTTGCTTTTCTTCTGGGCATTCTCATCAGTCAACTGTCTTTTGCTACCTGCTTTTATGTATTCTTTTCTTCCTTAATTCTTTTCCTTGTGATTTACTTACCTTCTGCCTCCTTCCCCTCGCATGTACTTACCTGTTGTCCCATCGTCCTCATTCTTAGGCGGAGGAGGTGAAGGAGGAGGAGGAGGCGGAGGAGGAGGAGGCAGAGGAGGAGGAGGCAGAGGAAGAAAAGAATAGACTAAGAAATCAGAGCATCACGAGTAGTAGCTGCATGTTTTGGTCTCCAGATCTGATGTCGTCCTCACTTTTCTCCTCTGCGTTCTGTAATGCAGTAATGTTCTACTTCCAAGACCAATTCTTCTGCTCCTCCACCGCCTCCTCTTTTGTCTCTTCCTCCTCCTCCACATCCTCCTCCGTCTTGCTTCCCGAGGCCTTTTCCACCTCCTCCACCTCCTCCGCCTCCCGTGCATTGTCGTCCGCATCCTCCACCGCCTCCTCTGCTTTCTCCTCCTTCTCCATCGCCTTCTCCACCTCCTCCTCCACCTTCTCCTTCTCTGCCTCCTCCTCCTCCGCCTCCTCCTCCACCGCCTCCTCTGCCTCCTTCTCCTCGGCCTCCTCCTCCTCTTCCTCCTCCTCCTCGGCCTCCTCCTCCACTGCCTCCTCTGCCTCCTCCTCCTCGGCCTCCTCCACCTCCTCCTCCTCTGCCTCCTTCTTCTCCGCATCCTCCGCCTCTTCCTCCTCGGCCTCCTCCTCCACCGCCTCCTCTGCCTCCTCCTGCACCGCCTCCTCTGCCTCCTTCTCCTCGGCCTCCTCCTCCTCCACCTTCTCCTCCTCCGCCTCCTCTGCCTCCTCCTCCTCGGCCTCCTCCTCCACCGCCTCCTCTGCCTCCTCGGCCTCCTCCTCCACTGCCTCCTGCTCCTCCTCCTCCTCGGCCTCCTCCACCTCCTCCTCCTCTGCCTCCTTCTTCTCCGCATCCTCCGCCTCTTCCTCCTCGGCCTCCTCCTCCACCGCCTCCTCTGCCTCCTCCTCCACCGCCTCCTCTGCCTCCTTCTCCTCGGCCTCCTCCTCCTCCGCCTCCTCCTCCTCCTCCACCTTCTCCTCCTCCGCCTCCTCTGCACCTCCTCCTCGGCCTCCTCCTCCTCCACCTTCTCCTCCTCCGCCTCCTCTGCCTCCTCCTCCTCGGCCTCCTCCTCCACCGCCTCCTCTGCCTCCTCGGCCTCCTCCTCCTCTGCCTCCTGCTCCTCCGCCTCCTCTGCCTCCTCTGCCTCCTTCTCCTCCGCCTCCTCTGCCTCCTCCTCCTCTGCCTCCTTCTTTCCTTCTTCTCCGCATCCTCCGCATCTTCCTCCTCGACCTCCTCCTCCATTGCCTCCTCTTCCTCCTCCTCCTCTTCCTCCTTCTTCACCTCCTCTTCCTCCGGTCCTCGTCCTCTTCCTCCTCCTCCTCCGCCTCCTCTTTCTCCACATCCTCTGCTTTCTGTGCCTCCTCCTCCTCCGCCTCCTCCTCTGCCTCCTCCTCCTCCTGCACCTCTTTCTCTCCTCTCGTCCTCCTTCGCCTCCTTTTCTGCGGCCTCCTCCTTCTCCACTTTCTCTTCCTCTTCCTTTGCCTTCTCCCCTCCTCTGCCTCCACCTCCTTCTTCACCTCTTCCTCTTCTTCCTCCTCTTCTGCATGTTTTGCTCTCAGGCTCCGATCTCATCCTCAGTTTCCTCTTGGCATTCTCATCAGTCCTTTTCTTTTGCCTCCCTTGCTTCCTCCTTCATTTTCTCCTTTCTTTTTTCTTTACGAATCTTGCTTATACGATCATCATCATCATCTTTAGGATCTTCCGTTTTGAATAATTATTCCTGATGTTCTTCTTTCAAAGCTGATGTTTTCTACCCCTCCTCCTCCACATCCTCCTCTTCCGCGGTCGCCTCAGCCTTCTCAGCCTCCTTCTCTTTCTCCTCCTCTTCTTCGTCCGCCCCGTCCTCCGCCTCTTCCTCCGCGGCTTCCTCCTTCTCCTGTGCCTCCGGCTCCACTTCCTTCGTTGCCTCATCCTCTTCTTCCTCCTCTTCTGGATGCTTTCTTTTCAGGCTCCCATCTCATCCTTGCTTTTCTTCTGGGCATTCTCATCAGTCAACTGTCTTTTGCTACCTGCTTTTATGTATTCTTTTCTTCCTTAATTCTTTTCCTTGTGATTTACTTACCTTCTGCCTCCTTCCCCTCACATGTACTTACCTGTTGTCCATCGTCCTCATTCTTAGGCGGAGGAGGTGAAGGGAGGAGGAGGAGGCGGAGGCAGAGGAGGAGGAGGCAGAGGAAGAAAAGAATAGACTAAGAAATCAGAGTACATCACGAGTAGTAGCTGCATGTTTTGGTCTCCAGATCTGATTCGTCCTCACTTTTCTCCTCTGCGTTCTGTAATGCAGTAATGTTCTACTTCCAAGACCAATTCTTCTGCTCCTCCACCGCCTCCTCTTTTGTCTCTTCCTCCTCCTCCACACATCCCGTCTTGCTTCCCGAGCCTTTTCCACCTCCTCCACCTCCTCCGCCTCCCGTGCATTGTCGTCCGCATCCTCCACCGCCTCCTCCACTTTCTCCTCCTTCTCCATCGCCTTCTCCACCTCCTCCTCCACCTTCTCCTTCTCTGCCTCCTCCTCCTCCGCCTCCTCCTCCACCGCCTCCTCTGCCTCCTTCTCCTCGGCCTCCTCCTCCTCTGCCTCCTCCTCCTTGGCCTCCTCCTCCACTGCCTCCTCTGCCTCCTCCTCCTCGGCCTCCTCCACCTCCTCCTCCTCTGCCTCCTTCTCTCCGCATCCTCCGCCTCTTCCTCCTCGGCCTCCTCCTCCACCGCCTCCTCTGCCTCCTCCTCCACCGCCTCTCTGCCTCCTTCTCCTCGGCCTCCTCCTCCTCCGCCTCCTCCTCCTCCACCTTCTCCTCCTCCGCCTCCTCTGCCTCCTCCTCCTCGCCTCCTCCTCCACCGCCTCCTCTGACTCCTCGGCCTCCTCCTCCTCTGCCTCCTGCGCCTCTGCCTCCTGCTCCTCCGCCTCCTGCGCCTCTGCCTCCTTCTCCTCCGCCTCCTCTGCCTCCTCCTCCTCGGCCTCCTCCGCCTCCTCCTCCTCTGCCTCCTTCTTCTCCGCATCCTCCGCATCTTCCTCCTCGACCTCCTCCTCCACCGCCTCCTCTTCCTCCTCCTCCTCTTCCTCCTTCTTCACCTCCTCTCCTCCGGTCCTCGTCCTCTTCCTCCTCCTCCTCCGCCTCCTCTTTCTCCACATCTCTGCTTTCTGTGCCTCCTTCTCCTCCGCCTCCTCTCCGCTCCTCCTCCTCCTTGCACCTCTTTCTCTCCTCTCGTCTCCTTCGCCTCCTTTTCTACGGCCTCCTCCTTCTCACTTTCTCTTCTCTTCTTTGCCTTCTCCCCTCCTCTGCCTCCACCTCCTTCTTCACCTCTTCCTCTTCTTCCCCCTCTTCTGCATGTTTTGCTCTCAGGCTCCGATCTCATCCTCAGTTTTCCTCTGGCATTCTCATCATTCCTTTTCTTTGCCTCCCCTTGCTTCCTCCTTCATTTTCTCCTTTCTTTTTTTCTTTACGAATCTTGCTTATACGATCATCATCAACATCTTTAGGATCTTCCGTTTTGAATAATTATTCCTGATGTTCTTCTTTCAAGTTGATGTTTTTCTACCCCTCCTCCTCCACATCCTCTTCTTCCACGGCCGCCTCAGCCTTTTCAGCCTCCTTCTCTTTCTCCTCCTCTTCTTCGTCCGCCCCGTCCTCCGCCTCTTCCTCCTCGCGGCTTCCTCCTTCTCCTGTGCCTCCGGCTCCACTTCCTTCGTTGCCTCATCCTCTTCTTCCTCCTCTTCTGGATGCTTTCTTTTCACGCTCCCATCTCATCCTTGCTTTTCTTCTGGGCATTCTCATCAGTCAACTGTCTTTTGCTACCTGCTTTTATGATTCTTTTCTTCCTTAATTTCTTTTCCTTGTGATTTACTTACCTTCTGCCTCCTTCCCTCGCATGTACTTACCTGTTGTCCCATCGTCCTCATTCTTAGGCGGAGGAGGTGAAGGAGGAGGAGGGAGGCGGAGGAGGAGGAGGCAGAGGAGGAGGAGGCAGAGGAAGAAAAGAATAGACTAAGAAATCAGAGCATCACGAGTAGTAGCTGCATGTTTTGGTCTCCAGATCTGATGTCGTCCTCGACTTTTCTCCTCTGCGTCTGTAATGCAGTAATGTTCTTACTTCCAAGTCCAATTCTTCTGCTCCTCCACCGCCTCCTCTTTTGTCTCTTCCTCCTCCTCCACATCCTCCTCCGTCTTGCTTCCCGAGGCCTTTTCCACCTCCTCCACCTCCTCCGCCTCCCGTGCATTGTCGTCCGCATCCTCCACCCGCCTCCTCCGCTTTCTCCTCCTTCTCCATCGCCTTCTCCACCTCCTCCTCCACCTTCTCCTTCTCTGCCTCCTCCTCCTCCGCCTCCTCCTCCTCCGCCTCCTCCTCCACCGCCTCCTCTGCCTCCTTCTCCTCGCCTCCTCCTCCTCTGCCTCCTCCTCCTCGGCCTCCTCCTCCACTGCCTCCTCTGCCTCCTCCTCCTCGGCCTCCTCCACCTCCTCCTCCTCTGCCTCCTTCTTCTCCGCATCCTCCGCCTCTTCCTCCTCGGCCTCCTCCTCCACCGCCTCCTCTGCCTCCTCCTCCACCGCCTCCCTCTGCCTCCTTCTCCTCGGCCTCCTCCTCCTCCGCCTCCTCCTCCTCCACCTTCTCCTCCTCCGCCTCCTCTGCCTCCTCCTCCTCGGCCTCCTCCTCCACCGCCTCCTCTGCCTCCTCGGCCTCCTCCTCCTCTGCCTCCTGCGCCTCTGCCTCCTGCTCCTCCGCCTCCTGCGCCTCTGCCTCCTTCGTCCTCCGCCTCCTCTGCCTCCTCCTCCTCGGCCTCCTCCGCCTCCTCCTCCTCTGCCTCCTTCTTCTCCGCATCCTCCGCATCTTCCTCCTCGACCTCCTCCTCCACCGCCTCCTCTTCCTCCTCCTCCTCTTCCTCCTTCTTCACCTCCTCTTCCTCCGGTCCTCGTCCTCTTCCTCCTCCTCCTCCGCCTCCTCTTTCTCCACATCCTCTGCTTTCTGTGCCTCCTTCTCCTCCGCCTCCTCCTCCGCCTCCTCCTCCTCCTGCACCTCTTTCTCTCCTCTCGTCCTCCTTCGCCTCCTTTTCTGCGGCCTCCTCCTTCTCCACTTTCTCTTCCTCTTCCTTTGCCTTCTCCCCTCCTCTGCCTCCACCTCCTTCTTCACCTCTTCCTCTTCTTCCTCCTCTTCTGCATGTTTGCTCTCAGGCTCCGATCTCATCCTCAGTTTTCCTCTGGCATTCTCATCAGTCCTTTTCTTTTGCCTCCCTTGCTTCCTCCTTCATTTTCTCCTTTCTTTTTTCTTACGAATCTTGCTTATACGATCATCATCATCATCTTTAGGATCTTCCGTTTTGAATAATTATTCCTGATGTTCTTCTTTCAAAGTTGATGTTTTTCTACCCCTCCTCCTCCACATCCTCTTCTTCCGCGGCCCGCCTCAGCCTTTTCAGCCTCCTTCTCTTTCTCCTCCTCTTCTTCGTCCGCCCCGTCCTCCGCCTCTTCCTCCGCGGCTTCCTCCTTCTCCTGTGCCTCCGGCTCCACTTCCTTCGTTGCCTCATCCTCTTCTTCCTCCTCTTCTGGATGCTTTCTTTTCAGGCTCCCATCTCATCCTTGCTTTTCTTCTGGGCATTCTCATCAGTCAACTGTCTTTTGCTACCTGCTTTTATGTATTCTTTTCTTCCTTAATTCTTTTCCTTGTGATTTACTTACCTTCTGCCTCCTTCCCCTCGCATGTACTTACCTGTTGTCCCATCGTCCTCATTCTTAGGCGGAGGAGGTGAAGGAGGAGGAGGAGGCGGAGGAGGAGGAGGCAGAGGAGGAGGAGGCAGAGGAAGAAAAGAATAGACTAAGAAATCAGAGCATCACGAGTAGTAGCTGCATGTTTTGGTCTCCAGATCTGATGTCGTCCTCACTTTTCTCCTCTGCGTTCTGTAATGCAGTAATGTTCTACTTCCAAGACCAATTCTTCTGCTCCTCCACCGCCTCCTCTTTTGTCTCTTCCTCCTCCTCCACATCCTCCTCCGTCTTGCTTCCCGAGGCCTTTTCCACCTCCTCCACCTCCTCCACCTCCCGTGCATTGTCGTCCGCATCCTCCACCGCCTCCTCCGCTTTCTCCTCCTTCTCCATCGCCTTCTCCACCTCCTCCTCCACCTTTTCCTTCTCTGCCTCCTCCTCCTCCGCCTCCTCCTCCACCGCCTCCTCTGCCTCCTTCTCCTCGGCCTCCTCCTCCTCTTCCTCCTCCTCCTCGGCCTCCTCCTCCACTGCCTCCTCTGCCTCCTCCTCCTCGGCCTCCTCCACCTCCTCCTCCTCTGCCTCCTTCTTCTCCGCATCCTCCGCATCTTCCTCCTCGGCCTCCTCCTCCACCGCCCTCCTCTGCCTCCTCCTGCACCGCCTCCTCTGCCTCCTTCTCCTCGGCCTCCTCCTCCTCCACCTTCTCCTCCTCCGCCTCCTCTGCCTCCTCCTCCTCGGCCTGTTCCTCCACCGCCTCCTCTGCCTCCTCGGCCTCCTCCTCCACTGCCTCCTGCTCCTCCTCCTCCTCGGCCTCCTCCACCTCCTCCTCCTCTGCCTCCTTCTTCTCCGCATCCTCCGCCTCTTCCTCCTCGGCCTCCTCCTCCACCGCCTCCTCTGCCTCCTCCTGCACCGCCTCCTCTGCCTCCTCCTCCTCGGCCTCCTCCTCCACCGCCTCCTCTGCCTCCTCGGCCTCCTCCTCCTCTGCCTCCTGCTCCTCCGCCTCCTGCGCCTCTGCCTCCTTCTCCTCCGCCTCCTCTGCCTCCTCCTCCTCGGCCTCCTTCTTCTCCGCATCCTCCGCATCTTCCTCCTCGACCTCCTCCTCCATTGCCTCCTCTTCCTCCTCCTCCTCTTCCTCCTTCTTCACCTCCTCTTCCTCCGGTCCTCGTCCTCTTCCTCCTCCTCCTCCGCCTCCTCTTTCTCCACATCCTCTGCTTTCTGTGCCTCCTCCTCCTCCGCCTCCTCCTCCGCCTCCTCCTGCACCTCTTTCTCTCCTCTCGTCCTCCTTCGCCTCCTTTTCTGCGGCCTCCTCCTTCTCCACTTCTCTTCCTCTTCCTTTGCCTTCTCCCCTCCTCTGCCTCCACCTCCTTCTTCACCTCTTTCTCTTCTTCCTCCTCTTCTGCATGTTTTGCTCTCAGGCTCCGATCTCATCCTCAGTTTTCCTCTTGGCATTCTCATCATTCCTTTTCTTTTGCCTCCCTTGCTTCCTCCTTCATTTTCTCCTTTCTTTTTTCTTTACGAATCTTGCTTATACGATCATCATCATCATCTTTAGGATCTTCCGTTTTGAATAATTATTCCTGATGTTCTTCTTTCAAAGTTGATGTTTTTCTACCCCTCCTCCTCCACATCCTCCTCTTCCGCGGCCGCTTCAGCCTTTTCAGCCTCCTTCTCTTTCTCCTCCTCTTCCTCCTCCTCTTCTTCGTCCGCCCCGTCCTCCGCCTCTTCTCCGCGGCTTCCTCCTTCTCCTGTGCCTCCGGCTCCACTTCCTTCGTTGCCTCATCCTCTTCTTCCTCCTCTTCTGGATGCTTTCTTTCAGGCTCCCATCTCATCCTTGCTTTTCTTCTGGGCATTCTCATCAGTCAACTGTCTTTTGCTACCTGCTTTTATGTATTCTTTTCTTCCTTAATTCTTTTCCTTGTGATTTACTTTCCTTCTGCCTCCTTCCCCTCACATGTACTTACCTGTTGTCCCATCTTCCTCATTCTTAGGCAGAGGAGGTGAAGGAGGAGGAGGAGGCGGAGGAGGAGGAGGCAGAGGAGGAGGAGGCAGAGGAAGAAAAGAATAGACTTAGAAATCAGAGCATCACGAGTAGTAGCTGCATGTTTTGGTCTCCAGATCTGATGTCGTCCTCACTTTTCTCCTCTGCGTTCTGTAATGCAGTAATGTTCTACTTCCAAGACCAATTCTTCTGCTCCTCCACCGCCTCCTCTTTTGTCTCTTCCTCCTCCTCCACATCCTCCTCCGTCTTGCTTCCCGAGGCCTTTTCCACCTCCTCCACCTCCTCCGCCTCCCGTGCATTGTCGTCCGCATCCTCCACCGCCTCCTCCGCTTTCTCCTCCTTCTCCATCGCCTTCTCCACCTCCTCCTCTATCTTCTCCTTCTCTGCCTCCTCCTCCTCCGCCTCCTCCTCCTCCGCCTCCTCCTCCACCGCCTCCTCTGCCTCCTTCTCCTCGGCCTCCTCCTCCTCTGCCTCCTCCTCCTCGGCCTCCTCCTCCACTGCCTCCTCTGCCTCCTCCTCCTCGGCCTCCTCTCCACTGCCTCCTCTGCCTCCTCCTCCTCGGCCTCCTCCACCTCCTCCTCCTCTGCCTCCTTCTTCTCTGCATCCTCCACCTCTTCCTCCTCGGCCTCCTCCTCCACCGCCTCCTCTGCCTCCTCCTCCTCCGCCTCCTCTGCCTCCTTCTCCTCGGCCTCCTCTCCTCCGCCTCCTCCTCCTCCACCTTCTCCTCCTCCGCCTCCTCTGCCTCCTCCTCCTCGGCCTCTCCTCCACCGCCTCCTCTGCCTCCTCGGCCTCCTCCTCCTCTGCCTCCTGCGCCTCTGCCTCCTGCTCCTCCGCCTCCTGCGCCTCTGCCTCCTTCTCCTCCGCCTCCTCTGCCTCCTCCTCCTCGGCCTCCTCCGCCTCCTCCTCCTCTGCCTCCTTCTTCTCCGCATCCTCCGCATCTTCCTCCTCGACCTCCTCCTCCACCGCCTCCTCTTCCTCCTCCTCCTCTTCCTCCTTCTTCACCTCCTCTTCCTCCGGTCCTCATCCTCTTTCCTCCTCCTCCTCCGCCTCCTCTTTCTCCACATCCTCTGCTTTCTGTGCCTCCTTCTCCTCCGCCTCCTCCTCCGCCTCCTCCTCCTCCTGCACCTCTTTCTCTCCTCTCGTCCTCCTTCGCCTCCTTTTCTGCGGCCTCCTCCTTCTCCACTTTCTCTTCCTCTTCCTTTGCCTTCTCCCCTCCTCTGCCTCCACCTCCTTCTTCACCTCTTCCTCTTCTTCCTCCTCTTCTGCATGTTTTGCTCTCAGGCTCCGATCTCATCCTCAGTTTTCCTCTTGGCATTCTCATCATTCCTTTTCTTTTGCCTCCTTGCTTCCTCCTTCATTTTCTCCTTTCTTTTTTCTTTACGAATCTTGCTTATACGATCATCATCATCATCTTTAGGATCTTCCGTTTTGAATAATTATTCCTGATGTTCTTCTTTCAAAGCTGATGTTTTTCTACCCCTCCTCCTCCACATCCTCTTCTTCCGCGCCCCTCAGCCTTTTCCAGCCTCCTTCTCTTTCTCCTCCTCTTCTTCATCCGCCCCGTCCTCCGCCTCTTCCTCCGCGGCTTCCTCCTTCTCCTGTGCCTCCGGCTCCACTCCTTCGTTGCCTCATCCTCTCTTCCTCCTCTTCTGGATGCTTTCTTTTCAGGCTCCCATCTCATCCTTGCTTTTCTTCTGGGCATTCTCATCAGTCAACTGTCTTTTGCTACCTGCTTTTATGTATTCTTTCTTCCTTAATTCTTTTCCTTGTGATTTACTTACCTTCTGCCTCCTTCCCCTCGCATGTACTTACCTGTTGTCCCATCGTCCTCATTTCTTAGGCGGAGGAGGTGAAGGAGGAGGAGGAGGCGGAGGAGGAGGAGGCAGAGGAGGAGGAGGCAGAGGAAGAAAAGAATAGACTAAGAAATCAGAGCATCACGAGTAGTAGCTGCATGTTTTGGTCTCCAGATCTGATGTCGTCCTCACTTTTCTCCTCTGCGTTCTGTAATGCAGTAATGTTCTACTTCCAAGACCAATTCTTCTGCTCCTCCACCGCCTCCTCTTTTGTCTCTTCCTCCTCCTCCACATCCTCCTCTGTCTTGCTTCCCGAGGCCTTTTCCACCTCCTCCACCTCCTCCGCCTCCCGTGCATTGTCGTCCGCATCCTCCACCGCCTCCTCCGCTTTCTCCTCCTTCTCCATCGCCTTCTCCACCTCCTCCTCCACCTTCTCCTTCTCTGCCTCCTCCTCCTCCGCCTCCTCCTCCACGCCTCCTCTGCCTCCTTCTCCTCGGCCTCCTCCTCCTCTGCCTCCTCCTCCTCGGCCTCCTCCTCCACTGCCTCCTCTGCCTCCTCCTCCTCGGCCTCCTCCACCTCCTCCTCCTCTGCCTCCTTCTTCTCCGCATCCTCCGCATCTTCCTCCTCGGCCTCCTCCTCCACCGCCTCCTCTGCCTCCTCCTCCATCGCCTTCTCTGCCTCCTTCTCCTCGGCCTCCTCCTCCTCCGCCTCCTCCTCCTCCACCTTCTCCTCCTCCGCCTCCTCTGCCTCCTCCTCCTCGGCCTCCTCCTCCACCGCCTCCTCTGCCTCCTCGGCCTCCTCCTCCTCTGCCTCCTGCTCCTCCGCCTCCTGCGCCTCTGCCTCCTTCTCCTCCGCCTCCTCTTCCTCCTCCTCCTCTTCCTCCTTCTTCACCTCCTCTTCCTCCGGTCCTCGTCCTCTTCCTCCTCCGCTTCCTCTTCTCCACATCCTCTGCTTTCTGTGCCTCCTCCGCCTCCTCCTCCGCCTCCTCCTCCTCCTGCACCCTCTTCTCTCCTCTCGTCCTCCTTCGCCTCCTTTTCTGCGGCCTCCTCCTTCTCCACTTTCTCTTCCTCTTCCTTTGCCTTCTCCCCTCCTCTGCCTCCACCTCCTTCTTCACCTCTTCCTCTTCTTCCTCCTCTTCTGCATGTTTTGCTCTCAGGCTCCGATCTCATCCTCAGTTTTCCTCTTGGCATTCTCATCAGTCCTTTTCTTTTGCCTCCCTTGCTTCCTCCTTCATTTTCTCCTTTCTTTTTTCTTTACGAATCTTGCTTATACGATCATCATCATCATCTTTAGGATCTTCCGTTTTGAATAATTATTCCTGATGTTCTTCTTTCAAAGTTGATGTTTTTCTACCCCTCCTCCTCCACATCCTCTTCTTCCGCGGCCGCCTCAGCCTTTTCAGCCTCCTTCTCTTTCTCCTCCTCTTCCTCCTCCTCTTCTTCGTCCGCCCCGTCCTCCGCCTCTTCCTCCGCGGCTTCCTCCTTCTCCTGTGCCTCCGGCTCCACTTCCTTCGTTGCCTCGTCCTCTTCTTCCTCCTCTTCTGGATGCTTTCTTTTCAGGCTCCCATCTCATCCTTGCTTTTCTTCTGGGCATTCTCATCAGTCAACTGTCTTTTGCTACCTGCTTTTATGTATTCTTTTCTTCCTTAATTCTTTTCCTTGTGATTTACTTACCTTCTGCCTCCTTCCCCTCACATGTACTTGACCTGTTGTCGCATCGTCCTCATTCTTAGGCGGAGGAGGTGAAGGAGGAGGAGGAGGCGGAGGAGGGGGAGGCAGAGGAGGAGGAGGCAGAGGAAGAAAAGAATAGACTAAGAAATCAGAGCATCACGAGTAGTAGCTGCATGTTTTGGTCTCCAGATCTGATGTCGTCCTCACTTTTCTCCTCTGCGTTCTGTAATGCAGTAATGTTCTACTTCCAAGTCCAATTCTTCTGCTCCTCCACCGCCTCCTCTTTTGTCTCTTCCTCCTCCTCCACATCCTCCTCCGTCTTGCTTCCCGAGGCCTTTTCCACCTCCTCCACCTCCTCCGCCTCCCGTGCATTGTCGTCCGCATCCTCCACCGCCTCCTCCGCTTTCTCCTCCTTCTCCATCGCCTTCTCCACCTCCTCCTCCACCTTCTCCTTCTCTGCCTCCTCCTCCTCCGCCTCCTCCTCCACCGCCTCCTCTGCCTCCTTCTCCTCGGCCTCCTCACTCCTCTGCCTCCTCCTCCTCGGCCTCCTCCTCCACTGCCTCCTCTGCCTCCTCCTCCTCGGCCTCCTCCACCTCCTCCTCCTCTGCCTCCTTCTTCTCCGCATCCTCCGCCTCTTCCTCCTCGGCCTCCTCCTCCACCGCCTCCTCTGCCTCCTCTCCACCGCCTCCTTTGCCTCCTTCTCCTCGGCCTCCTCCTCCTCCACCTTCTCCTCCTCCGCCTCCTCTGCCTCCTCCTCCTCGGCCTCCTCCTCCACTGCCTCCTCTGCCTCCTCGGCCTCCTCCTCCACTGCCTCCTGCTCCTCCTCCTCCTCGGCCTCCTCCACCTCCTCCTCCTCTGCCTCCTTCTTCTCCGCATCCTCCGCCTCTTCCTCCTCGGCCTCCTCCTCCACCGCCTCCTCTGCCTCCTCCTCCACCGCCTCCTCTGCCTCCTTCTCCTCGGCCTCCTCCTCCTCCACCTCCTCCTCCTCCACCTTCTCCTCCTCCGCCTCCTCTGCCTCCTCCTCCTCGGCCTCCTCCTCCACCGCCTCCTCTGCCTCCTCGGCCTCCTCCTCTTCTGCCTCCTGCTCCTCCGCCTCCTGCGCCTCTGCCTCCTTCTCCTCCGCCTCCTCTGCCTCCTCCTCCTCTGCCTCCTTCTTCTCCGCATCCTCCGCATCTTCCTCCTCGACCTCCTCCTCCATTGCCTCCTCTTCCTCCTCCTCCTCTTCCTCCTTCTTCACCTCCTCTTCCTCCGGTCCTCGTCCTCTTCCTCCTCCTCCTCCGCCTCCTCTTTCTCCACATCCTCTGCTTTCTGTGCCTCCTCCTCCTCCGCCTCCTCCTCCGCCTCCTCCTCCTCCTGCACCTCTTTCTCTCCTCTCGTCCTCCTTCGCCTCCTTTTCTGCGGCCTCCTCCTTCTCCACTTTCTCTTCCTCTTCCTTTGCCTTCTCCCCTCCTCTGCCTCCACCTCCTTCTTCACCTCTTCCTCTTCTTCCTCCTCTTCTGCATGTTTTGCTCTCAGGCTCCGATCTCATCCTCAGTTTTCCTCTTGGCATTCTCATCAGTCCTTTTCTTTTGCCTCCCTTGCTTCCTCCTTCATTTTCTCCTTTCTTTTTTCTTTACGAATCTTGCTTATACGATCATCATCATCATCTTTAGGATCTTCCGTTTTGAATAATTATTCCTGATGTTCTTCTTTCAAAGCTGATGTTTTTCTACCCCCTCCTCCTCCACATCCTCCTCTTCCGCGGCCGCCTCAGCCTTTTCAGCCTCCTTCTCTTTCTCCTCCTCTTCTTCGTCCGCCCCGTCCTCCGCCTCTTCCTCCGCGGCTTCCTCCTTCTCCTGTGCCTCCGGCTCCACTTCCTTCGTTGCCTCATCCTCTTCTTCCTCCTCTTCTGGATGCTTTCTTTCAGGCTCCCATCTCATCCTTGCTTTTCTTCTGGGCATTGTCATCAGTCAACTGTCTTTTGCTACCTGCTTTTATGTATTCTTTTCTTCCTTAATTCTTTTCCTTGTGATTTACTTACCTTCTGCCTCCTTCCCCTCACATGTACTTACCTGTTGTCCCATCGTCCTCATTCTTAGGCAGAGGAGGTGAAGGAGGAGGAGGAGGCGGAGGAGGAGGAGGCAGAGGAGGAGGAGGCAGAGGAAGAAAAGAATAGACTTAGAAATCAGAGCATCACGAGTAGTAGCTGCATGTTTTGGTCTCCAGATCTGATGTCGTCCTCACTTTTCTCCTCTGCGTTCTGTAATGCAGTAATGTTTCTACTTCCAAGACCAATTCTTCTGCTCCTCCACCGCCTCCTCTTTTGTCTCTTCCTCCTCCTCCACAATCCTCCTCCGTCTTGCTTCCCGAGGCCTTTTACACCTCCTCCACCTCCTCCGCCTCCCGTGCATTGTCGTCCGAATCCTCCACCACCTCCTCCGCTTTCTCCTCCTTCTCCATCGCCTTCTCCACCTCCTCCTCTATCTTCTCCTTCTCTGCCTCCTCCTCCTCCGCCTCCTCCTCCTCCGCCTCCTCCTCCACCGCCTCCTCTGCCTCCTTCTCCTCGGCCTCCTCCTCCTCTGCCTCCTCCTCCTCGGCCTCCTCCTCCACTGCCTCCTCTGCCTCCTCCTCCTCGGCCTCCTCCACCTCCTCCTCCTCTGCCTCCTTCTTCTCCGCATCCTCCGCCTCTTCCTCCTCGGCCTCCTCCTCCACCGCCTCCTCTGCCTCCTTCTCCTCGGCCTCCTCCTCCTCCGCCTTCTCCTCCTCCGCCTCCTCTGCCTCCTCCTCCTCGGCCTCCTCCTCCACCGCCTCGTCTGCCTCCTCGGCCTCCTCCTCCTCTGCCTCCTGCTCCTCCTCCACCGCCTCCTCTGCCTCCTTCTCCTCGGCCTCCTCCTCCTCCGCCTTGTCCTCCTCCGCCTCCTCTGCCTCCTCCTCCTCGGCCTCCTCCTCCACCGCCTCCTCTGCCTCCTCGGCCTCCTCCTCCTCTGCCTCCTGCTCCTCCGCCTCCTGCGCCTCTGCCTCCTTCTCCTCCGCCTCCTCTGCCTCCTCCTCCTCGGCCTTCTTCTTCTCCTCATCTTCCTCCTCGACCTCCTCCTCCACCGTCTCCTCTTCCTCCTCCTCCTCTTCCTCCTTCTTCACCTCCTCTTCCTCCGGTCCTCGTCCTCTTCCTCCTCCTCCTCCGCCTCCTCTTTCTCCACATCCTCTGCTTTCTGTGCCTCCTCCTCCTCCGCCTTCTCCTCCGCCTCCTCCTCCTCCTGCACCTCTTTCTCTCCTCTCGTCCTCCTTCGCCTCCTTTTCTGCGGCCTCCTCCTTCTCCACTTTCTCTTCCTCTTCCTTTGCCTTCTCCCCTCCTCTGCCTCCACCTCCTTCTTCACCTCTTCCTCTTCTTCCTCCTCTTCTGCACGTTTTGCTCTCAGGCTCCGATCTCATCCTCAGTTTTCCTCTTGGCATTCTCATCATTCCTTTTCTTTTGCCTCCCTTGCTTCCTCCTTCATTTTCTCCTTTCTTTTTTCTTTACGAATCTTGCTTATACGATCATCATCATCATCTTTAGGATCTTCCGTTTTGAATAATTATTCCTGATGTTCTTCTTTCAAAGTTGATGTTTTTCTACCCCTCCTCCTCCACATCCTCTTCTTCCGCGGCCGCCTCAGCCTTTTCAGCCTCCTTCTCTTTCTCCTCCTCTTCCTCCTCCTCTTCTTCGTCCGCCCCGTCCTCCGCCTCTTCCTCCGCGGCTTCCTCCTTCTCCTGTGCCTCCGGCTCCACTTCCTTCGTTGCCTCGTCCTCTTCTTCCTCCTCTTCTGGATGCTTTCTTTTCAGGCTCCCATCTCATCCTTGCTTTTCTTCTGGGCATTCTCATCAGTCAACTGTCTTTTGCTACCTGCTTTTATCTATTCTTTTCTTCCTTAATTCTTTTCCTTGTGATTTACTTACCTTCTGCCTCCTTCCCCTCACATGTACTTACCTGTTGTCCCATCGTCCTCATTCTTAGGCGGAGGAGGTGAAGGAGGAGGAGGAGGCGGAGGAGGAGGAGGCAGAGGAGGAGGAGGCAGAGGAAGAAAAGAATAGACTTAGAAATCAGAGCATCACGAGTAGTAGCTGCATGTTTTGGTCTCCAGATCTGATGTCGTCCTCACTTTTCTCCTCTGCGTTCTGTAATGCAGTAATGTTCTACTTCCAAGACCAATTCTTCTGCTCCTCCACCGCCTCCTCTTTTGTCTCTTCCTCCTCCTCCACCTCCTCCTCCGTCTTGCTTCCCGAGGCCTTTTCCACCTCCTCCACCTCCTCCGCCTCCCGTGCATTGTCGTCCGCATCCTCCACCGCCTTCTCTGCTTTCTCCTCCTTCTCCACCTCCTCCTCCACCTTCTCCTTCTCTGCCTTCTCCTCCACCGCCTCCTCTGCCTCCTTCTCCTCAGCCTCCTCCTCCTCTGCCTCCTCCTCCTCTGCCTCCTCCTCCTCGGCCTCCTCCTCCACCTCCTCCTCCTCTGCCTCCTTCTTCTCCGCATCCTCCGCCTCTTCCTCCTCAGCCTCCTCCTCCTCTGCCTCCTCTTCCTCCTTTTCCTCGGCTCCTCCTCCTCTGCCTCCTTCTCCTCGGCCTCCTCCTCCTCCGCCTCCTCCTCCTCCGCTCCTCTGCCTCCTCCGCCTCCTCCTCCTCCACCTTCTTCTCCTCGGCCTCCTCTGCCTCCTCCTTCTCTGCCTCCTTCTTCTCCGCATCCTCCGCCTCTTCCTCCTCGGTCTCCTCCTCCACCGCCTCCTTCTCCTCCTCCTCCTCCTTCTCCGCATCCTCTGCATCCTCTTCCTCCACCTCCTCTGTCTCCTCCTCCTCTTCCTCCCTCTTCATCTCCTCTTCCTTCGGTCCTCATTTTCTTCCTCTTTCTCCTCCGCCTCCTCTTTCTCCGCATCCTCTGCTTTCTGCGCCTCCTCCTTCTCCGCCTCCTCCTCCACCTCCTCTTCCTGCACCTCCTTTTCTCCTCTCGTCCTCCTTCGGCTCCTTTTCTGAGGCCTCCTCCTTCTCCACTTTCTCTTCTTCTTCCTTTGCCTTCTCCCCTCCTCTGCCTCCACCTCCTTCTTCACCTCTTCCTCTTCTTCCTCCTATTCTGCATGTTTTGCTCTCAGGCTCCGATCTCGTCCTCAGTTTTCATCTCTGCTTTCTCATCATTCATTTTCTTTTGCCTCCCTTGGTGCCTTCTTCATTTTCTCCATTCTTTTTCTTCTACGAGTCTTCCTTATACAATTGTAATCATCTTTGTCATCCTTATGATGTTCCGTTTTGAATAATTGTTCCTGATGTTCTTATTTCAAAGTCTATTTTTCCTTACTCTCCTCCTTGACATCCTTCTCTGCCTCCGCTGCCTCAGCCTTTTTTTTGCCTTTTAGTTCTCCTCCTCCTCCTCCTCCTCCTCCTCTTCTTCCTCATCCTACTCTTCTGCTTCCCCCTTCTCCTTCACCTCTTCCTCTGTGGCCTCTTCCTTTTCCTGAGCCTCTGGCTCCACCTCCTCCTTAGCCTCATCCGCTTCTTCCTCATCTTCTGGATGTTTTCTTTTCAGGCTCCCATCTCATCCTTACTTGCTTCTCGGTATTTTCAGCATTCTGCTGTCTTTTGCAACCTGCTTTTATGCATTATTTTCCTTCTGAATTCTTTTCCTTATGATTTACTTACCTTCTGCCTCTTCACCCTCACGTTGTACTTACCTGTCCATTGTCCTCATTCTTAGGCAGAGGAATCCTTCTTCTTCTCTGCCTCCTCCACCTCCTTCTCCACCTTTGCCTTCTCCCCTCCTCTGCCTCCAACTCCTTCTTTGCCTCTACCTCTTCTTCCTCCTCTTCTGTATGTTTTGCTCTCAGGCTCCACTCTCATCCTCATCCTCCTCCTCTGCCTCTTCCTCTGCCTCCACATCCTCTACTTCCTCCTCCAACTTCTTCTCTTCCTCTGCCTCCTCTGCCCCCTCTACCTCCTCCTTCTCCATCTCCTCTGCACCTCTGCCTTCTCCTCCACCTTTTCTTTTTTCTCTTCCTCATCCTCCACGTCCTCCTCGGCCTCATTTTCCTCCCTGTTTTCTGCCTCCTCCTCCCCCGCTTTCTATCTTACTTTCTCCTTATCTACATCTGCCTCCACCTCCTTTGCCTCTTTTTTTTCCCCTTCCACTGCCTCCTCCTCTGCCTCTTTCTTTGCCTCATCCTCAGCTTCCTTCTCCTTTTCCTTTTCATCCACCTCCTCTTCCACCTTCTGTGATTCCTCCTCTTCCATGTCCTCCTCTTCCTCTACCTCCTCCGCATCCTCCGCCAGCTCCTTCGCTGGCTTTCATGAGCTGGGGTACCACACTTCTAATGTATTAAGAGGCCAACCTGTGTGTCTCCACATGTTTGTACACAATTTAGTTCAGAGCCGTTGTTTGGGTTGTACTGGAACGGCTGTATTGATTATAACAGATTCCTGATTATTGAACCAGTTACTAGAAAATCATAGAATTTAATTCTGTTATTCAGTATAAGAGTGCCAGTGAACCTTAAATTACTGCCATTTCAAATTACACGGAACGCATTATTATGTATTAAGCACTACACAGAAATCCCTGCACTTAAACCCCAGAGCTGTGAGCTGCTCATCAAGTCTGGGACAAGGAGTGGGTGCTGCTGTGCCCAGACTCCTCTCTGAGAAAAGATTAGAGAAGGCAAGGGGATTCACTCTGACTTTCCTGACTCAATGAGAGAGTCTTCCTCATTCTTTTCCCTGATCCCTCTGCAAACCACTCAAGCCCGTCCCCAACTCCGTCTCTGTAGAAATTACAATAAATTATTCACAGACATCTCACCTGCTGTCTTGTCCCATTCGGGACATTTTGTCATGGATTCCTTAAGCAGCCTGAACACCTTCCACTCTTGTGTGCGAATCGAGGGCAGGAATTAATAGTCTGTACAATGCTGACATTGCATGGACCCGACCCCAGGTATTCTCAAGCAATTTTGTAACACGTGTTATTAAATTCTGTCTTACCTCCTTACCAATGTAGTTGCAGTTGAACTCTTCAGCAGTAAGACTTCTGCTTCAGTATTGAAGAACCAAGCTCACCACTCAGAAGCTTGAGCAAAAATAAAAAAAGAAGCGCCAAATAAACAAACAAAACAAACAAAAAAAAAACCAAACAAAGAAAACCAACAAATAAACCAAAAACGAAGGGAAAACAAAATTAAAAAAAAAAAAAACAAACCAGAACATTCCCCCACAATAAGCCCAACCACCATAGCAAAAAAAATGCACAGCCATTCTCAATAAAAAAAAAGTCACACCGTTGCCCTGATGGTTCTTCCACCCCACTCCCATCTTACAGCTACTGCTCATTTCAGCGCCCTTGAATTAGAAGAAATGAAAGAAGGAAAAAATAAACCAGGAAGATCTCTGCAGCCCTGGAGAGAAGCCTTGCTCTTAGGCACGTGCACCCGGTATTTAAAGCCTTTTGGGCTGAAAGAGTCTGCACGCACATCCAATGTAATCCTCCCGTGGCACAGCTTGAGGCCGTTTCCTCTGGCTCTATGGCTTGTTCCTTGGGATGGTCCCCCTGGCCCCAGCTCCCCCCACTGCTCTCCCTGCTGCCATCCCTTCCCAGGGACAGGCTCTGGCAGCCTGAGCCCTGCCTGCTTTGGCGGCCCCTCTGCCCGGAGAGCCCCCTGCACCACGCCGAGTGCAGCGGACGCGGCTTTCTAGCGGGGCCACCCTGGCTGAGCTCCTTCCGAGAGGGTGACGACCCCCAGGGGACCCACCCTGGAGCTGGGGGGGACGAGTCCCTTCCGCGCACGCTGCCGCCTCTCCGCGCTCTCTCTGCCCGCTCTGCCCGCTCTGCTGCTGGTCGCGACGCCGCCCGGGCTGCTCTGGGGAGCTGTGGGGTGGCTGAGGCGCGGATCCGCTGCGGGTCGGTCCGGTCCCGGCGCCGCTGCCTCGGCGAGAGACGCTCCGTGCTGGTAAAGCGTTTTGAAAGCGTCCTCGTTGCCCCGGCAACGGACCGGTGGCGGCGCTCGGCTCCGCTCGGCTCGTCTCGGCTTCGCTCGGCGGTGCTCGGGTCTTTTCGTCAGCGCTCGGATCGTCTCGTAGCTTTCCGGCAGCGCTCGTTAACGCTCGGCCCCTCACGGCTCACGTTGAACATCTCCACACGGAGGGTGGGAGCAGAGTCCTTGCCGGGGCCGACCGAGGCAGCGCAGCCACTGAGTGCCTCGCTCAGCTTTCTTTTCCTCTGATCATTTCTGGGGTGTAGGGCAACTCTTTGTGGTCCTTTACCTGAAATTTTAAGCTATGTTCCAATGGTTTTCTTTTTTCACCAAAACTAATACTTGACCTATAAAATAGTTCAGTGCACAAGAAACAGCTGACCGCGTCTCAAAGCTCAGCTTTTTTGCTCAGTATGTGTTTTGTCTTTTCTTGGACATCCATAGGAGGTAGATTTAACCCATGCATGACCTTAAACTAGGGTGGCCTTTTTACTCAGTATAAAGATTAAGCAGTTTTCTGTATGAGGTTGCAAAACTGAGAGAGCCCGGGCACAAACCCGCATGCTGGAGAGCCAACGTTTTGTTTCTACTGCAGCCATCATTAGAAGCTTGACCCTGAGACTACAGCTTTGCTCTGTCTACGCTTCTTGGCACCAGACTGGGTTAGCACAGTGGGACTGAAGCTCAGAAGGGAACTCCATGCACTGTTGTAAATTTCTACACGGTATTTTGCTGATGATTCCAGGGTGACCTTGACTCATGCAAGTGATGACAGAACGATAGAACTAAAATCCCAGAGATGAGGTGCAAGAGTGTCGGGCACATTGCTCTCAATACTTTTCCAAACCACAATAGACAATATGGAGCTTCCAGCTCCTGGAGAAATGCCCTCCAAGAACTCACACAGACTTCCCTAGGACCTTGCTTTGTATTTGACAGGATGAGAAAAGGTCCGGCAGTACCCTATCAAGGCCTGAATGTTCCCATTTTGCCCACAGCAATATTTTTTTCTGATTTGCATTTTGGCTTCAACTAGCTAATGGCTGATTGGTGGCACAGTTAGTCCTTCCCATTCCCCTCTGTCACTCACACACAACCATTAACGCAAACATGGGTGCGTTTTAACAACACAAGAGATGGAGAATATCTGGAGAAGGGGTACAATCTCTACCAACTGCTTTCTTCCTGCCCTGAACAGAGAAGCAGAGTAAGCCCAGAGTGAGAGGGGCAGTGTATTCATTTAGGACCTCAAGACGGGGCAGCCTTAAAAAATCACTATAACCATGCAGCATTAGGTAAGGCTGAGACATCAGGCAAATTTCATGCACCTTGCCTTTTTAATGAGTACTGTCTTGTACACTCCAGAGTTTGGGCTGTCAGAAACAATGACAGGAAGGAATGGAAACAAAACCCCAGTACAATGCTGACATTGCATGGACCCGACCCAGGTATTCTCAAGCAATTTTGTAACACGTGTTATTAAATTCTGTCTTACCTCCTTACCAATGTAGTTGCAGTTAAACTCTTCAGCAGTAAGACTTCTGCTTCAGTATTGAAGAACCAAGCTCACCACTCAGAAGCTTGAGCAAAAATAAAAAAAGAAGCGCCAAATAAACAAACAAAACAAACAAAAAAAAAACCAAACAAAGAAAACCAACAAATAAACCAAAAACGAAGGGAAAACAAAATTAAAAAAAAAAAAAACAAACCAGAACATTCCCCCACAATAAGCCCAACCACCATAGCAAAAAAAATGCACAGCCATTCTCAATAAAAAAAAAGTCACACCGTTGCCCTGATGGTTCTTCCACCCCACTCCCATCTTACAGCTACTGCTCATTTCAGCGCCCTTGAATTAGAAGAAATGAAAGAAGGAAAAAATAAACCAGGAAGATCTCTGCAGCCCTGGAGAGAAGCCTTGCTCTTAGGCACGTGCACCCGGTATTTAAAGCCTTTTGGGCTGAAAGAGTCTGCACGCACATCCAATGTAATCCTCCCGTGGCACAGCTTGAGGCCGTTTCCTCTGGCTCTATGGCTTGTTCCTTGGGATGGTCCCCCTGGCCCCAGCTCCCCCCACTGCTCTCCCTGCTGCCATCCCTTCCCAGGGACAGGCTCTGGCAGCCTGAGCCCTGCCTGCTTTGGCGGCCCCTCTGCCCGGAGAGCCCCCTGCACCACGCCGAGTGCAGCGGACGCGGCTTTCTAGCGGGGCCACCCTGGCTGAGCTCCTTCCGAGAGGGTGACGACCCCCAGGGGACCCACCCTGGAGCTGGGGGGGACGAGTCCCTTCCGCGCACGCTGCCGCCTCTCCGCGCTCTCTCTGCCCGCTCTGCTGCTGGTCGCGACGCCGCCCGGGCTGCTCTGGGGAGCTGTGGGGTGGCTGAGGCGCGGATCCGCTGCGGGTCGGTCCGGTCCCGGCGCCGCTGCCTCGGCGAGAGACGCTCCGTGCTGGTAAAGCGTTTTGAAAGCGTCCTCGTTGCCCCGGCAACGGACCGGTGGCGGCGCTCGGCTCCGCTCGGCGGTGCTCGGGTCTTTTCGTCAGCGCTCGGATCGTCTCGGCAGCGCCCGGAGCCTTTCGGCACCGCTCGGAACGTCTCGGCAGCGCTCGGCCCCTCATGGCTCACGTTGAACATCTCCACACGGAGGGTGGGAGCAGAGTTCTTGCCGGGGCCGACCGAGGCAGCACAGCCACTGAGTGCCTCGCTCAGCTTTCTTTTCCTCTGATCATTTCTGGGGTGTAGGGCAACTCTTTGTGGTCCTTTAGCTGAAACTTGAAGCTATGTTCCGATAACTTTCTTTTTTCCCCCAAGTGTCATGGTCCTCCTGAGGGAAAGAGGCACAGGGTTGTATCCAACTATTTTTCTTCCTGTCTCTTTGTTTCTATGGAAAGCGTGTTACGCGGACCTAGTTCCCTGTAAAGTAACAATGCCAAGGATAAAATATCCTGGCTGCAGAAGAGGTAGCACATCCCATGATTTGTGCAGGTCTATAGAGGGACTCCGCCCTGGAAGGCTGCAGCTCGAGCTCCGGTGGTTCGAGTGGCATGTGGCACAGGCTGTGGGGACATCAAGACCCTGCCTTTCACCAAGTGAAAAGTGCTCTCTCCAAGTGCACCAAAGAAGCACTCAGAAGGATGATGGCACAGCCACTTCCCCAGTGATGTCCAACCGGCCCACACTGTGCTCATGAGGGAGCAGGAGGCGGCCTGTGGAAGGGCACAGGCAAGTTCCTCTCAGGGCACTGCCCGGGCTGGCTCCTGGCCACGACTGCCCAGCAGAGACTCGAGGGACACAGAGTGTCCGGGTGCCGCTGACAGGCTTGTCAGGGAGACCGTCTTGCAGCCATGCCGCAGGGTGGCAGCTCTGGTGAGGCTCGTCCCAGGGCTCTGCTCTCCTGCCCCCCGGGGCTGCGCGGCACAGCCTCCCTGCGGCAGCTCCCAGATCGCTTCTCCTGTCCGGAGTCGCGGCTTGGTGCTGCCTCTGCATCGCCCTCGGGCTGCAGGGGAGCAATGAATTTGAGGAGCCTGTCATGCCACCACCTGCAGCCCCCTCAGTCATCATCCACCTGGCAGAAGGACACTCAGCTGCCCAAAATCCCCATCGTCCTGCAGCAACCCAGCCTGCAGCTGCAGTGCCAGTGCCCAGGGCTCCTGTGGGCAGCCTCGGTCCCTACAGCTGGGCATTCTGGCCAGCAGCTGGGACTCAGGCTGATCCCCAGAGATCCCAGCCCCCTAAATCTACTGATGGTGCAATAAAAGAAAATGCAGGCATGAAAACTGCAGAAAAAGCCTCAGTATTATATTACTATTACATTCCTGACGCAGAAACTCTCGGCAGCGCCCAGGAAGAGAGCACTGTGGTTTGGGAAGAGAGGGAGGGCTGAGAAAACACCAGCTGAGCTTCCCAGAATGGAGAACCAGCGTTTGCCACGCCAGCATCATATGCTTCTATTTACACAACGCCGTGCAGACAGAAATGAAGAGCATCCCTTGGAGGTCCCAACAGAGTCAGTGCAGCACCGCTTCCAGAAACACACCTTGTGGAGCTGGTGCTGATTAGAAGCAGTCGGTTTATTCCTTAGAACAATTTGGACCACGTGTAGTTTCGTTCTCGACTTGTTTGTCAAATTTCTGCAAATATCCAAACTAAACCCCTGTCCCTGGAGCTGTGCCCCACATCCTGCCATGTCCTGCCCCGCTGCCTCTCGCCGGCTGCCGCCCACCCCCACTCCGCGGCCCCACTGCCCACGCCGCCTCCCGGCAGCACCACCTGCCCGCCGCCCCGGGGCCCGGGCGAGCCCTCTCCCACGGTTCCGCCCCATGGTTCCGCCCGCCGTCTGGTACCGCCCAGCTGCGCGTCGTGGCAACCCCCTCCGGGGACTCAGTCGCTGTCTGGTGGGCGCGGGTGCGCGCATGGGGGGGCCTTTGGTGTCCCTCGCGGTGCTGCACAAGTCGGGCTGGAGCGGAGCTTGTCCCGGGAGTCCGGTGTCCGAGAGAAGCCGCGGTGTGCTGAGGGGCTGGGGGCTGCGCCGGGGTGTGCCCCTGGAGGAGGAGGAGGAGGAGAGCTCCATGGAGTCTGGGGAAGCCTTAAGGGTCCTGGAGGGCTGACAGTCAGGGCCCTGGGGCCTACATCAGGGTCAAAACCAGTGTTGTGCAGCAAGAAAAGCAGGTTGAGGGAGATAATTGTCCCCCTCTGCTCTGCTCTGCTCTGCTCTGCTCTGCTCTGCTCTGCTCTGCTCTGGTACGGAAGACCCCATCTAGAGTACTGTCTCCAGTTCTGGAGCCCCCAGCATAAGAAGAACATGGATCTCTTGGGAGGGAGTCCAGCAGCGGTCCACGAAGCTGATCAGAGAGCTGGAGCACCTCTCCTATGAGGACAGGCTGAGAGAGTTGGGGTTGTTCAGCCTGGAGAGGAGAAGGCTCCAAGGAGACCTCATTGTGGCCTTCCTGTGTCCCTCACCTGAGTGGGGCCTAAAAGAAAGCTGCAGAGAGACTTTTTGCAAGGGCATGGAGTGATAGGACACTTCTAAATTGGCTTCAGATTGGAAGAGATTTAGATTTAGGTTGGACATTTGGAAGAAATTCTTTAGTGTGAGGGTGCTGAGACACTGAGCCAGGTTGCCCAGGGAGGTTGCGGATGTGTTTGATGCGTGGTTAGATGGGGCTTTGAGCAGCTTGGTCTAGCGGAAGGTGTCCCTGTCAATGCAGGGGGGCTGGAACTAGGTGATCTTCACAGTCCCTTCCAACCCAAGCCACTCCATGATTCTATGGTTCTCTGATTAGTAGGGATGCCAATTCCTTTTACTACCTCCTGGGATAATTTCCTTTCAAACTTGGGATATACTGGACGCCAGTCTTTCAGCCCTTATCCATACTGGCACTGGTCAATCCCAAAGAAAGAAAGAGCAGGGTGGCTGACGGAAGGTTACAAAAGGCAGTGGTTGGTCTTGGTTAATGAATGTCAGCTCCTGTAGATACGTAGAGCAGAGTGGGAGAATTGCTACTGATGTAAATGAAATCCGACAGCAAACTAAGATCTTACACGAAATTCAAAAGGGTGATACAGCTCTAGGATTTGACGAGATCTGGGGATGGTTAGCTTCCTGATTCCCTGACCAAGCCTATGGCTCAAGAAATTGTTGATGATGGTGAGAATAATCGTGTTAGGTTTTGTATGTTTATATCTACTCCTACACTGCACCTGTAGCTGTTGCTTGGCACGCGGCAAAGAGCTTGGCACATTTGATTCAAACTGCAGTCAGAAAGGCACACAATTAGTACTGTAGCTGGCACTGAGCAAGGACAGAACTCAAGCTCTTATTCGAGAGGTTCTAAGCGCGTCTTGTGCAAATCGCTAATTTGGCAAGGAAGACTCGAGGCCTGTATGGATAACCCAGCCTAAGGAATGCAGGAGGTGATAAAGAACAACTCCAATCAAATCAAGAGGATTGACTGCTGAACCAGTCTGGGGCAGTTGGGGTTACAGAATTTGTGCAACTGTGTCCTTTGGGTGAACTTAGCTCATTATAATCCTGAAAATCACACCCCCGAGGCAAAAAGCCCAGCCCTGCCCAGGTGAAGACCCTTCCCCTGAGCATGTGTGATAGCAGGAACAGTGATGTAACCAGAGTGTAACCACATGCACATTGCTAACCACTCACGGTAATTGAGCTTTGTTTATAAATACGTCATGGAAAATCTTCCGTGTGCTTGACTTCTGGGAAGCCGAGTGGACGAGGAATACAGAACAAATCAGGAATTTTTGCCCTAAAAACCCCCACGTGTGCAGTTCTGATCTCCCCCACTCCAGAATACATTGGGTAGAGTTAAAATGGGAAAATCAGCATTGAGGACTGACCCAGCTTCAACAGGAGGAGATACGGAAGGAAAACTCTTCAGAGGGGGGGTATTATCTAGAAAGCCAGGTAGTCAGACTGTAGGTAGTATAAAGGAGGGGAGCATGACTCACGGAGGAGGCCAAGCAGAGGAAATCAAAACAGGTACGTACTTCATCGCAGGGAAACTGGGGAGCTAATTTCCAGGCAGCACTTTGGCGTACCAACATGTGACTTGCCTGGGGGAAAAAGACTATTAAAAATATACATGAGCTCTATTCACACAGACTACAGCTCTTGAAGGTGGCACCTCTGTCACTGCCAGTCCTGGAACTCTGCACTGGCAGAAGCTCAGAGTTCACACCTGAGACGTGCTCCTTCACGGCTGCCCTCTTCAACTCTGCCCGGGTTCTGCTCTTAGCAGAAGCTCCAGCTCTGGCTGGAGGCAGACTGACTACAGGGCCTTTTCTCCCCAGCCCAGCACATCTACTATCAGTAAAAATGCAACCATATTTTAAAGTTAAAAACCTACATTGAAGACCTATTTAAGAGAATTTTAAAGTACTAAAACAAATGACTTATCAAGTAAAAATGTCATAAAGACAGTGTAACGAGTGGAGCAGCTAATGCCCTGCAAAGTTAAAATGGAAGAAAAAAGTAAAGGGCTATTAAAAAAAACCAAAACACAACGGTGAAATGATTCCACTAGAAGCTGCTGCACATCTTCCCATACTTTTCCCCTTCCTCTTACTCTCCTCTATCTTCCCTCCAAATGTAGGAAGAGAAGGGAATGCTGAGTAAATGTCAGTCCTTGTGTCCATTTAACCCGGCAGCACACACAGCAATTGTACTTCCATCAGGTGCTATAAAATACGGCCTGAGAGGCAGCCTGGCACTGGAGAATGGGAGGCCTCCTCTTGAAAGAGCAGGAATTCTTCTCATTTTGCTTAACTTCACCTAAAAAACAATAACAAAACTTATACAAAGGAAGGTGCTTCCACTCTTCAAGCCACGTTATTTCTATGGCACTCACCACCATGGATCCCAGCTGCCAAAGGTCAGCGAAAGCACATCCATGGGTGCGTGCTGGCAAGCATACTCAGGCACTGTACAAGCACAATAATTTCACAGGAGGCAGAGTGAAGTACTCACCCTGCAGACAGGAGCTAAACTGTTCTGATTGACCCTTTCTGTAGCAGTGAGCTGAGAGCAGCTCGCTCAGTAACCTCTAAAAAATGCAGAATTTCTTCCTAGCAGGGCATTTGCTGTTGTGTAAACTGTGCCTGCTTTTCCTGCCTGGAGCTGTTACTGATGGATCTCTCTCTTCTACAGATGTGGTAACTCCATTCCAGATGTTGGTAATGATCGCTGTGTGCTGAAAGGCAAGCCTGTGGGGAAGATGACGAGCCTGGATGAGATACTGAGCAAAATTTGTGTTAAAGAAAGAGCTTACAGACTATGCAAAAGAGGGCTGGCTATTCAGGAAGTGTTTAGGAATATAGTTTAGTCATGTTGAAAAAAAATTAGAGTGATGAATTCACAGTTTGAGTTTAATCTTGGCACTGAAGGATAACAAAAGGTCCTTCTACTGATACATCAACAGCAAAAGGAGGGGCAGGGAAAACCTCCATTCTTTGTTGGACATGGGGGGAAACATAGTTGACAAAGATGAGGAAAAGGCTGAGGTATTTAACACTTTCTTTACCTCAGTTTCCAACAGTGACACAGTTGTCCTGAGGACAGCTGCTTCTGGAGGTCTTAGAGAGAAAGAGGAAGCTGAGTAGCTCCTCTGTAATCCAGGAGGGAACAGTTAGAGACCTGCTGAGCCACCTGGATTCTCACAAGTCTATGGGACCTGCTGGGATCCACCCCAGGGTGATGAGGGAGATCGTGGAAGAGCTTGCCAAGCTGCTCTCCATCATTTACCAGCAGTCCTGGCTGACTGGGGAGGTCGCAGATGGTTGGAAGTTGGGGAATGTCACAGCAATCCACAAAAAGGGAGGACCCAGGGAACTCCAGGCCTGTCAGCCTGAGCTCAGTGCCTGGCAGGGTTATGGAGCAGAACATCCTGGGGGCAATCACACAGCACCTACAGGATGGACAGGGGATCAGATCCAGCCAGCACGGGGTTAAGAAGGGCAGGTCCTGTCTGACCAACTTGATCTCCTTTTATGATCAAGTGACCTGCCTGGTGGGTGAGGGGAAGGCTGTGGATGGAGTCTACCTACAGGACTTCAGCAAAGCCTTTGACACCGTCTCCCACAGCATTCTCCTGGAAAAGCTGTCAGCGCAGGGCTCAGACAGGAGCACTCTGTGCTGGGTTAGGAACTGCTGGAGGCCCCCAAAGAGTGGTGCTGAAGGGTGCTGATCCAATTGGCGGCCGCTCACCAGTGGTGTCCCCCAGGGATCAGTGCTGGGCCCAGTTCTGTTTAATATCTTCATTGATGATTTAGATGAGGGGATTGAGTCCAGAATTAGGAAATTCACAGATGACACTAAGTTGAGGGGGAGTGTGGATCAGCTGGAAGGCAGGAGGGCTCTGCAGAGGGACCTGGACAGACTGGAGAGTTGGGCTGATTCCAACGGGATGAGGTTCAACACAGACAAGTGCCGGGTCCTGCACTTTGGCCACAGCAACCCCATGGGGAGCTCCAGGCTGGGCACAGAGTGGCTGAGAGCAGCCAGGCAGACAGGGACCTGGGAGTCTGGATTGACAGGAAGCTGAACATGAGCCAGCAGTGTGCCCAGGTGGCCAAGAAGGCCAATGGCATCCTGGCCTCTATCAGGAGCAGTGTCGCCAACAGGTCCAGGGAAGGGATTCTGCCCCTGTACTCAGCCCTGGTGGGGCCACAGCTTGAGTCCCATGTCCAGTTCTGGGCCCCTCAGTTCAGGAAGGAGATTGAGGTGCTGGAGCAGGTCCAGAGAAGAGCAAGGAGGCTGTGAAGGGATCCAGCACAAGTCCTGTGAGGAAGGGCTGAGGGACCTGGGGGTGTCCAGTCTGGAGAAGAGGAGGCTCAGGGGAGACCTCATCACTCTCTACAACTCCCTGAAAGGAGGTGGGAGCCAGGGGGTTTTGGTCTCTTCTCGCAAGCAGGGCATGGTCTTAAGCTCTGCCAGGGGAGATATTTAGGTTTAGCTTAGATATTAGGAAAAAATTCTTTACAGAGAGGGTGATTGGGTATTGGAATGGGCTGACCAGGGAGGTGGTGGATTCTCCGTCCCTGGAGGTTTTTAAGAAGAGACTGAATGGGGCTATGGTGCCATGGTCTGGTAACCACAGTGGTAATGGATAAAGGGTTGGACTTGATGATCTCAGAGGACCTTTCCAAACCGGCTGATTCTGTGATTCTATAATAATAATAATTATTAAGTTAATAAGTTAATAAGTGTTCCAGCTTCTTAACATTCTCATGGAAGTAAAAATCAATAATTATAAACCAGATTTTATTTTCTGCTCTGCCTGTGTACTTCACCATCTATTCTCTATTAACAGCTCTGTTTGCCCAGTCTTCTCTATTGAGCAGATAAAAGGGTTTCATTAAAACAAGGCCTAATGCTTTCAGTGGCAGAAGAGCCACTTGAGTTTTAAGTGTTTATGTTGGTTAAGAACAACTTAAATTTTAGTAAGCCTGACCTGATCATGATGCTACTTATTTCATTCTATCAACAGCAGTCCTTTATAAATATTCCTTTATCTCATATGAAAAACTTATTCCATTAAAATGTGTGACAAAGGCCATAAGCCACACTCTATCTATTTAGTACTGTCGTAAGAGAAGCAGAAGCAGCATACTGTAAATCATAAATCTCCACTGTACAAGAAGCAGTTCTTGAAACTGCAGGAAGGTCTCACAACAGCTTCATTAAAGCATTCTATTTTAGAGATTACTACAGAGAAACCAGCTCCAGACAACTAACAGAGAGCTGATCATTTTTTCCCAAAGATTTCCTGCCATTTGCAGAGTAGATATTCTAAACCTACATGAATGACATCTGTTATACCAATCTAGTGTAGTTTGTCTTTAATTTGTCCAGACGGAGAAAAAAATCAAACAGATTCTACAAATCACTGGCAGCTTCTGTCACTGCCATAACACTTAATATGGTAGAAAATACCCTTAAGAATAGCAAGTGAACTACGTAACATTACTAGCTGGCATCAACACTTACCAAGGCAAAAGCCTTATCCACCTCAATATCATTTGCCTTTGCACAGGGCTCCACAGCTCCAACTATTACATCATGTTTAATTGAAAAGAGTTCATAAAATAATCAAGCATTTAATGTTAATTTCTTACATAAGAGAGAAAATCTGTAGCAGTAGAAGAATCTCCGTTCAACAAAAATCGCAAAAACTAAAAAAAATAAATCTACAAGGCTTCTAAAAAAAACTGAGACTGCTCAGGTCAAAAGGCAAATGCAGAAATTACAGGAAGTCCCATGGAATTCTTTCTCCAGCCATTTGTGATTGACTAGCAATGGCTGATTTCTTTATTCATTCTTCATTTTCACACACATACCTACTATTATATTTAGTGCAGAATTTATACACCAGCTGCTCTGGTGAGGCTAAGAACACAGCAATTTTTTCTCCACCAAGAACTGTCTTTTTCTTTCCCCAGGGAAAGAGAAACTATGCTGAAGTCACCTACAGCAGGTGTCAATCATATTGCTCAGCCCTAAGTGTGGTGAAGCCTTTAAATAAAGGAGAGCATGGCACTTTTAACAGTGATGAATTAGGCTTCTTAACAATCACCTGAGTGTACAGCCAAGCAGTTCTTTTCCATGTTATCACATTAATTTATTTATTTAATATCCTTGCAGGGCAATACTTAGACTGTATAATCTAACAGCCTGCAGAGCTCTTCTCATATGACAGTTCCACAATTCTACTGCCTGGTGACACCTGCTTGTCAGACAATCGAGCATACAGATGAGAGCATGAAGAAGCAAAGGAATCTCTCTCCTAATTAAATTACCTAAAGTAAGAAAAATATGGCAACAATTTATCTATTATTGTAGAAGAATAGAAAAAGAATAGTTTGGATGGAGCTTTCCAGATTGGATGGGGCTTTGAGCAGCTTGATCTAATGGGAGGTGTCCTGGCTCATGCAGGGAGGTTGGAACTAGATGATTTTTAATGTCCCTTCTAACCCAACCCATTCCATGATTCTTTTGAAAATAAACACTTCTATGAAAATAAACACATGAAAAAAAAATCTCCTTTAAATGATCTATGTGATGCTGAATAATGTATCCATCTAATAAAGGAGAAAGATTTCAATCATTCTGCCCCTAAATGCACACCCAAGAGCCCGGTTTTATAACATAACACTGGATTATGCTATAAAATAACATAACTTATGCTTTCTTATTTTTTAAGCTTATGGAAAAAACACAAATTAAGGACCTTGACCATAATATTGGTTAGTGATACAGAACCATGGTTCTTCAACATAACTCACCTCCTTGTCTACAACTTGAAGCATAATGTTCACTCCCTGTATTTTGGAGCACTACATAACACTATAACTAGACGAAGAAAACAAGAATTATTAGACACTATCTACCCTTGATCTTTACACAGAATTCCCATGGCATGCCACAAGTGCACAAAACAGAATAAGGCCAATGGCAAACATAGCTTTCTTCAAGAAATATCACAATTGTAAGAGACAGCAAATGTTAGTATTTTATTGGTTTTGAATATACAAAGGTTATAACTCTTGAAAACAATTCTTTTAGAGCCATCCTATGGGTAAAATATGCAGTCTAAAACTATATGTGTACTCTTAATGGGTTTTCTACCAGAAAGATCAGCATTCAGTATGACGTCTATTAATCCTTTAAAAAACCTCAGTCACACTGTAAACTTTATACAACATTGTTTAAACCACTGGAACATGAAAGAAGTGCATTTCTGAACAATCATGTTTTAAAAGACTGGTTCTAAATACATATATATCATTAAGCTAAAGATTATATTTTTCTAAAGAATGTCTTAGGCCAAATTCCCTTCCGATTCCACCCAGCTGCAGCCCACAAAAAAGCACAAGCACCTGGAGAAGCTTTCAGAGCTCACTTGTGCAAATGAGTAAATCAGATGGAACTACCCAATCTAACTAAAGCGGGGTTAAAAAATCCAAACAATCAAATCTAAAAATAGTAAAAGATTAATCACTAAGAGATACAAAGCTTTTAATCTTAAACATCTTAGCACTGCCAATTTATTTAACATTTTGGTAATCTGCTAGTTCTGAAAGACTTGACACCAGTTGTTTATGAACAACACTTAAAATGACAGTTTTAATTCTGTGTATACTTAAGGGAAGTACAGGGTTGGGCAGTCAGTTCACAGTCATGATGCAGAATAACTAGAACAATCAGACACAGCCGAAGCTTCTGCTTGATCCATACATCTTGTCTACAGAGCAAAGCACTTAATTTTATGCTACAGAACAGAAGGGCACATGTAGTCTCAGTTTTAACTTATGCCCCATTAAAGTATTTCGTTTACATAGAACATTACAGTGTATCACACCACATTTGTCTAATATGTAATTATCTTTTATTAATACAAAAGTAAAACAGAATATGACAGAATGCTTTAACAAAGTGCACAATCAACAGTTGTTATAGACATACATATTTCTGGAGCTCTTAAAATCAATGTGTAATACAGACTAGCAGGCACCACTGTTAAATTTTGTTTTTTAAATGATTTTGGAAATGTGACTATAAAAGTTCAAAAGCCTCTGACATTTGTTACTAAACAGGACATACTGGCACCCAGACGAATAACCAGATAATTATGCTAAGGCAAGAATGAGTATGGCAATTTTTAATTTCACATTTCTCTACCAAACTTTGAGTGAAAGGAGCTTACAGCTTTCCTTCCTCCCTAAAGATGATGATGTGATCCCAATCTATTTCCTTGGCATCCCTTTTAAACTTTGGAAAGGAGCCCTGATTCAGGGGCACTTGCCTTAATGAGAGTTTGTATTTCTTTGAATTTTGGATGTTCTTTATCACCTACCAGCTGCAGCAATATAGCTTCACTAGTAGTAACTATAATTCCAGTACGAGCAAGACGCTGAAAGAGAAAAGAACAGAGAGAGAATAATGTGAAATACAAATGTTAATGAGAATATATTTTGTAAAAAACACAAGTGGTATTTAAAAAAAAAAAGTCCTGTCTCCTATTGCATATCAGCAATATCAGCATTCCATATAATTCCACGTCAGCAATATCATTCCATATCAACATTTCTTAATAGTGCCATTTATAAAGCTTGAATGGAAAGTAACTGTTTTTAGACTTAACTGATGAAAAATGCTGCCCTGGATTACAAACAAGGCTTCCTTCTTAGACAGGATTCTCTCCCCAAACCAGATTTAGTGTACAGAAGACCCTCCTCCAGCATATATTAAAAACAATTTCCCCTTGTATGGTCCAGAGGATAGCTTTCTTCACTGTCTGAAGAGATCTGAACACAGATCTGAAAAGACCTGAGGATAAAGAAAATTGCTAGCAAGGTCCAAGGTAAAGTCAAGAAACTTAATTGTAACAATGTCTCTTTCTGGGCTTGTGTTGCACTTGTAGTTCAGTCTTTGGACTACACAGCACACAGGTTCTAATAATTTCAGGAGACAAAGAAAAAGCCCTTCTAAATACCCCATAAATCATAGTGGCATGAAAGCAGGCCCTTTTAACTGAGAACTCATCACAGCCTCAGTATGTTGTTGCCTACATAGCAAAGTAAAGGTTGAACACTCCCAGTCTTCCAGCAGCTTCCCAGCAATCACACAGATGCTTTGGCAATAAAACCCTTCATGGATCCACCTTTGCCTCTATCCTTTTCTCAGGTGCATGTTCCACCCACTATAATGGGTGGGCATGGGAGGACAACAGGCAGAAATGATCAACAGACATACATTCAGACAGATTTCAATTAATATGCTTAATGTACATAAGAAAAAGAAGGTCCAAACAGTTTAGGGCAGACACAGATCACTGTTGTCTAGTTGTTTAATTACAAAGAATTAATGGGGATAGTTATTAATCTTAAGGGACCAGTGAAGTATATGTAACTACAGTCTATATAATGATAAACTAACTAGATTAGATTTACTCCAGTCAATGCTTCCTGCTTGCAGTAGTGGCAGCAAGCCCTGTGATACTAGGTTCAAACAAATCAGATAGCTTTCCCAGCTCTCCTATACAACACATCTGTTTTAACCATCTACACATACAAAAGAAAAAAATACGAAAATCAAAATGAAATATGGCAATGTTTTTAGATGTACTTCCCCAGGATTAAAAAATTTTTGCTTCTAACTAGTATGGATGAGGGAAAAAAAAAAGACTCTTAAAGAATCTCTACTTAGAATTGTTAGTTAAAAAAAGAGAATGTCTTTTCTTTAGAAGCAAAACATACATAACATGTCAAGGAGACTAGCATTGGCTCATACTCTACTTCTAGGATTATCCATAATTCATATAGCTTTGAGGAATATAGGAATGTGAGAAGCATGTGCATGCTGAATGATTTTCAAGAAAAGGAAACAGTTTAGAACACAGTCTTTCAGATGAAGGAAAGAAGCAAGCATTCACACAGCAGAAACAAAGAACAGATGTAGAACAGAGAAGAAATCCTGCAGAATAGTCTACAATAGTTCAACCAAGTTGAGCATGTTCATCAAGGTAGAGCAAGGATTAAGAACAGCTGCAACCCTGGCCAGTCAGATTGGATTGAATCAATGGAAATTTTGGAGGTTTTCTTTTCAGTTTTGGTTTGGGTATTTTTGCAAGTTTTTGCTTGCTGTGACTTTTAAGCACACAATAGAAATGAAGACAATAACTCTACAGGGTCACACAAACAGATACAAAGGCTTTGGTTATCAGCTAATTCAAACTGCACTTCTAGTACACTTGTTTGTACAGCAATTTGCATGTTCATCACCGGTACCATCAAACTACATGCTATGTGAGAAGAAACATGGAGAACCAAACTGTTGGGAGGAGCCAGATGGGATTTCTGTGAGGTTGCTGAGGAAGCTTGTTGGTATCACTGCAAAGTCACTCTTTATCATCCTTGAAACAACACTGTAAACAGTGGGAGGGGGGTGGGAGGTAAATGTTACACCCGCCTTCTAAAAATAGGATCCGGAAAGCCTCACCTCAGGTCAACAAGCAAGTTTGCACAAGAGACAATTTCAGACTCATCAATTTAGAAAGCATGACTAGGAACTGTCAGCTGTATAGTGAGACTAGAGAAGGATTACCCAGTGCTTAGATATTTTACCAATGTCCTCAAGAAATATACCACCATTGTCAATCAGGATTACTGACATGCACAGTGTATGTGTCCCTTTGTCCTGGTCTCCTGAATCCAAGCATGCCCATCTCTTGCCTGCTCCAACCCACAGCCCTCCGTAGCATTTTTAACAGAGGCTCCACAGCAAAAGACAGACACAGAGAAGAAGTCACTGCCATCTAACTGGCTGACTCATCACAGCAAGTCAGCAAATGTTCCCTGAATCATTACTTAAGGGACCACAGCAAAACATTTTGTTTGTGCTTGGTGAGAAAACATGGCAAAACCATACCAACTGGTCAGAATGATAGCATTTGTAACCAACCATTATTATCAAGATGGTAGGAAGAAAAGCAAAGCTAGCTAGTCACTGCTTTAGCCTCTGTTACACTGAGCCAACTTCTATGCTTCAGACACAGTGTAAGTGATAATCAAAATACATAAAGATAAATACAATAAGGCAAACAGGTTTCAGGTTTTTTATATTTGTTTTGCCTTGCACTGCTGCTGCACCACACTGACTTGCGAATTTCAGTCTTTCCCGTACTCCATGTGCGTCATTATGCTTTACATGACAAACAACGTTAAGCTTCCACTTAATCAAAGCCATGGGTTTCATCAAATGATATATGCTAGTAATTTCCCTTTAGCCTTTAATTCTCTTATTCATGAGGAACGGAAGAAATTAAGTCTTCCCCAAATGCATGAAAAAAGTATCAAATTGTGTCATTAGTTTCATTTTCCAAAATAACTGTGAGGGCCTGAGGCAAAAAATTGCATTATTTAATGTATTTATCAGTTTTTTATTTCTAACAGTGACATGCAAAGATAGAGTAAGCTACCAAAATATCATTCGCATGAATTTGATATCACGTAGCTGCAAGAAGATATCTACTTTCTCAATATTTACTTAGATTAAGCTCCTAGAATGGGGGGGAAAAGAAGTCTTTAATCATAGAGTCTTGAGATTAAGTTTTAATTGGACCGATGTGGAAGAGCTGGGGGAGAGAGATATGTAAGAAGGAGCTTTGAGCAGGATCACTTATTATATTACAATGCATTTCAAGGAATTTAAAAAGCAGAACACATACTTTTTGGAGCAACAGACCAAAAGTCTATTGTAGCACTTTTATTCTGCTTTACAGATAACACTCCGTATGAAAATATCCTAAAATGCTAATGGTTACACAGATTAACTTAGATTACATGAAACAATCACTTTTAAAATCCAATTGTCTCAAAGAGCACCCCACATATTAAATCATAATTTAGGGAGGGAAAGCAATGCAGTAATCCTTCTTCATCTGGGAAGCTGTTCTGAGAATCAGAGTATTCACCTTTTCTTAAGTCTACATTTGTCCACTGCTTACAACCACTAGACATTCCTTGTTAATTAACAATGAGCAAGGAAATTAACATACAGAACGAAGGTGCAGAAAGCCAAAGCCTTGGCTAAGAAATTTACCTCAAGAGCAAACATTCTGTCCATCATACTTCTTGATGAGGTGGCATCAGCTACAATATGAACTTCAAGACCTCTGCCAATTAATTCCAATGCTGTTTGCTGGATGCAAACATGAGTCTACAGGGAAGAAAGCAGAGGCAAAAACCCCGCGAACAACCCATTATTACAAACATGAGCAGTACAATGCCAAACTAGAGCACAGAATTAATTAGGGTTCAATATGGGTTTTAAATGCCAATCAAGCTTGAGACAAGAATCTGTAGTTTAGAAGTATCTAATTTCGAATTCAATTATGAGATAGTATCTAAGACATTAACACAAGAATAAATTGATCTGCAAAGGGTATGTAAGTTGTACACAACATGAACTGACTTTTAATTACAAAAAGCAATGCTTTGCTGCTCCACAATAGTACAGACATTACTGTAAAACAGAACAAGAATGGCTGAGCACATACTTCTACTCCAAACAGGACAACACTGCGGACTCCAGGGATCTCTGCTAATGCTGCTTCAACTTCTGGCAACACCATTGAAAATTTTGTTTTGGGAAGCACAAGTTTAGCTCCTGTCAAATCAATTTCTTGCACAGTGCTGCCAAGACCTTTTGGATACTGTTCAGTTACAATAACTGGAATTCCTAAGAGCCGTGCACCTTGGAGCTGAAAGAAAGCAAGGAGGAAAGAATACAAGGAAAGTAATTATTAAAGAACAAAAACAGCAAAGGCATTATTTCTTGAAACTGAATAACCACACATAATGATCAAAACTCACAACAAGAAAAACAACAAACAAACCATACCAGCCGTTGGCCTACACTGATGATATCACCGAAGTATTTGATGGCAGGCCGGAATCGCTCTTGCATATCACAACAGAAAAACACAGTGCTTGAGGGTATCAGGTTGCCCAAAGTAGTAATCTGAAAAATAAAATCCAGATGATGTTTTGCGTAACAATGAAGACCCTTTCAGAGAAAAAGCAGAATGAGAAAGACTTTGCAACATACCTTTTCCAGGTATGTTTCTAAATTCAAATCAACGGCTGATACTAAGCAGTGTAGGACAATCATCAATAGGTAATCAAGATTTTATTAGGTGGGAGACATCAGTAAACATAAACATAAACATAAATGGAAACTTGTGAACTCTGAAGGAAGATGTAGAAGCATACTTCCCAAAGTACTGCATAGAAAAAAAAAATACCAACTGCAGTATTACATTCCCTAAATTAATTTTTAAGTCCACAAATCTTTGAACTGACATAAAATTGGAATAAATTGAAGTTAAAACAAAACCTAACTCTTTCAATACCCATGTACATAAAAATTCAATAGTTATACTGTGCAATCCATTTGTTGTCTATGTAAGTCCAAATGATAGAAGAGAAGTAGAGGGTTGTCAGTGTTATGACCATAATCTGAAGTTAATACATTTTAATGATAAAAGTAATCTCCCAGAGTTTCCCTCATACAGCTTAGCCAAGTAGGGCAGAAGCAGAGGCAAGAAAAATTAAAAGATTGCATTTTTTCACACTTTGAAAGGGAGCTTTGTGTTTGTACAAAATTACTTGCACTACCTGCAGAAGCAAAGAATAAGGCTTCAGTAGAGACTGCAGGGGGAAAAAAAGGAGCTACATACATCATTCAGTTCTAAGACAACTCGAGAGGAATTACATACATTCAAGAGCTTTTTAACAGAATGATGAATCAAATAGAAAAAAATGCTTCTAGGAAGCAGCCATTAATTGTATGCACTTAATTTTCTGCAAACTTAGGCTGTAATGTTTTAGTTTAAAACATAATTACAAAATCTATCAAATAGTGCATTTTGGAAGAGAAGGGATATATTAAGTTTAAGGTTGCAGGGGTGTCTTTTGTGAGCAGATGCCAGTAGCTGCCCCAGTCAGACAGAGCCAATGCCAGCTAGCTCCAAGAAAGACACTGCTGACTAAAGCTGAGCCCATCAGAGATACTGGGGGTGCATCTGGAAAACATATTTAAGGGTAAAAAATAAAGGCACTGTGAAACATCAGCAGGAGTAGAGGAGCAAGCACATGTGAAACAAACAAGTCTGCAGACACCTGAAGAAGCAGGGGGAGGAGGTGCACAAGGTGCTGCAGCAGAGATTCCTTTGCAGACTGTGATAAAGACCATAGTAAGGCAGGATGTCCCCCTGCAGCCCACAGAGGTCCACAGTAGAGCAGATATCCATGGTGTATCAGGTATCCACCTTCTGATCTCTAAACTGGAACAATATGGATTCAATGGATGGACCACTTGTTGGATAAGGAACTGGCTGGATGGTCACATTCAAAGAGCTGTGATCGATGGCTCAGTGTCCAAGTGGAGCTGTGTCATGAGTGGTGTTCCTCCAGGGTCAGAACTCAGACCACTGCTGTTTAACATCTTTATCAGCAACGTAGACAGTGGAATTGAATGCGCTCTCAGCTAATGACACCAAACTGTGTGGTGAAGTCAACACACTGGAGGGAATGGATGGATACCATCCAGAGGGACCTTTGACAGGCTTGTGAAGTGGACTTGTGCAAACTGCATGAATTTCAACAAGGCCAACTGCAAGGTTCTGCACCTGAGTCAAGGCAATCTCAGGCACAAATACAGGTTGGGAAGAGGCAAGATTGAGGGCAGCACCAAGGAGAAGAACTTTGGGGTGGTGGTGGACCAGAAACTTAACATGAGCTGTCAGTGTGTACACTTGTCCAGAAAGACAGTTGTGTCCTGGGCTGCATCAAAAGAAGCACAGACAGCCCATTGAGGGAAGTGATTCTCCCCCTCTAATCTGCTCTTGTGAGCCCCCACTATAAGAAGGACATAGAGCTCCTGGGACATGTCCAGAGGAGAGCCACTAAAATGATCAGAGGGCTGTGACAGCTTCCTTATGAAGACAGGCTAAAGACATTGAGTTTGTTCAGCCTAGAGAAGAGGAGGCTCTGAGGTAACCATATAGCAACCTTCCAATATCTGAAGGAGGCCTACAAGAAAGCTGGAGTAAGGCTTTTTACATGGCTGTGTAGTGAGGGGACAGATGGAAATGGTTTAAATCTTGAAGAGGGGAGATTTAGCCTAGACATTAGGAAGAAATTCTTTCCTGTGAGGATAGTGAGACATGGACAGTAGAATTTTGTGCACCCTCAGCAAGTCTGCTTATGAGACAACTGTGTGGTGTGGTTGACATGCTGGAGAGAAGGGACTGACAGACTTGAGAGGTGACCTATGCCAACCTCAGGAAGCTCAGCAGGAACAAGATTAAGAACATTAAGATTATTTCCAGTTCTGTCCATGGTGGAGATTTGAAACACAAGAGCATCATTATCCTCCTTCTCGTGCAGAACTATGCACAAACACCTTTAACCATGCCTCAAGACTCAGATCTGGTCTCCCTTTATTCCTTTCACTCCCATACCTTCTTCTGAAACATAACCAATATTTTCAAACTTTCCTCTTTCAGTTCAAATAATTTTATTGCCCTCCATGGGGTGTTTTCTAATTGCAGTCTACATCACAGCACCCAAGACTACTATCCCAGTAGAACTTCACTGCCTGTATAACCTCTCATCAGTAGGAAATCTTTAGAGAGAGAAGATAGGTCAATTCACAGCACTTGCAGGCCCTGTTCTATCTGTGTCTTCCAGTATGCTACTTGCTGCCTTCATAAATGATGATACTTGGACTTCTGAGTTGTGTTTTAACTACAAAAACATCCCCATACTACCCCAACTTTTATTTGTGAAGGTGCTTATTTGTACATTAGTGAAGGAATGATTTCTACCTCCATTGCTTCCATTATGAACTGCACCTTTTTTCACCCAGCTCTTCCAGTGTGCCATGGAAACCTTGATTTCTGCTTTCTCAGTTTTGGCAATGACATGTCTGACAGAATATTTGTAAGCAGTGGATTCAGAAAATATCCTGTAGAGAACAATTCTGTATCATTCTGATTTGACAGTGAAGCACGGAACTAAACAGACTGCAATTCCAGTCTCGGGGCATCCTTATTACAGACTTTAACTGAGTCCATAATCCTAGATGTTTATGACAAACATCACAGGGATTTGGAGCAAAAGCCTTATATCTGCTTTCCTCTACTATCAAGATGGCTTAATGTGATTTAATTTATGACCTCAGTTTACTACTAGCAGCACCCTAACATAAAGTTAGGTCAAGTATATACTTGCTAAATAAAAGCTTTTTAGGTCAACTATACATTTGCTATTTGAAAAAAAGTTCTTACAAAATCTAACACAAATAATTCCTATACTGATTTTCATAAATTTACATCTGATTAACTTGCAGTCTGAATTGAACGGTGTGACATGCGGCAGATCAAGAAGTAGATGGCAAGATTAAAAAAAAAATAAAAATCAGCATGCTGCTGTTGATACTTGGACTAGCAGATGTGGGAAGGACAGAGGACAGCAAAAACCAGTCTGAAACTGTTTCATAAATAGTAGTTAATGCATTTCATAAATAAATTCACAGAAGTATCTGATGCATATAAAGGAAAGTCTCCACTTACTGGTCCTGCAGTGTGCCACGTAAATCCCACTGCTCGCTTGATCTGAAAGCCATCCTTTCAGGACACGCGGCATCAGGGACATGAGACATCCCCACACATTCCCTGCAGTGAAAACTATGACCATATGCACCGCTCCAGTGCCACACCTTACCAGGGAGCTGGGATGGGGTCAGACTTACCCCCAGATATCAAACCCTGGGGTGGCATGACAGCATCTGTTATACTTTCACCCCAAGGAGGAACAGCCTGGACAAGGCTGGTAAGTCCCTGCACCACACAGTGCCTGTATGAATCCACTTAAAATACATTTACTGAGTCACGGCATCAGTAAACAACTTACATTTAAAAAACAAATCAAACAAAACCAAACAAAACCCAAGCAAAAAACAAAACAAAAAAACCAACCAAACAAAAAACCCCAAAACAAAACCTTGAAGTCTTGAAGGTCTCCCATGTAGTAGGTAAGCTTTTCAGTTTGTTTTGCTTCACTCCTCTCAGTTAGTCATCAGGATTTCCCTCTAGCTGTAAGTTATTCACAGCACAACCAGAATAGGTACATGAGACTGAGATGTAATCTGATGCAGCTCTTTTACGCTGCTAGAGATGTCATCTCTAGGACCTTGACCAGACCAGCATTTAAAGGTATGTTATCACAAGCTACGTACAGCTTTACATTCTACTCCAATAAAGGCCTAGGTGGGAAAGGACAGGTGTTTTTTCACATCTGTTTAATCTCTCCTGATTATTACCAACCATGCAAAATATGACTGTGATGAAGTACTGTAATTACAGAATCAGCTTTACACAAATATTCACATACACTGTCTCTTTATCTGTATTTTCTGTGTTAGAATTTCAGGAAACCACTATACATACAAAATAAAATTCTCCTCCTGTGTTTTTAATGAACAACAAAATGGAAGCAGAGAAATACTCCCACGTGACATCACTAGTCACTTCAGGAAACACATGTCAAAGTTACCCAATAAAAAGTCAGAGCAGAGAACCTTGCAGCCCTGGTGTTTCAAGGACAGCATATAAAGACAACAGTGAAAAGAAGCTGATTATAATTTTCCTTTCCTTCATTTAAAAAATATATTTAAGGTTCAGTTTCCTGCTTATTTTTCAAATAAACCCACTTTAACATATTTCAAGGGAAGAATAGGTTGCATGTGTTTCATCTTAGGAACATATTTTTCTAAGACAAATTGCAGCCTTTTACATGCAGTTCAGCATATAAAAGGAACAGATTTAGTCAGATAAGTACATCCTCATATAACTAAAACAGTACAAAATTCAGCGCCAAATCTGAAATTATCCAAATTCTTACTGTGGAGTAAAGCTATACAAACAAGACTGGATTTTAATAAATCTTTCTTACTATCAGTTCTTTTTTTCCAGTTCTTTAATGTTCCAAGTGCTCCTTGGAACAATAGCTTCAGTAGAACTATTAAACTGCATTTAGAGTTAGAAGACGTTAAACCAGTGGCCCTGCATTCACCCATTCCAACCATAAATATTCACAGAATCAGCCGGTTTGGAAAGGTCCTCTGAGATCATCAAGTCCAACCCTTTATCCATTACCACTGTGGTTACCAGACCATGGCACCATAGCCCCATTCAGTCTCTTCTTAAAAACCTCCAGGGACGGAGAATCCACCACCTCCCTGGTCAGCCCATTCCAATACCCAATCACCCTCTCTGTAAAGAATTTTTTCCTAATATCTAAGCTAAACCTAAATATCTCCCCTGGCAGAGCTTAAGACCATGCCCTGCTTGCGAGAAGAGACCAAAACCCCCTGGCTCCCACCTCCTTTCAGGGAGTTGTAGAGAGTGATGAGGTCTCCCCTGAGCCTCCTCTTCTCCAGACTGAACACCCCCAGCTCCCTCAGCCCTTCCTCACAGGACTTGTGCTGGATCCCTTCACAGCCTCCTTGCTCTTCTCTGGACCTGCTCCAGCACCTCAATCTCCTTCCTGAACTGAGGGGCCCAGAACTGGACACGGGACTCAAGCTGTGGCCCCACCAGGGCTGAGTACAGGGGCAGAATCCCTTCCCTGGACCTGTTAGCCACGCTGTTCCTGATAGAGGTCAGGATGCCATTGGCCTTCTTGGCCACCTGGGCACACTGCTGGCTCATGTTCAGCTTCCTGTCACTCCAGACTCCCAGGTCCCTGTCTGCCTGGCTGCTCTCAGCCACTCTGTGCCCAGCCTGGAGCTCCCCATGGGGTTGCTGTGGCCAAAGTGCAGGGCCCGGCACTTGTCTGTGTTGAACCTCATCCTGTTGGAATCAGCCCAACTCTCCAGTCTGTCCAGGTCCCTCTGCAGAGCCCTCCTGCCTTCCAGCTGATCCACACTCCCCCCCAACTTAGTGTCATCTGTGAATTTCCTAATTCTGGACCCAATCCCCTCATCTAAATCATCAATGAAGATATTAAACAGAACTGGGCCCAGCACTGATCCCTGGGGGACACCACTGGTGAGCGGCCGCCAACTGGATCAGCACCCTTCAGCACCACTCTTTGGGGGCCTCCAGCAGTTCCTAACCCAGCACAGAGTGCTCCTGTCTGAGCCCTGGGCTGACAGCTTTTCCAGGAGAATGCTGTGGGAGACGGTGTCAAAGGCTTTGCTGAAGTCCTGTAGGTAGACTCCATCCACAGCCTTCCCCTCATCCACCAGGCAGGTCACTTGATCATAAAAGGAGATCAAGTTGGTCAGACAGGACCTGCCCTTCTTAACCCCGTGCTGGCTGGATCTGATCCCCTGTCCATCCTGTAGGTGCTGTGTGATTGCCCCCAGGATGTTCTGCTCCATAACCCTGCCAGGCACTGAGCTCAGGCTGACAGGCCTGGAGTTCCCTGGGTCCTCCCTTTTTGTGGATCGCTGTGACATTCCCCAACTTCCAACCATCTGCGACCTCCCCAGTCAGCCAGGGCTGCTGGTAAATGATGGAGAGCGGCTTGGCGAGCTCTTCCACGATCTCCCTCATCACCCTGGGGTGGATCCCAGCAGGTCCCATAGACTTGTGAGAATCCAGGTGGCTCAGCAGGTCTCTAACTGTTCCCTCCTGGATTACAGAGGAGCTACTCAGCTTCCTGTTTCTCTCTAAGACCTCCAGAAGCAGCTGTCCTCAGGACAACTGTGTCACTGTTGGAAACTGAGGTAAAGAAAGTGTTAAATACCTCAGCCTTTTCCTCATCTTTGTCAACTACGTTTCCCCCCATGTCCAACAAAGAATGGAGGTTTTCCCTGCCCCTCCTTTTGCTGTTGATGTATCAGTAGAAGGACCTTTTGTTATCCTTCAGTGCCAAGATTAAACTCAAACTGTGAATTCATCACTCTAATTCTTTTTCAACATGACTAAACTATATTCCTAAACTCTTGGAGTAGCCAGACCTTTTTTCCATAGTTTTTAAGCTTTTTTACCCTAATCTCCTCCAAAATCTCCCTTTTCAGTCAGACCAGTTGCCTTCCATTCCGCTTTGCCTTTCAGCACACAGGGACAGACTGCTCCTGCGCATTCAGGACTTGATTCTTAAAGTATATCCCTCCTGGACCCCTTTGTTTTCAAGGGCTGTTTCCCAGGCTGCACCCTGAATCAGTCTTCAGAACAGCCCGAAATCTGTTCTCCAGAAGTCCAGCATAGAGGCTTTATTGATGGCCCTCCTTGCATTCCTGAGTATTGAAAAGTCTACTATTTCTAGGTCACTGTGCCCCAGACAGCCACTACATCTCCCACCAGCCCCTCTCTGGTTATGAACAGAATTCCTAGAGGGGACCCATCCCTGGTGGGCTCATTTACCATCTGGAGCAGGAAATTATACTCTCTGTGCTCTAGGAATCTCCTAGACTGCCTCTTCTCTGCTGTGTGGAGTTCCCAGCAGACATCCGGCAGGTTAAAGTCACCCACAAGAACAAGGGCTGGAGATTTTGAGACATTTGCCAGCTGCTTGTAGAATAATTCATCACCCTCATCGCCTTGGTTCAGTGGTGTGTAACAGACTCCTATGACGATATCAGCCTTGTTGGCCTTACCCCTGATTCTGACACACAGGCACTCAACCTTGTTGTTACTGACCCCAAGCTCTACAGAGTCAAGAGACTCTCTAACATATAGAGCCACCCCTCCTACCTTGTCTGTCCCTTCTGAGGAGACTGTAACCATCCATGGCAGCACTCCAGTCATGTGAGTCATCCCACCATGTTTCCGTGATGGTGACTGCATCATAGCTTTTTTTTTATTAGTATTCTGTAAAAAATGTTTAAACACATAAAATCCATGAAAAACAGATGGGTCCCTTCTGCTTGTACTTAGTTCCTCAAGTTGCAAGCAAATATCCTGCTCACCAAGAGGCCAGAGGAAAAGCCCCTCCTCATTGCAAGTCTGTGGTTGAAGAGTTTCAAGAGCACAGACAAGCAATGTTGCCAAGACAGCAAACCATTAAACAAATGTACAAACAAATGCACAGTACAAAGGCACAAAAGAGAGCAAATGTCCCTGTAAAGATCAAGCCTTGAGCTGAGATACATGGGTGGCTTTCGAAGGGCAAAATATGATGATTTCTTTATTAAATTACTGCCTACCTCAACTGCAGGGACAGGAAATTGAAATAACCAAGTCTACTGAGACAAAAGGCATCTTTCAATGACAGGTCTGCACAGGAATCAAAACAGGAGGATATAATTCCAGTGCTCCAGGGCACTACCACCCCAGGGGTTAAAATACTAATAAAATAGATGCACATACTTTATAAAGCATGCCGAGATACAGATGATACATGTAAATCTTGATTTTAAACCAAATATATCTTTTCAAATAAGCAAGTCTAATCTCATTGGTAAGCAAAGACTGTTCCTCTCAAGAGACATGTTCAAAAATTATACTTAAACTGACTATGCCACATACACAGTTGACAAATCTATGTCATGTGTTAATGCAGATAAAATATTAGGAGGTGGGTGGGGAGAGGGCACCTAACAGTACCAGTGCATGACTCAACATCCAGAAGGAAAGTATACCTTCCCATCAGTAAATCCTAAAGATCTAAAAAGTGCAGCTGTGACTGTATCAGACCACATTATTCAAACAAGTGATCTCTGAGCACCTGTGGGGGGTTTAAGGCAACATGACTACATCACTGTGACATCTCTAGTTCATTCTCAGCTGCTGAAGCACACCAAGGAGGCAACTAAAATAATACGCAAGTACCATCCTTTTCATATCAACAGTTGCTATTGTCACAAAATAGCAAACGTGCCAGTCAAAGTAGTTTATCAATTGAGCAATTAATGCATTAAATAATGGTTCATTCTGAATCTCTATAATAAAAGCTGTGCAGTCCATCTGCACCTTGGGAATGACATATTCTTCCATATCACAACACGTACCTTTTACATCGACATACACATCCTGCTACAAATGCTCAGGATGCATGTATAGTTTTAGTGCAGAAGTCATCTGCAACAATTCCTTTGCAGAGCCCGTGATCTGCATGGACAAATAAGAAGCAAAATTCTTACCTGCCTCACTGTTACATGCCCAGATTACACCAATTCTGTTTTTAAAATCCTTGCTGGAATCAACTCCCATACCAACCCATTTTTGCAAGCTGGGGAGACTGTCCTTTCTAGTTTTCCTGGCTCAGCCCTCATCCATTTTGTTTCCAGAACAAAAAGGAGAAAGATTTTAAACTGAATACGAGTGACAAATGCTAACATTAATAATAAATGACAAAATGAGTTAGTAGACTTAGCTTGGTCTTTTTAACCACTCTTTCTGTATGGAGGCTTAAAAAACAAAAAACAAAAAAAAAACCAAACCAAAAAAAAACTTCAAAGGCATCGTTGATATACATTATAAGCAAAGAAGCCACCTTGAGAGTTTACTGGTTCAAGAGAGTATGATTAAGCAGGGTTCACAAACAGTGTGAATTAGACCATTTCTGGAAACATAAAGTGAAGATAAATAATCTTCCAGTTTTTATGATATCTATTTTCAACTTCTTAGTAATGTTGACAAATTATACCTTCTGAATTATAAATTAACATTAATGTTCTGATTAAAACATTAACTGTGGGGGGTTTTCGGTTATTTGTTTTTAAAGTTAAAGTCTCTGATGCTGAAGAAAAAAAAAAAGTAATTTTGCTTGGAGTCCAACTATTACAGCACAATTGTTATAAATCTCTAGTGTGCACAAAGATATCTTAGTATGGAAAACACGTGGTATTATCTGCCTGGCAGTCTGGTTTCCTGGCTTATGTCCATAAAACCAGTGATATATTGAACCTGTAAATTGCAAAAAGTTTTTTTGGGCAAGAAGGCATACAGAAATCCTACCGACCTACGAGCTCTGAAACAGTTTTGGCAAAGCCTCCTTATCTTTCGAGTTTCCACTTAGCAGAATTAACCGCGGTTAAGGTCAGGTAGCACCAGCTGCCTTTTTTTGAAAAGTATTGATTATTTCATCCACCAGGCTATCTTCCCATTCCCGGGGCGAAGTTTTGACTCGCTGAAGCAAAGACCAATTACCTTTTCGTGGGACGCACCTGCCTTCCCGCCTGAGTAAAACGAAAGTTTGCACGGAGAAATAAGTTAGCGCTGGCTTAAGGGTGCTTGCCCGGGGCTTCAGTCCGCTCCGGGCTCCTCCGGCCGCGCACCCCTCGCTGTCTCAGCTCGCTGCCAGTTCTCCCCGAAAGTGTCCGGGGGTGGGCACCTGCAGCCGGCAGCGAGACAGGTTCGCACACCCACCCACACCTGTGGCGGCCGGCGCTGCCCTGCCGTCGAATCTCACCTGTATCTGCAGCGGCACCAGGCGCACCTTGCAGCGCTCACTAACCAGGAAGCCCTTGGGCAGGTCAACATACTGGCTCCACTCCTCGGCGAACACCTGCACCACGAACTTACGGTGAATGTCTATCTGGTCCCCGTAGAGGCTGAGGAACTTCTGGATCAGCAGCTCGTAGCCGGCACCGAGGGGCACGCTGGAGGGGCGCGCGAAGACGGAGAAGCAGAAGAGGACGGGCACCGAGGTGCCGCCCGCCGGTGCGCAGCCCCCGCCGACCGGAGAAGGGGCCGCCTCAGCCGCCGCCATCTTCAGGGGCGGCCGCTAGACTACTCGCCAGCTCGCTGCGGTCTGTGCTTCCGCTCCTCCTCCCGCTGCCTCTTCTCTCCGGCCGGGCGAGCGGGCGGTGCCGGCTGCCCCCGGACCTCGCTGCGGCTGCTCCTGCTCCTCCCACTCACCATGGGGCCCGGCCCTGACTCGAGAGCCCCGGGGCTGGGCGCGCTGCGGCGGCGCCTACCCGGGACGGGCAGGACCTTCTCTCGCCTCTTCAGAGAGCGGGTACCTCCCCCTCAGCCAGGGGGCGGGAGGAGTTAACTCCTCACCCAAATGTTTGCCCATGTTGGACGGGGGGAGTTCGGGTGGTCTAGAGAGGGGCAGGCGAAGGGAGGCACGGGCAGGTCCGCCTAGGGGAACCTCGTCATGTCTTCGGGGCGGCCGGCACGCAGCTCACCCCTCGCCGCGGTGCGCCCCGCCGCTGCCGAGTTCGCGGCAGAGCCTGCTGCAGTGACGGGGCGGGAGCCATAGAGCCCCGTGAGGCGGTGTTGGGGAACGGCGAACCGAGCGGAGAGGCCATGCCCCGTGGTGCGGCTGGCGGAGAGGGGGGGGGGGGGGGAGGGGGCTGCCGGATGCCTTTGCGGTCCGCGGCGGGGACCAGCGCAGCCGCGCCCCGCAGAAGCTGGGGAGGGACGGGCTGATAGCAGCTGAGGTAACGCCTGTTTTCTTTAAAGCATGATCCAGCCCAAGCTTTTATTTAGATGGAGGACAGTTGTTCGCTCCCCGGTATCAAAATCGACTTTTGAGTTTAATGAGGATTTCTTCAGTTTCAGAAAAGCGGGAGATACCTGAGTCGCTGCGTGCCGGGGCTCCGACCCTGCAATTGCGTCCACAGAAAAACGCAACGCATCCCCACATTTTAGCCTTCTCAGCTAAATTCCCAGGGGTGTATTTGTTTGTGTGTTTTGGTTTGGGCATCTTTGGGGTGTGGGATATTTCTCGGGGCTGTTTTTTTGTTGGTTTTGTTGGTTTGTTTTGTTTGTTTGTTGCTTTGGTTTGTGTTTTTTGTGCCAGTTGGAAATGTTTTCTGTATTTTTGCCACGATTACCAGATACTCTCTCACTTCTGTATACTTGTACTTTGTACACCTCTGTGTAAAGGATTTGCGTAATGTGTGGATTTCTTAGTAGGAAAACGCTCTCATTTAAAACCAAGTGAATCTAATTACATGTGGTAGTACCACCATCAAGATTAATGGAGTGCTGGGGGGGGTTGTTTGTTTTTTGGGTATTTTGTTTGTTTTTGTTTTGTTTTTTTCCAGAAAACACATTTCTTATGTAAATTGCACTAAAAATTGCAAGGATAAGGAGCCTTTCAAAATTACAAATATTTACACACTCATATGTATGTATACTCAGCAGGCACTGGAACCCAAAGTGATCTTCATATACACTACCCAAAAAGCGAATGTGCAACAGTTTCTGCACATTACAAGGAAAACATGCAAATTTTACTTTGTATAGACAGAAATTACACGAAACAAGGTTTTGAAAGAATTTGAAGTCTGAAATATGTATTGATTCTGCCTTCTTTTACTGCTAGTGAATTCAGTTGAATCATAGTTTGAACAATCTTTCCGAAGGAAGTAGTGTCTGATTGTATTCTAACAGATCGCATCTCTGTGATTAAAAACTTTTTAAAGAGAGAAAATGCAAGAGATCCTGTCCATATGGATTCTGTTTAAGTATTTGATCCCAACCCATGTGTGACAATACCTGAGGGAAAAAAAGCAGTTTTTGACTCTAGAAAAACATGTACAATCGCTCAGTAAAGGATATACAGCTCTTATTTCACCTGCCAGTTGTAAAAGTAGCCAGCAACCAAGGTTCAGAACCTACTTTAATTATACATGTGCACTGTTCTGCTGATTTAATTTATGAACACAGCCAGTCATTAATGCTGTTGTAGTAGAGGCACACAAGATGAACAGTTTATGACCCGGTCACTAGCTGACTTGGAGTGGTTCCACTTTTCCAAAAGAAAAGGTGACAAAAGAAATAGTTGGTAAATTATATTTATTTTCTGTGACTTAAATAGGTTTCCAGTTCCTAATTTGTATTTTAAGTGCAGTTCTAAAATTAAATATCTTTTAAAAATATAGCAAGGGGGTGGTATTATTGGTTTGTGGTGTGTTAAAGCGGATTCCTTTTTCCATTGCATCAAGATAGGGCTACCTGTATTAACAAAATATGCCATAGCAAGTTCTTACTTTTCTACACTTTCTGTCTACAAATGTCTCAGTTATTATGTAGAGCACATAACTGATAGTTTGGTAAATTGGCCCAATTCAAGCTTAGTTAAATAACAGAAAACATTTTGCTAACAAGCTTGGTGTGTGTAAAGACAAAGAAACAGTACTCTGATTCTTCCAAAATCTGGATGAGGAGGGGCTCCTCTACTGGTGCTGACCATTGCCTTCTTCTGACTCAGGTCAACCAACAAGCAGGGAGGCAGACACAGATGGGTAAAGGAGGTGTCCCTCCCTCCTCCAAAATCTCAAAGGTGGAGGAGCACAATTGACAGATCCCCGTGCACACATAGTGTAAAGGCTGCTTAGCTGCTTTCTGTACCATACAACCCATGTGTACTTACAAAGTGACACTTAACCCTGACCTTTATGTGCATCTTAACTCTGTTCATATCCTATTATAACACCTTGGATCATTTTGCATTTTGAATTCTCTCTCTTCCTGTACTGTCCCATAGAGGAAGACACTTCTGATGGAAGCAGATTTTAGAATATGAATTTTTTCTTCCCTGACTCTGGTCATTATCAGTTTTCAGTGTATCACCCAGACAGTCAAACTTGGAAGAGGCACTTTCCAAGCATCACCTGCTGGATCTAAGTTAGATTCACTGAGCTTTCATGTGTCTTTTAATCATACATAGCTACTGTGGCAGTGGCAGATCTGGCTTTTAATTAAGTAGTATGGGTATGGTGCCATCACAGATATGAGGCTCTAGCCCACCTAGAAAATCTGGCAAAAAGAAAAGAGGGTTTCATGTGATACACAGAGAAAACATCCAGTGATCAACATTACACTGACTAAAAAAAAAATATGCGCTTTCCACTGTTTGAAAAACAAAAGTTTTTGAGAGCATTTGTAGCACATCTCTTCAGCACTTCATGTTGCAAGTAATATGTTCAGTCCTCATGCACTATAAAGAGAAACATGACATCTACTAGAAAGTCAATGTTACAGATCTCCATGTTTTTTTTAGAGGCTGCCTATCCAACACCTACACGCTCAGCATATGCTAAGTCATAAAAAAGAAATATAAACAAAACAAATACACCTCTTGGGTGGTACTTAGGACACACTATAAAGAAATTTATTGAAAACTACTAAGTATCAAAGATTATAAATGAAGGCCAAATTTTCTTTCTCCAGTTCTGGAACATTTGTATCTATATCAAGTCTTGTTACTAACAACTCCATGGACATTTTGCTCTGAAACAAGGCTCTGCCTGTTGCTTGGGACTTTACTTACAGCAGAACTGAATAGGGTGATCTAACCTGTAGCCTCTGAAAAGTGTGTGTGTGTGTGGGGTTTGGTGGCTGAAAAGCTTGGAAGAGTTCAAACACTAGCCAGTAGGCAATATAATTTCATTCAGTCACATCCAAAGTGGCACCTTTTTATTCATTCTGTTAGCAGATAAGGAATTTTCCAGTTTGTGTGATTGCCTGGACAAAAATCTAGGGAGCTGTCAGACAAGTCTATCTCCCAGTAACCATTTTTTTCAAAGGCTGAACATTATTTCTCCTGCAAATGAGGTGTTTGTTCCCAAATGTGTGGCTGTCAGTTAAGCTTGCTTCCCAGTTTTTCTGCCTTCTCTGCCATTACATTCTGCTTTGTTGACTTCATGCTTTGGCACCTTGTGTCAGTACCCAGCTATCATGGCTCATGTGTTTTTGCAAAATACCTGTAATGAATGTACACACGTGTTTTCATACTACTAATACCAGTACACAATCTAATATATATAGCCACTGATAGTGCCTGTGGTTAGCAGATTTTCTGAGCAGTCATTTGTCTGGAGCATGTGAAACATGAATGCATGAACTCACAGGGTCCTGAAGCATCACCCCAGAACAAGGGCTTCCCCCAGCAAGAAGAAGGATTACAGAAAGAGCAGGTCACATTTAGGTATGGAAGAAAATAGCTAGGGTGAGACAGCCTTTCTCTGTCAATACACTGGTAGCCTTTTCCTCACTTAAAGAAAAGTATATTGTGTTCAAGGACTTTCTGTCAGCAGGTTGTGATACTTCTTCCACAAATGGGAGTAGTTCTGTTTTTGAACTGTACTGTCTAGTTTTTTCTTTGTAATTGATGGAATCAATAATGCTATTCATTTTCTATCACGTTAAGACCTACTCTTCTAATTGTAAACTCTATGAGCTTTTTGTAATAGCTAAAGCAGTGGCCTACATTTACTGCTAAAGAAGGAAAGCATTTGATGGATTTAATAGTAAGGACAATGAAACACTTCTCTATCTCTTTGACATGAGCTGAAATAATTCCTGTTACCACATTCTGAGAATGGACCTGAGCTTGTCCCTTTTCCTTTGGTTTTAAATAATTCTTAATCCTCTCCTTGAAGACATTAAATTCAGCCAGTGGCAATACTTGACTTAAGAGATGCATCAAGCAACAGTAATGAGCACTGTTTTTCTTAATGCATGTGTCTTTATGGGCTGCAAACCCTTCTGAGCTGTCTCTTTCAGAAATCTAGAAAAAACAATGTCTGTTAAGGGCTTGCTCTGTACAAGTGGGTAATTTCACCAGGTAAATACTGCCCAGGAACTGAGGGTGGCAGGCTTGCAGGAGGAAGTGCTTCCACCATCAAGGGCATGGTCCTGCAGCAGTCACAACAGAAGGGCAGAGTAGTTAAGAGTAAGCAAGACTCTAGCAACAAGGCAGATCCAAGGTGAAGCCAGGGAAGCTGGGACAGCAGCTCAGAGTTAGCATCAGCAAGGTACCTCTTGTATCTCAGTGGTACCTGTAATGTAGCTCAGAGACCTGAGGTTAGGAGCAGCTACCTGGTGAAGGCAGGAGGGACCTCGGTGGGTCACCCCATACCCCACAGCCCCATGCAAGCCCCAGTGGCTGCACCATGACAGGGCTGGTGGCCAGCATGAGCAGCCAGACCCCGGGGGGATGCAGAGTGCACACAGGGTTTTGACATGAGGTCTGTGACTGCGTAGCGTGAAGTATGAAGCCTAGCTTTTGCAGATAAATTCACAGGTGAACCACGTTAGTCCAATGTTTCAAAATATTAATAGATTATTTAGAACTAGACTCTGCAGTGTTAATTTAAATACAGCAGAATTCTTGCCCTCTATGCTTCTTTCTCCATGTGGTTCACTACCAGAATCAGCAAGATGCTTCTGTCACTCTGGCCTTTGCATTTCTTTTGACTTGCTTTCCTCTTTGACATGCTTTCTGACCTACATTGGAAAGAGTAGTCCCACTGTTATGAGGTGT